>NC_132785.1:123221079-123548267 GCF_048418805.1 Vulpes vulpes | reverse complement strand
ATCTCCAGCAGACACCAGTGAGCTTTGAAAGGCGCCCAAACTGCCGTACAATAATTAGCTTAGGGCTGTCTCTGCCCGCAAGTGGAAGGGGGAACACAGGGATGTGCGGGGCACTTGCCTTTTGTGCCACGCGGGTGGGTAAACCCTGATGTGCGGGTTTCGTCCGCAGTGAGTGTCGTGCCTTTGGATTCAGCTGTGCCCTGACGCTGCTGTGCATCCCAGGGCACAGACGCTGCGGGGGAGACGGCTTTCCCCGCATCACCCCGGCCCACGAGCCTCGCTGCGCTTCTGCCTCCGAGGCGGACCCTTCCCATATTTCATAGGCTCCAGCCCTCCCATAAATCGGGGGTTAATTGTGATTCTTTCTGAGCGCAGGCAACCGGGAAGCTTCTGAAGCATCACTTGCAAGTAGGAGCTCAGAGGGAGGGGCAAACTTTATGAAATCCAACTTCACGGCTTTTTAGGCTTTTTAACCGAGCCGTTTGTTGTGCGTGTGTGTGTGTGCGTGCGTGCGTGTGCCTAAAAAACACAGTAGGTACAAACGTTGCAAAGTCCTGGCGCCCTTTCATTAAGAGAACCACTTAGGACGGGTGCAAATCACCCACGTGGAGCTTTGCACAGCCCGCGTCTCTCTGACACGCAGCCCGGTTTGTTTAGTGTAATAGTCAAAACATTTTTTCTTCTCTCGGGTCATGTTGATCTGTAGTATAATTTGAATTCTCAAGCTGTTATCCATACATCATTCCCAATAGCATCCAAAGGAAAGGAAACAATTTCATATTCTATAATTAAGCACTAGGAGCATGCAACAGGCTGGAGGGGCCCCGGGGAGGGCCGGGGGTGCAGGGGGGCCGGTCTGAGGTCTGAGCTGCAACCCCTCGGCGCACGGGCCTGAGCCTCACGGAGGAGACCCTCTTCACATCCGTCTGCTCCACGTTCAGGCGCGTAGCCCCCGCTCCCACCGCTTCCCCTCCTTGAACGGAATCTTTCTGGAAAATTTCAGCCTGTGTGACGGATGTATTCCAGTGGGGATGGTCTACTCCCTAATTTAAAAAGCAACCACTCCTGGGTGCACAGAGCGGTCCTATGTACTCCGTGCTGGAGAAGGCTAGGCGGGTCCTTTCTTTTAATTCCCCCCCCCCCCCCAACAGGAGAGGGTTTGAAGAATTGCTTCTCCCATGGATACCGGAGAGGGGAATTTTAAGTAGGAAGAATGTAATCACCCAAATTGGAATTCAGCCAGGACACTGCCAGGGCAATTACTCCTCCTCTCGCGCTAAATACCAGGGGAGCGTGAGTGACCCAAGTGGCACAGACCTGCGGTTCTGCACCCCCGTTCAAGCCCCGGGGCCCGCCTCGCACAGACTGGCAACCTCCCCCCCCCCCCCCCCCCCCCCCCGTGTCCTTCAGCTCAGCCCTGTCTCTGACCCGTCCTGCACCAAGGTGCTGTGATTCAAAGGGCTTTAAGCGGAGATGGCAAAAGAATTTTTTTAAATGACAACTCTCACTTATACCTGCAAGGAGCGGCTCCCGTCTCCGGGCCCCCACCCGTCGATAGATGAGATTATTGTCCCGCGCCTGTCCAGCTCTCGGGGACTCTGGCAAGGCTGCTTCTCTTCTTGCCACTTCCATAGCCCAAAATTGAGCAGCCAAGAGGTTGTGACCTGCTCCTTACGAACTCAGCCTCCAGGCATGCCCGACCCCAGGCTGCCCCCCTCCACCCCCGTCTCTTCTTTGATGGGAAAACAACCTGGAATCCATGCACCACTCAACTATGCAGAGCTCTCTTTGAGGACAAAAGTTTGTATTTCAGACAGGCTTTCCGTATCACAGGTAGGACTGTAGTGAACGTCCTTGGGATGATCACCTTTGCACAAGTCTCTGATTATGCCCTTAAGATAAGTTCCTAGTTGGGTCTCCTGGGTGGCCCAGTCGGTTGAACACCTGACTCGGTTTCGGTCCGAGTCATGATCTCAGGGTCGTGAGATGGAGCCTTGCATTGGGTGTGGAGTCTGCTTAAGTCTCTCTCTCCCTCAGTCCCTCCCCTCCCCACTTGCTCTCTCTCTCTCTCTAAAAATTAATAATAAATGTTAAATAATAATAATTTCCTGGCTGTGGAATTATTGGTTCGAAGGAAATGCACATCTTTAAAAATGATATAAATGATCAAATCACCCTCCACAAAGACTCGCCTGCTCCTGCTGGTTGGTTGGATCCTTGTAAACTTTATCACCTGCACATTCAGATTCCGTGTCAATTGAAAGACAAAACACGTACGTCTTCCCTGCCGTCTGTCCCCAGGCTCCCACCCTGTAACTCCTCGCAGTGACCTGGCTTTCCCGGCTGTGTGGCATTTGTGGTTTGCATCAACAGGCTGGTTCTTTGGGCTGGGGCGCCAGTGCGCTGGGGTCAGGGGTGGTGTTTTATTTGAGACCCTAACCCCAGGGCCTGGCCTGGCCTGGCCTCCCACGTTGTTCGCATCTGTGCTGCGGCTCCACCAAGACCTGTGCTGGTGTGAGTGAGGCCCTGGGTTCCTTCCCAGAGAGCATGCTCAGGCTGGATGGCACGCAGAGCAGAGGACAGGAAAGGACACAGTGTTCGGAGCCAGGCCCACCGGGTTCCCACTGCCCCCCATCCCAAGCCGCTGTGTGCGCATGAGCAAAGTCACTTAGTCTCCCAGGAATGTGGGACCACAGTGTCTGCCTGCCTTGCAGAGGAGCTTCGAGCTTTAAGGTCAACTAGATGGTAACACCTGACTCTGGTTTTGAGTCTTCTGGTTCCCATTCATGGTCATCTAGTGTCATTTCATCAACAAAGTTGTCACTAACTGGCAGCCAAGTGAGAAAAATGAGACTCCGACGGTGAGATTTTCTTAAAGCAAAATCTATTCAATTCAAAGGCCTTATCTTACTCAGACATGATATGATTGCTACTTTTTTGCTGCTAAAACCTCCTTTTGTTTATGAAGTGATGGTGACTGGATGTGGGAAGTTGTTTTATTGTGTCTGTATTTTTAATCAGACACACACACATACACACGAAACACAATAGGGAATGACTCTCTCCGAGTCCCATTGACGCCAACGATTGTTTTTGGCTCAAGACATAAAGAGCTCAGAACAACCGGTGAGGCTGGAGCTCCAATTGGACTTCTGATCCAATATCCCAACCCCACGTCTGCCCTGGGAGTAGAGTAGGAGCGGGAAGGCAAAACAGCAAGTGTCCCCGAGCGAAATGCCCACCCTTGGTTTTGAGTATTGGAAAGAACAAAATGAGTCTCTCTTTTTTTCAGGACAAAAATGTGAGAAGTCTGCCTGGGGGCCCATATGGAACAGTGACTTGTGGGGGGAGCTCGCCACCCCCAGGGGCACCCCTAGACTTGCTCTCGGTTTGGCTCCCCTTCTAGCTTCATCATCCCCATCCTTCTTCACTCCACATGGTTTCTCCAGCTTATTTGTCATCCATCTCATGAAGCGTTCTAGTCCCCTGTGGCTCATGACCGTTTCTAAAAATCAAACCTCTCCATAAAGAATGGAGACATGCCAAGGTCCGGGAGATGCACACGGGGACTGAAGGCTCTGGAAGCCAACAAAGCCATCTTACATCACCTTATGGCCTGGGTGTTAGTACAAAATCTTGCCGTATCTTGGTGACTGCCATTCCGTCTTGTCCAAGGGATTGCAGATCCCAGCACCCCCAACCCTTGGCCTCATGTCTCCCGCTGTGATGCATGAGACTTAGGCCAGATACATGTAGAAACCACCCTTGGAGGAGGCAAATTACTAAGATCTGTTCAGAGAAGCATGTGGGATGCAGTACCGCCCCAAACAAGGTCTCATTCTTTGGCCAGGACTTGAGGAGCAGCCCCAAAGGCCATGGCTTTGAAGACTTTCAGCACCTAAAGGACCCGGGGTTCTCTGGCTGTGAAAAGGGGCTTTATGAGTGCAGAGGTTGTGGAGCAGGTGCGGTTGATGGGAAGGAGGAGGACACTAGTGGGTCTTGTCATGGCTTGAGTGGTGGCTCCCTGAAAGACCCCTAGAGTCCGTGACTGTGACCATATGTCAAAAAAGGTCTTTCCAAAAAAGAAAAAAAAAGAAAAGGAAAAGGAAAAGGGTCTTTGGGGATGGAATGAAGTGAAGGGTCTCAGGATGAGATTGTCCTGGATTATGGGGGGGGTTGAGGGGCTAAACCTGACAAGTCGTTATAAGAGACACACAGACACAGAGGAGAAACAAGGCCATGTGAAGACCAAAGCAGAGACGGGCACAAGGCAAGGCCAGGAGCCTCCAGAAGCTGGAAGAGGCTAGGATGGAGTGACCCCTCGAGCCTTCTAAGAGAGCAAGCACCTTGAGGTCCGTCGCAGGACCTCCAGATTGTAAGAGAAGACGTTTCTGTCTGCCAACGATGGCAGCCCCAGGAAACCGATACAGGCCTCTCTGGGCAGAGGCAGGCCTCTGTCAATTTAGGGTCAGAGCAGTCCCCGATGGTGCCGGGAGGGAGAGGCAGAGGTGGGCGCACACAGGGAGTGACGCGGTGCCTGCAGCCCCTGGGGAGGCTCCAGGGAAACGTGCCCCAAACCCAAGGGGTAGCAGCCTGCTTCGGGAGCCTTGGCGGGGCTCTGAAACCACCGCAGAGAAGCAGAAAAGGAGGATGAAGTAGGTAGGAGAGACAGGACACATGCACATGGATGCCTGAGCAGAAACCACGACGTGGCTCGTGACGGCGGAGACCTGGAAAACGTGCCAAGTGTCCAACAGTCGGGGATTGAAAAATACCGCACAGCCTTGCAATGACTGTGCGAATTCATGGTCGTTAGGGCTCCAGATACACAGTAGAATGAGAGCCGTCAGTTGACAAATGTGGTGTGATCCCGAACCTGTATTATTGGAAACGTCTATTCTGCTTCGGAAAAGCCTAGAAGAAAAAGCTCCTACGTGTGATTATCAGAGGTTGGGGGGAATTATGGGTGATTTGGGCTTTTATTAATTTTTTCCCTCTCTTTCCACCTTTTCTAGTTTCTTCCACCGTGGAATCCATGATCGCATAATATTTTTAAGGCTTTGTGTTTTTTTTTTTTAAATAAGATCCTTAATGGGAATTGAAAGATCGTCTTTTAAAGTGAAGCCCTTCATACAAAATTGTCAGCAAAGTTATCTGTCTGCCTAAAAGAGCTTCCAATCCCCCTGGTGGGAATGGGAATTAGTTCAGTCCTTTTAGAGAACAATCGGGCAGCGTCTATTAAAATTTAAACTGCACATACCCTTTGATCCAGCAGTTTCACTCCCAGGCATCTATCTTAGAGAAATTCTCAAATACCCATGCAAATAGCTTGTAGAAGGTGTTCGCTGAAGCATCACTTGTAACCGCCAAAAAAAAAAGTGGAAGGGAGCTGATTGTTCCAAACAGGGGAAGGGTTCAATGAATGGTGTGTATCGCCGGTGTGGAATACTATTGAACCGCTAAAAAGTGTGAGGCAGGTTTGTACACACTGATATGAAAAGATTTCTGAGCTATAGTTAAGGGAGAAAAAAAAATTTTGTGCACTATGAAGTTGCTTATAGAAAAACTACCAACCAACTTTTGTGTGTGTGTGTGTGTGTGTGTGTATAAAAAATATATATGTATGTATACATATGCAGATAAAACATATATATATAAATATATATATATTTGCCCAGCAAAAGAGATGACAGGCTGTGTCAAACCCCCCTCTGCCTCTTCCTTATAAGGACATTGGTGATTACATTTAATGCCCACTGGATCATCCAGGGCCTTCATCCCACGGGCATCCTGAGTCAGTTGTCACACTGTGCATGGCCAGGCAGAAGGAGGTGGCTTTGGGAGGGGAGTGACAGGGGCAGGGGCCTTGCCTTTTGCTTTCTCTAAGTGTGCACTGTTCGAATATTGTATGTTAAGAATACAGCCACGATTAGTGCATTAAGATAAATCAGCTGGATGCATAAAGACGCTGGAAAGCTTTCGTGCACCGAGGCGGAGCACAGGACTGTGGGCAGGCACCCTGCCCTTCCCTCCCGTGTCATCACGTGAGCACACGTCACCTCCTCTCTCTGCTCCGTGGTCTCATCTGTCCCACCACCTGTGTCCCATCGCAGTGTCCTATGCCCCTCGGAGCTCAAAGGGTCTCCGCTCCAATTCTCTGTTTGCAGTGACAAAAGAAAAAATTCATTTCCCTTCCTTTGGGTGGGTGGGGACCCACCATGTTGCTCTGCACCACGTTGCTCTGCAGGGGAGAAAACAAAATGAGGGGAAAAAAAAATCAACCCCTCTCATCACATGACTCCTAGAGCCCACCTACTACCCAGAGCCCCCAAAGTGCCTCTTCTGCAGAAAGAAGGCTACTTGCCCCCGACCCAGTAGACTTTGAAAATAGTTGATGTGCGAAAAGATTTTCTGAGACTTTGAGAGGGATTTTTAGTACCCTGCTCTATAATAACCAGGAGGTGTTTAATAAACATGATATGCAGCAGTTGCTAAGAGAATCTGATTTATGTACAAAAGCAATGCAGAGCAACTGCTCATCGGGGTTGTGTCCTTTTCTTTGACTGTGAATCCTGATATTCTTAGGGAAGCAGTTGGGCTGAACTTTATTTATAATCAGCTTACAGCATGGATAGCTGTACTGTAAGTGCTTCTCAAATTACATAGCAAATCTTGTTGTCTCCTTAGGCAAATAAGAGGCCCACATCATAAGCTTTAATTGTAATACAGGTCACTGTCAAGGGTAAAATATTTTCCAAACCCTTCTGATTAGTGAAATCGTATCTGACTGAGGCAGGGGCTGGGGCCACAGCCGTAGCACCTGAGGACAGCTCAGAAAGCATCCAATAAATAAATTGACGTTAGGGAAATCTCATTACGAGAAAAACAAAAATTTGATTTTTCTACATTTGCGTTGGAAGAGTTCACCAAGATGCACGGATCGCTCGTTCCAAGGAGCTTCCCTCCAAAATGAGTCCTAAATACGTTCCAGAAAATTCGAGACAACAGAGGAAGGCTTACTTCAGTAGCTGAGAGGGAGAGGTCAGAGCAGATGGGAAAGATTAATTTCCCAGAAACTCAAGCAGGACACGCACAAGACTTCGAGGCTCTCTCCCTTCACTACGGCTGCCCGGCAGAGGGAAGCCACAGCGCAAACCCTTAGCTGTGGGTCTACAACCCCTCTCCATGGGAACCTCCGCAGAAGGATCCCAGAGAGGCCGAAACACCTTTCTAAAACGTTCTCACAGTCCAAGATTAACACGTGATGGGTCGGAATCAAAAAGCAATCCTGCTTTTTTCAGCGCCCTCTTAAAGTCTCCGTGACCCGGCTTTCTCATTCTGCGAACTCAGACGGAAGGGAGCTCGGATCAACCGTTCTTAGCTGAGGCTCATGTGGGAACAAGGGACAAGCTGGATCACTCTGGGCATCAGGCACATCCTCAAATTCTCAACAAAATTTAAGACACGCATATATCCCTTTCTCTTTTGTTCATACTCAAAAGTCCAATTCTCAGCTCCTCCACCGCACCTTCTCTGCTTCTTTGTCCCTTTCTAGAAAGGACAAGCAGATCCCTTTCCCCGTACCCAATTCGATCCAGCCTCACTGCAACCCCCGTGGGTTATGCCCTCGGTTAGTACTCAGGTGTCGGTGCATATGAGGCAGACGGAGGGGTTCTCCGGGCACCCTAAACCCACTTATTCCTTCAAGTCACTCAACAAATAGGGATCAAGCACCTGATATGTACCAGGCGTGGTTCTAGGCGCCGGAGGTACAAAAGTGGCCAAGACAGAAGGGGTGTGTGCAATTTATAGTTTGACGAGGCGAAGGAAACCAAACCCAAATAGAAAGCCAAGGGCCAATGGGGATGATCGCTGTTGAAGGAAGCAGCATGAAGAGAGACCGCCCAAGGTCCGCGAAGGTCTCTCGGCGACCCGGAGGTCAGGGCGCGCGTGCCGAGGTGGGGTTGGAGTGCTCTGTGGAAACTCAGCAAGGCTGGGAAATACAAGACCAGTGCTCTCCCCCTGAGCTATGGAGCCAAGGCTGCAAAACCTGTGCCCCATGCTGTGGGGACTTGGCGGTCTGCAGAGAGAGCTGGGTGCTGTGCAGTCGCCCTGCATCCTTTCTAAACCCTGGGACTCAGGTGAGCAGAGCAGATGTACTGTCCCCTTTCCCAGAAGAAGAAGCGGAGGCTGATGGGTAGGAGGCCTGCTGGGAATCCCTCAAGCGGTGAGCAGCGGCTCCTCCTCACTGTTCTGCACACCCCCACCCAGACGCTGGAGCCTTGAGATGTGTTCCCATCCCCGGGATGACCATGACAGGGGTTATACCAGGGCAGGATAGCCTACAGGTGTGCCCTTGCGCAGTGACCAGCCTGCACCACTGCACAGGGCAGCCCTCAGCAGGAGGGTCTCTTTGGGCATCTGAACCGCACTGTCTTTACCTTCTGTTGCTTTCACTCTGGGACTCCATCTGCCTTTCCCCACCTCCTTCCCACCCTGTCTTCCACTTTACTCCATATACGTCAGGCTCCTCGGTGCAAGTGGGCCTCGGAAAATGCTGTTTCTCTTGCTTCTCCCGACTTCGGACTTCTACTCAGGTTCTTAGTTTTCTTGATCCTAATCCACGACACCTGCCACTGAGAAGCATCCCTGACTCTCCCCTCCAAGTCACTAAAACCCTTCTCGAGTCTTCCTGTAGCCTCTCTGACTTTCCCTGCCTTCCCGTCTCAGTCAGCCGCCAGAGTAACCTTCAAGGGGTGCAAATCCCACCATATCACTCCCCAGCCTAAATCTATTCCAAACCTTTCCATGGCTACCAGGACACAGATCAAATCCTCCCAGTGGCTTCCAAGAATTTGCTTCGTGTGGCCTCAGCTTGCCCCACATCCTCACTGGATGCCATGCTCTCCCCTCATCTTTGTCTAGTTTCTTGAATTCACAACTTCGTCCCACCCCAGGGCCTTTGCACATATGGCTTCCTCTGCCAGGAACGCAGAAGGAAACTTCCTGACGTAATTGAAATATGGTTTTCCTGTTTTGCTCTCTCGAAATAAAAGCTGACACTTTGCAAGTGATGTATGCTTCAGACAGTGCTCTAAAATTTTTGTGCATTCACCTATTTAGTCCCCACACAGACACCATGAGGGAGGTGGTACTTATTAGCCCTCTTGCTTTGAAGACCCAGGCTGCAAGGCCCTGAGAGGTTAAACACTTTGCCCAGAGATACACAACTAATTAGAGCTAGAACTGAAATTCAGGTCAGTGTGATCTCAGAACCCCCAGTCTGTCTACTTTCTTGACCCCGTGGGGAAGCTTTCTATTTACAATAGTGTGCGTGCCGCCTTGCCTTATTTTTGTAGATCTAACACAGAAAGAAAGCACGCAGAGCATACCAAGTACCCAACAAATATTGAATATGCAGATCCAGGAGGCAGGAGTAGCTGGGGAAGAGACAGAGCCGTGCCTGGTGCGTTCCCTCCCACCACCCACAGAGCTGGGTGGTGATCACCGTAGTGGTTTCCTTGGCTGCCCTAACAAATCACCGCAAAATCCGCGAGTTTCAACACCACCACTTACTCTCTTCCACTCTGGAGGTCGGAAGCCCAAACCTGGTATCAGTGGCAGGAACCAGGGGGTCATGGGCCTGTGCTCCCTCCCCCCCAGAGGCTCTAGAACAGAATCCGTTTCCTGGGCTTCTAGAGCTTTCTAGAGCTGTGTTCCTTGTATTCCTTGGCTCACAGTCGCATCCTTCACTGCCAAGGCCAGAGACTGTAGCATCGGGCTTTAGAGGCTGCTCTGTCTTCTGTGCAAACTCTCCTCTTCCTCCCGTGGTAAGAACACTCAGGAGCACATTTAGGATCCACCGGACAGTCCGGGATGGTCTCTCCAGCTTGAGATCTTTAACCTACTCACATAGAGGAGGCCCCCGTTGCTGTGTACGGTGACGTACTCACAGATTCTGGGGGTTGGGGCCTGGCTCTCTTTGGGGACCATTAGTTAGCCGGTCACAATACTAATAGCTGTGAACCAAAAGCTAATTGTCATCTTATCACCTGCCACTCTCCGAGCTTTACACGGGGCTCCCATCAGACCTCACCATAGGGCTACCACACAGATACTCAGCACCGCTCATTTCTCCAGTGAGAAGACCAGGGCTTAGTAAGAGGCTGAATCAGGATTCGAACCCAGGCCACTGGGGGTCCAAAGCCTTGCAACTAACCCCATGTCACCTCTAAGCTCAGCAGGCACCTCAGGAGGGCAGGGAACAGACCCAAGCACCGAGGTAAGGGGGCCCCATAGCCCTCACGGAAAACCTCATGGAAAACCTCCCAACCAGCTCCAGACTGACGCACCCCGGCCGCCTCGGCATGGGCGGTGAGCCCTCTGCCCTGGAGCCTGGGCACCTGCAGGCCAGGCAGGTGGGAGACCCGGCCGACCCCGCCGCGTGTCAGCCTCACTCAGTGCCCGCAGCTTTATGGCCTCGCGCCCTGCAGGCTCCGTCATCGCCAGCCACTCCGACTCGGGAGCACTGCACCTCGTTAATGTATTATTTATTTTATTACCTTATTGTGGAAGTTGGTGTTTATAATTCGCTACTTTGTATAATGGCCTTCTAATGCACACAGTGCTAAATAATTTAACGATGTCTTGCCACGGCCCCCCAAGAGCCCAATTCCTTCATCCTGCTAACTAGGTCAACGGTTTAAGTCCAGCCCCGTCGTGTTCCTTTTCTGTGGAGCATCCGGGTGGAGTGGGTGTCACCGAGAGACGCAGGCCGGGACCAGGGGTGACTAGCATCCTGGCATCTGGAACATAGGGGTGCTGCCCGTCACCTCTGCCTCGAGGGCAGGGAACATGCCTGGTGGGCTGAATAAAGGTCCCCAAAGACTCACATCCTGAGCCCTGGGACCTGTGGATATGTCCCTTACACGGCAAAAGGGATTTTGCAGATGTGATTGAGTTGAGGACATTGAGATGGGGAGGGTGTCTTGGATTATCTGAGAAGGCCCAGTGTCATCACAAGGGTCCTTGTGGCAAGAGGCAGGGGCCTTGCCGAGAGTCCAAGGAGAGAGGCAATGTGAGAGATCTGGAAATAGTACACATCTGGCTTGAAGATGACAGAAGGGGCCCCAAGCCAAGGAGTTCAGGTGGCCTCTAGAAGCTGGGAAAGGCAGGAAACAGTTCTTCCTAGAGCCTCCAAGAAGAAACTGCCCTGCTGACACCTTCACTTTCACCCCATATCCAGTTCCTGACTTCCAAAACTATAAAAGAATAAATGTGTGTTGTTTAAAGCCAGCAAATTTGTGACTTGTTCTAGCAACCGTAGGAAACTAATACACCACGTCCCACCTAACACAGAGCTTGGCACACGGCGGGAAAGTCTGCTGAAGCAACGAGATGAGCTCCGGCATAGATGATGCGGGCGGAGGGTTGATGGAAGGCTACCCAATGACCCGTGAGCATGGACGCAGCATCCAGACACATTGACACCAGCCTGGCGAAATCCGGGCCAGATTCCTAAGCCTTGGCCAAATGGGATTGGCAGGCAAATGGAGCCCACAGAAACCCCAGACCTCCACTACAGCTAATGGGCTCCATGTCCGCTCCTGCCAAGCTTTTGGCTGGTGAAAAGTATGATCACTTGCTGGTAGTCAGATGTGCTTTGTAGACACCAGGGTCCCCACCCCAGCCAGAACTCTGGAGGCGGGCAGCACAGGTTTTACAACCCCCATAACAGAGGTGAGAAGATGTACCCCGGGGCTTCTGCGAGCCAGGGGTGGGCCTGGCACACCTGGAGTCCCACGACCCCTCGTGACACCGAGCTGCTGGGGCGTGCCGAGCTCCAGATGCATCTTTTCTCCTCTTATGGGGGCACTGATCCACCCTGTCAGGCAGCACAGGGGAAGGATCCAAGTAGGTCCCTAATTTGATAACCAGCTCCTGTATCACTGATGGCTCTTCCATATGAGCTATAGGTTAGGGAGGCAAATTCCTTTTCCTTCCCCATCTATCATTTGGTCTCTGGTCAGCCAGTCAGTCACCAGCCATGATAGAACACCTCCCTTGAGCACCCATGCACTCCACCCACAGGAAAAACAAACATATGAAGCATCAAGTTCCCGGCCCTGGGGACCCGGTGTCTGCAGGATAAGCTGGCCAAGGGCCAGGAAAGTCGGAATCCCGGAGCAGAGGCCATGAGAACTTCAGCTAACTTTCTCCTGTTAGTCTCTAGGTGCACCGTTTGCTGGGGCGGGGGGCGAGGCAGGGGGGAGCCGACAGGAGGAGAAAACATTAAAGTTGATGTGACCCACAAAGAATGAGCCAGGGCCCTCCCGGCCCCCTGTGATGACACAGTAGGTCGAGGACAAGCCTCCTATTTACTTATGGAATTTCCCCAGGAGACCCACGCTCTCAAACAGAAAACCCACACATGCATCTGAGTGCATGATGAGGAGCCTGTGTTCCAGAGACAAGGCAGCTCCCCCCCCCCCCCCCCCGGCAGAGTGCTGCTGGTGTGGCCTGTGGTTGTGGGTTTGTTAAGGTTCGATGGTGGGTTTACGCCCACCCCTTCCTTCATCTGTTCACGCCACACCTGTGCATTGAGAGCCTAGTGGGGCTGGGCGCGGCTGACACCGCACCCCCGACCACCGAGGAGCTCCCACTCTGCGTGGGGAAACGGCCATCAGCAGGCTGCCGCTGGGTGGGCGCTCAATGCCACGGTCCGGGGAAGCTCCAGGGAGGGACAGGGGCGTCAGGAGGACCCAGCCAGCCTGAGAGGCATCTGGGGAATGTGACACCTGCTCCCAGTCCTGCACAACGAGGAGCTCATCAGGCCACGCAGGTGGAAAGGTGGCTGCCATTCATCAGGAACCCAGAATTAAGAGGACATCGAGTGTACTCCTGGAAACACAGGATTCCAGTCTTTCCTGGAAGGCTTCCTCCTGGCTGAATAAATGGGCAACTTGCAACTTTAGACACCCGGGGAGGCCATTAAGATGCTACGTGGTTTGAGGAAGCGGAGAGCCCTGGCTCTCTGAACCACAGCTAGTGTTCATCGGGCCCATGCTTGTGACAAGCCTTGACTGGACTTTGGGGACACGGCAACGGCCCAGGAACCATTGACCCACAAAGGGAGGGGTGAGTGGTGGGGGAGCCGACCCCCAGGTATCACTAAGTATTCACCAGGGACACATGCTGTTTGTCGGCCCAGTGTCCCTCCTCCTGGGAACTGATCTGTGCCTGAGCCTTTTACAAGATTTCACAAGAAGAAAAGCTCATGGGCGACCAGCAGGGTGATGGTGGCAGGAATTAGCCTAACAGACCCCAACGGATGGTGACTCTCAATGAGTGAGTTGGGGCTACTTGGACATATGCTGAGTTTCCTCAAGAGATTTGCCCACCGCACCCCCACCCTGTCAAAGACACACAGATTTCTCCTTTTAATAATAAGGGAATATAATAATTACCGCCAGCACTATTGCTGAAACTAGGAAACCTTGTGCCAGGTGCTACGCTACAGCACTTTATTGCATTGAATTCTTTTTTATTTTTTAAGATTTATTTATTTATTTATTTATTTATTTATTTATTTATTTATTTATTCATGAGAGACACAGAGAGAGGCAGAGACACAGGCGGAGGGAGAAGCAGGCTCCTTGTGGGGAGCCCGATGCGGGACTCAATCCCAGGACCTGGGGTCACACCCTAAGCCAAAGGCAGATGCTCAACCACTTGAACCACCCAGGCGTCCCTTTCACATTGAATTCTTAACTCCGCCCTGGGAGTCAACTAGCATTTTCTTTATTTTATAGAAAAAGTGGTTGAGTTTCAGAGTAACTGTCTTCCCCAAAGCCAACAGCTAGTTGACGGCATCAGGACTCAAAACCGGGTCTGCCCGGAGTGTTGCGTGAGGATGAGTCAAGACAACCCAAAGACCTCAGGCAGCCCACTCACCTGGACTGCCTGTTAAAAATGCAGATTCCTGGCTCAGCCTCTGACATAAGGAATCAGAATCTGGGGTTGCAGAAAGGAAGAGAATCTAGATTTGCATAAAACACTCCCTGACCTGGGACACTTGGGTGGCTCAGTGGTTGGGCATTTGCCTTTGGCTCAGGGGGTGACCCCGGGGTCCTGGGATGGACTCCCTCATCGGGCTCCCTGCATGGAGCCTTCTTCTCCCTCTGCCTGTGCCTCTGCCTCTCTCTCTCTCTTTCATGAATAAATAAATAAAATCTTAAAAACAAACAACACTCCCACCCCTCCCACCCCTGCATCCTGCGGCACCCCTTTCTATCTCTACTGGGCAAGTCACCTCCTTCACTATAAATTCACGCTGCCCCTCACACAGGAAGACACGGCCTCCACCCCCACTCCCACCCGAAGGGCCATTTATGGCGTGTTTGGTGGTTCTTTCTTCCAGAAGGGGGGCAGGCTGTGCATAGAGCAGTCCCTATTTGTAACCAGCAGGATGCTCTAGGCTCTGCTGCTGTCCTAAGCAACCTTGAGATCTCACTTGCTCGATACGACATGATGCTAAGCGTCCCCTGGCAGGGCACCCTGCCTCACACAGCACTGGGGGACGCAGGGTGATGTGGCTCTGCCGTCTTGCATGTGGCCTCTCAGTCACGGCCGCAAGAATACAAAGTACGGGAGGGTCTCCCGACCAAGCAGTTAAGTGCTGCAGGTAGGAAGAGATGTGGGTCACTCCCTCTCACAGCCTGTTGGCCAGAACAGGTCCCCAGGCCTCTCCAGTGGCAGGGGGCAGGAAGTGGGGTCCTCCCATGTGCCCAGAAGGAAAAGAGGACCGGAGGTGGCCAGGGGGAGAGTAGGTCCTCTGGGGCAGCTGCTCAAATTGTCCCTCTCCTGAATGGCCCTGAGTTCAGAGACGCGTGATCACAGACCACCCTCTGTCCTCGGAAAGGTGACCCTCAGGGAAGGCGCACCAAGGGCTCTGATTGCTCCCGCGGCCCAGAGAGGGCAACTCTCAAGGGAGGAAGAAAGAGAACGAGAGGCAGGGCAATGCCGGGGGAGGAGACCCGGGCTTTCATCCTGCTCCTGCCTTTGACTCTGTGTGACCTCGGGCAAGTGGCCTGAGCCTCCTGGGCCCCCTCCTCCGCGCATGGCAGGCTGGAGGCGTGGGAGGCCTGGCAGCTCTGACGTCCTACGGTTCTAGGACGGGCCATGCCCTCTGACCCCAGGCCCACCCCCACTCTAGGACATGGAGGAGGTTTTCCAGCCAAGAAACCCCGATCGGCAGAGCAGCTCAGCCAGCACAGGTGGAGGCTACCGGGTGCCTCTCTGAACCCCATCCGAGCCCCCAGACAGGGTGGCCCAGCGACAGGAAAGCCACTTGTCCCCGAAGGTCCCCGAAGGTGCCATGTCCACTTTCCCTGGGTGGCCTTGGCAATACCTCGAGAAGGCTCGAACGTGGGGACTCCCCGAGGACCGCCTCCAGGGGATTCCAGTGGGCAGGGGCCTGATAGAGCCCCGGGGGTCTGAGGACGGCCCGTGCCCCTTGCTGCTCCTCCCTGGCTCCTGACCAGACCTGACCAGCCTGGGGCCAGCTCCTGCGGGGACCTCCGCCTCCCTCTGCTGCACAGTCCCCTCGCCACCTCGGGGTGTACACCCTTGGCCACAGGCCGGTGAGAAGCTTCTAGAAGGCTAGCGAGAAGCAAGTTCACCCGGCAGGAGTTACACCCCTCACACGTCTCCTTCCTTCCCTTCAGTCCCTCAACGGGGACGATGCACGTGTGCAGAAAACTGTGACTTCATTTGTCTTTGGTGATTGCTTTCATCTCGCTCCCTACCCCGAGCCCTGTGACAGCAGAAACCCTGATTTTGCCAGCAAGGCTACGCCGCACTTCCAGGGGAAAGCTTAGCGTCTTTTGGGACTTCTCACCCACTTTCTTTCTTTCTTTCTTCCTTTCTTTCTTTCTTTCTTCCTTCCTTCCTTCCTTCCTTCCTTCCTTCCTTTCTTTCTTTCTTTCTTTCTTTCTTTCTTTCTTTCTTTCTTTCTTCTTTCTTTCTTTTTCTTTCTTTTTTAAAGATTATTTATTTATTTATTCATGAGAGACACAGAGACAGAGAGACAGAGACACAGGCAGAGGGAGAAGCAGGCTCCATGCAGGGAGCCCAACGTGGGACTCGATCCCGGGACCCCAGGATCACACTCTGGGTCTAAGGCTGTGCTAAACCACTGAGCCACTTGGGCCGCCCTCGCCCACTTTCAAGGACCCTCCCTTCTCCCTTCCCACGATGAAGTCTGGGCCCAAGGGGTCCCCGCAGTGCTGGGGGCAGAGCAAGGCCTCGTGAGGCCCTAAGTGACCCCCAGGTGGGGCGATACTCACCCCTGGGCCCTCTGTGCCCCCTGAGGAGTAGCACTGTCGTTGGGACTCTGGGCATCCTGCTTTGGCGTCTGCTGGTCCTTGAGCGATGTGCCGTGCTCACTGGTCCTGGTCCCCAGGGCCCACTCCGGTGGCCCCCTCGCCCCACCAGGTCACCTCAGGACTCCAGCCCTGCTGGGCCTCCCGGAGTCTGCAGACTCTATGTTGCTCTCTGGGCACCTTGCCAGAGAGGGTGGGCCTGGCGGGCTGCCCTGGGCCCGCTAACCAGACCTCTTCCCTTGGCCACGTCTCTCCACCACTCTGCACCCACCTCCTGCTCCCGTGGGGGTCTCCATGTCGAGCCTAGAAAGCATGGAAGGAGCGCCCTGCTCAGGGACCCGACCCTGGGACACGGCCTCTCCCCTCGGTGCCCCCCCCAGGACGCTCATCCCGACCCCGAGCGTCCTCCCTTCCCATGCGCCAGAATCTGCCCTCCTTCCCACCTTACGGATCACCCTCCCATGGGTCCTCCCAGCTTTGGCTCCTGAGATCTAAAACCCGGCTCTGGAGGCGTTCTGAGAAAATAGCTTTTCTCTTCAGAGAGCCTGGCTTGCAAGAACATTACCTCACAATGAGTTTTTATTTTTAAAGGCCAGCCGAAACTCAAAGTAGAGCAACACTTCTTTGTTCCAGGCAGTATCGGCCCTCGCTTCCCCGGAGCGAAAGCCTCATGGCCTCAGCTTCAAGTTCAAGGGTCCTGCGAGGGAGCGAGGAGGTGGGAGGAGAATCTGAGTTTCCAAGAAGACAAAACACGAATGATATTTCAAAATAGTATTGCTCCTTCCTTCCTTCCTTTCTTCCCTCCCTCTTTCCTTTCTTCTTTTCTTTAGTTGGACACTGGTTTACTTCCACCTACATCCTGGTCACGCAGCATTCTGGGCGTGTGGTGATGAGTAAGACAGGTCCTTGCCTTCAGGAGCTAGTAGTTCATGGGGCACCTGGGGGGGCTCAGGTCACGATCTCAGGGTCCTGGGATCCAGCCCCGCATCAGGCTCCATGCTCAGCGAGGAGCCTGCTTCTCCCTCTCCCCCTACCCCTCCCTACCGCTCATATGCTCTCTCTCAAAAATAAATACATAAAATCTTCAAAAAAAATAGCTAACCATTCAGAGGGAGTAGGGTGACCAGCCATCCTGGTTGCCTGGGGCTGAGGGGTTTCCAGGGATCTGAGGCTTTTGGTGCTCAAACCAGGACAGTCCCAGGGTTGGTTACCCCGAGAGAGACTGATGATGCCATATAAGAAGCCATGAGCTTCATGCCACTACAGAAGGAGTCACTCAACGAGCTGGGGGAAATCAGGTTATGCTTCATGGAAGAGGCAGCAGGCACCAGTAAAAGTACCAGCCAATGCCTGTGTGTGCCTTGTAAGCGTGACCCCATCCAATACTCACAACTCACCCCTGCAGCCAGCACCATATTGTTGTTGTTGGAGGCGAAGCAGGCTTCCAGAGGAAGGGACTGGCCCAATGGGGAGAAGGGGACCCTGTCTGGGACCCCGTCCAGAACAGGGCGGGAGTGGGGCACGATGAGCGGGACTGGAATCCTGTGGACTGGAAGAAGAGGGGATCCCACAGTCCCTGTCATCTGAGCTCAAGGCCTGGGAGAGGAGTCAGAGCACCCACTGGCGAACTGTGGAAGTCTAAGGGCCTGGAACTCACAGCTGGGGGGCGGTGCTCCCTGTGCCTCCCCTACACAGGAGGTGGGCTCAGAGTGTTGGTGAAGCAGCCCACCGGTGCTAGAGCAGATTCCAGCCCAGATCCACCTGGAGACCTGAACCCAAAGTCTGTGTTCAGGGACGCAGAGAGCCATGGGGACCAAGGAGAGCATATGGGTTCCCTGTTGCTGCTGTTAACACGCTGCCACAGTTCAGTGGCTCGAAACAGCACACTTCCTCTCCACTGCTCGGGAGGTCAGAAGTCTAAGGTGGCTTGGCAGGGCTGGCTCCCTTGGAAGGGTCTAGGGAGGGGTCAGTTTACTTGCCTTTTCTAGCTCCTGCAAGTGGCCCGCATTTCTTGGCTCACGGTTGCATCCTCACCTCGCTTGGGCCTGTGCTTCTCATGTCACATCTTTCTAGTAAGTGCCCTTGTGATCACGTTGGGCCCACCCAGACGTGTCCTTGGCTCAAGATGCCTCACTTAATTCCACTTGCAAAGTCCCTCTTGCACATAAGGGAGCATACTCATGGGTTTTGGAAATCAAGACAGGGCCGTCTATGGTTTGGGGGTAAGGGGAGGGCTGCCATCCTGTCTGCAGTGAGGAGACAGCAAGGAATCATGGCTGGGGGCATCCAAGAGGGCTCAGAGACCGTGGTGTCTCGGGGAGCAAACATCCTGAGAATTGTATGAGTGTTTAGTCGGGCTGCTGGAACAGAGACCCCAAAGAACAGATCCTCATCAAGAACTGTAATTCTCGAGGTGCCTGGGTGGCTCAGCGGTGGAGCACCTGCCTTCGGCTCAGGTCATGATCTCAGGGTCCTGGGATCGAGTCCCACATTGGCCTCCCTGCAGGGAGCCTGCTTCTCCCTCTGCCTGTGTCTCTGCTTCTCTCTCTCTCTGTGTCTCTCATGAATAAATAAATAAAATCCTAAATTAAAAAAAAAAAAAAGAACTGATTCTCTCTCAGGTGAACAATTAGGGCAAAAATAGTACGGGACTGAATGACACCCTCACAGTGCCGTGGGCCAGGCCCATTTGACCCTGGCCCTGTGTCCAATGTCCTTGACTGCAAGGCCCAGGTGACTTCCTGTCACGCCCACATCCCAGGCAGCTGGAAGGGCCAGCCGGAAAAGGAAGGTGTGCATCTCCTCTTCAAAGGTATGACACAGAAGTTCAGCCCTTTGATTCTGTCACAGTGGCCAAAACACAGTCACATGGTTAAGACTAGCTGCAAAGAAGGCAGAGAAATTGCAGTTGTCTATGTGGCCAGGTGCATAGGTAAGTGTTGTGTGACCCTAGAGAACAGCGTCAGGTGTTGGGGTACAGCAGCCAAGTCTGCCCCGAGCACCTACGAAGCTCACGGAGCGCAGGGAGGGCGCCAAGGATGCAGCGGTGCTAAGGGCATCTTTGACCTTGGGGAGCCGGCGGACACTCAGAGGCGGACAAGCAAGCCAACAACTACAGTTCGCCCTGGTGGATGCCTGCACGCTGTGCCATGAAAACCCCAGGGCCGAGAATCTGAGCTCTGGCCGCCGTAATGAAATCCCACAGACCGGGGTGGTCAGCAGGGAGCCGGGGGGAGCGGACTTAGGCCAACAGACATTTATTTTCTCACCACTGTGGGGGCTGGAAGTCCTAGCTCAGGAGCCACATGGTGAGGTTCTGGTGAAAGGCCTTCTCCTGGCTCGTAGACGGCTTCTCACTGTGTGTTCACATGGCAGGGGGGGACACGGGCGGGCACTCTGGCATCGCTTCTTATAAGGACACCGATCCCAGGGGGAGGGTCCCACTCTCATGGGGACTCTCATGGGTCCCACTCTCATGGGAGGGTCCCTTTTCATCTAAACCTGCTTATCTCCCAAAGGCCTCATCTCCACCTACAGCCCACTGGGCTTGAGCATATTAATGTGATTGGGGGAGGTGGCGGGGAGGCGACACATTCTGTAGCTGCCCCTGCCTTTGTCCTGTTCTCCAGGACAAAGAGGGGGAAACGGTGTCCTAGGGAAGGGGCCACCTTGGCAGAGTCTCCAGCGATCACTGTCCCCCACTTTTCCTCTCCCGAGGTCTGTGACCCGGCATCCTCACGGTCTCCCCACCACGGTCTCCCCCTCTACCTGGAAGCACCCCGGTGCATGGCCACCCTCATGGACTTTGTCCTGAGCAGAGAGAAGCTCTGCTCTAGGAGTGTGAGCTTGAGTGTGTGTGTGTGTGCACACGCACACATAGTGGCTTTTTGTCACCCTAACCTGGGAACCCACCCGACCTCCAAACAAGCAAGCCACAGCCCCCTCGTGGCTCTGAAGGCACTGGTTTTGAAGCACGCAGCAGCCTCCCCAAAGCCATTCCCTGAGCAAGCCTTGCCTTCTTTAACCACCACCCACTTGGAGGTCCCCAAACTGGGGAGATGCATCTTTCACTACTCTGAAAACCGGATTCTTCTGCTCAAATTAACCAAGTACATAGCACCCACACGCGCACACACACACGCACGCACACACACACACACACACATTCGAGCCCAAATAGACAGTTTTTCAGAAATGAGGATGCAGATGAGAGACTCAAGGACAGGCCTTACTTGCCCTCTGTCAGTTTACAAGAGAATTTATTCCACATATTCATCGATGAATATTTAGCAAGGCAACAATAACATCCAATGACACCCATGAGATACACAACTCGGAGAGCTCTCTCCCAGGAACGTACACAATGCTTGATGTCAATGTTTTCACTGGACTGGATGTTTGAAATGCAAGCATTAGCTTACAATAATCCTCCCCTTCCCTCTCTGCCGCGCTCTCTCTTTTTATTTGTGTACCCAGCCATTTCTTCCATTTTTTGATGCAAACCACCAAGCAAATTCTTTACAATAACAAACAGGTCTGGTGGGTTATGAGGACAGCTACCAAAGATTTAAGAAGCGTTCATGGCACAAATGAATTTTCAGACATCCCATCCTTTCCTTTTGCTCGAGAAAACACATGCACACGTGCACGTGCACACACACACACACACACACACCCCACGTTAAGCAAGGGCTGTTCTAAGGTGAGCTAACATTGGATGAGATCAAGAAAGCTGCAAACTTTTGATAAGCCCCTATGGCTGCTATTCAATACCAGCCCCCAAAGATACTTCGTTCCTAATCCCTGGGATGTGTGGATGTTATATGGCAAAGGGACTTCTCACATTTGATTAAGTTAAGGATCTTGAGATAAGAATGGGACCCCGGGTTATCCAGGTGGGCCCTCCATGTAATCATTAGAGGCCTTGTAGGAGGGATTTAGAGCAAGAATATGGGAGGGAGAGGCCATGTGAGGATGGAGGGTGGAGGAAAGGGACCACGAGCCAAGGATTACAGGTGGCCACCAGGTCCCTGGAGCCTCCAAAGGAGCCAGCCCTGTCATCGCCTGGACTCTATAGCCCAGTGAAAATAATTGCAGACTTAAGGCCTCCAGAGGTGTAAAAGGAAAAAAAACGGTGTTATTTTTCATCACTGAGATTGTTGTAATTTGTTACAGTGGCAGCAGGAAACTGATACAGTCCCAGTAGCTCCCAGGGAAGGTCTCTATCTCTTCCACACACGTGCTCCGGCATCTCCGGAGAGGCTCACCCGCGGCTCTGTGTGCCAGCGGGGCTCTGCTGTCAGTGTGGGGCCACGAGAAACTACCCAGGCACTTGGGGGGTTTGCGTTTGTGTGTTTTTTTTCCTAAAAGCTCTCTATTTTTCTAATCATAAAGTTAATAACGGTCATAGGAGGAAATGTAGGAGCTAAAGAAATTTGCAAGGGCATAAAACAAAAAGAACAGTCACCATAATCCCACCCCTACAGAAGTAACTTTCTTGGTAGTAATAACACAATTTGTACTTATGAGTTTAATCTCTTGACTATTTGCTAAGTATCACCTCTTCTTCCACTCCTACCCTGACAGCAAGCTCCATCAAGGCAGGAACCCCCTCGTTTTGCAAACTGTGCCTCTAGTGAATAGCTCAGGGTCTGATAGATAGAAGGGGGTCAACTGATGCCAGGCATTGTCATAGAATGAATGACCTCTACTAACATTTTGGTACATTGTTTTTCAGGGGTTTTTTTTTGTATGTATATTACAAATTTTTCCATGTCTCATTTCATGCTATATCTACACGTTTTTGGCCTACTTTCTTCACTTAACATTTTATCCTAGACCTGTTCCGAAGTCATTAAATAGTCCTCAAAAGTTTATTTTAATGACAGCCCTATTTTAATAGGGATTTTTTTTTGTTAGCGTACTTTCTTTTTTCCCCATTATAAATAATATAGCAATGAACATCTTGGTACATAAATCTTTATCCATGTCTTTGTTAATTTTCTCTAGGCAAATTCCTAAGAGGGGCATTACAGGAACCTAGCACATCACCACTTGTAAGATCTTGGTTTGCTAGCAGTCAATGCATTTCAACACTTTAAAACCAACTCTGTTACCGGGGGTGGGGGTGGGGGGGACCCTCCAGGACCTAGAACAGCAGTGCATGCACTTGCATGGCAAAAAGGATCTACTTAGGTTTAGGTGTTTTGTTTTGTTTTGTTTTGTTTTGTTTTTTAGATTCATTTATTTCTTGGGACACCTGGGTGGCTCAGTGGTTGAGCCTCTGCCTTCAGCTCAGGTCGTGATCCCAGGGCCCTGGGATCGAGTCCTGCATCAGGTTCCCCTCAGGGAGACTTCTTCTCCCTCTGCCTGTGTCTCCCTCTCTGTGTGTGTGTCTCTCATGAATAAATAAATAAAATCTTCAAAAAATATGTATTTATATATTTATTTTAGAGAAAGAGAGAGAGAGCATGCTCGCATAAGCAGAGGGAGGGACAGAGAAAGGGAGAGAGAATCTGAAGCAGACTCTGCACTCAGTGAGATCGTAACCTGAGCCAAAACCAAGAGTCGGACACTTAACCAATGGAGCCACCCAGGTTCTCTGATCCACTCAGTTATATTTAAGTAGAGAATTTTGTCTGGGTAACAGGAGACTCGGGTTATCATGTGAGCTTTGCCAGTTTCTAGCCATGCCACTTTTCACTGGGAGAAAAGGAAGAAGGGTAATGACTTTGAGCGCTCTTCTACCAAGAAACTTCTAGCAACCATTACAAAAGGGAAAGAGCCAAAGAAAATGAGGGGCAATTCATGCCAGATGATCGAATGTTGGTTCTAAAAGTCAGACTTATCAGGTTTGTAAACTCAACCACGATGAGAAGCGCGTTGCCGCTCTCCTGTCTGCCTAGGCATGGCATTCGTAGTATCTTTATGTTTGTTGAAAAATGATCCAAATAGTTCAAAGAACGTGAAAAACCTTCCTGTCAGTCAAGAGACATAAATAAATAAATAAATAAATAAATAAATAAATAAATAGTGGTTGGCCTGACCTAACAGACGCAATAAATTCCATTTACGCAGAGTCAGAAGGAACAAAGGGTGATTCGTGGAAAATGCCGTTGGCAGGATTTTAAGCTCTATTATTGATATCACTGTATTCCAGTGCTTTGAAAAGTGTATTTTCCATATCTGATGTATGGAACAACTCTATTAGCCGGTGGCATTCCAGTCTAGTTCGTCCTTCTAGACGAGACCCCTCAATCTTTCTAAACAGCTCCTGCTCCATGGTTCTCCTGGAAATCTGATCATTCATTCTTTTATTCCGTTGGTCAGTCACTCGACAAACATTAGCTGGGAAGCTGGGCCAGACCCTCTGTGGGACTCCGAGGAGATGAGATTCAACAGTGCATGACCTCCCTGGCATAAGGGGAAGGCCACAAAAATCGCAGTTCTGCCTCAAAGCGGCCGTATGACCCGCAAAAATGTACCTCTCCTTTTAGCCTCCCATAAAGAGGGCCCTTCATACATGACCTGGGCCCCTTGTGACCCCTGTGGCTCAGAACCAGATACGGAGGAGACAGTAAATGCCAGGCCCTCCACCCTGGCCTTGAAACACTCACAGCCTGATAAGCAGGACAGGAGTCGAGGTTACTTCAGCCTAACAAAGTTCTCCATAAGCCCAGGACTGCCAGGCGCTCTGGTTTTCCTAGATGCGCAAAGGGGAGTGTTCAAAGTGTGTCGGGGCAAGGTGGCGGGTTTGCAAGCCCCGAGTGCCACCCTGTCGAGCCAATGTTTGGAATCGGTCTGCGAGGATCCAGGCTGATGGATGTTTATTTAGACACACATGCCAGCAGCCTGTAATATGTGCCCAGAAGAGGGAAGGGGGCCAGCAGGATTGATAGATTTTATGTGCAAGGAAGAATTTCGGCTGTGAAATGTGAAGTGAAAGATGCCTCATTTTCGGGTTCGGCTATGGGAAGAGATGGAATGTATTTCTCCCAAAAGCTGGCGCGTTGGGCCAAGTTGGGCTGCGGAAAGGATTTCTGCATTTGGAAGACAGTCTCCTCTGGTGGGCTTGGGTTTTGGGGCAGGCAGCCTGGGTTTGTGTCCCAACTCTGCCGCTTACTAAGTGCGTGAGGCCAGGCGAGCTCCATTTCCTAGAAAGTTCCATCCGACGCCAGATGGGGGTGAATCTGGGGTGTACATCAGAGGGCTGGTGTGAGCATTGGCTGGGGAGACACTGGGAGAGTGCCCAGCCCGGCAAGTGCCTAATAAACGTTAGTTATTATTAGCAGCAAGCAGGAGGCTGGTTGATCTGCTTCGAACTAAATGTTCCTTGGAATCCAAAAAGTCTTCGTCTTTGACTCTTTCCACTGCTTTTATGGAGGGTTCAGGGGGAACTTTTCAAAAGAGGAGAGAAGGAGCAGGCCTGAACTTGCACCCTGATGTGAGCAAGCCGGTTTTTAACAACTGGCACTTCTGATTGGCCAATAGTGAGCTCACCATTGCCCCCGGTGAGAGGGTCTTAGGATTCAGAGTCAACAAAGATTCTCTAAGTGCCTCCTCTGTTCCAGGCACCACAATCCAGGCACCACCCTCCTCCACTTAACCTCAGTTCACTTACCCCCTTGGCGGTGGCATGAGGTGGGGTCTCAGGAGGCACAGAGAAGCCAATTCGTGCAAGGATACACAGCTTGGAAGTGGTAGAGCGAGGATTTGAACCTGGATCTGAGTGGCCAGTGGCCCTTCATTACTCTGTGCTGGAAGAAAGCGTGTCCCCTCAGAGGTGGGGGTGCCCTGGGAGACCTACAAAGGGAGTGCAAACTCCCTCCTTGCTCAGACCTCCTGGCTACCAGCAGAAAGATGTCTGTCTCATGGCAGGAGACCGACTGCCCCCCAGGGCTGACTTTCAGAAAGAGTTCCCTTCTTATTCTTTTAATCATATGGACCAACACAGGCAGGCCAGCACCTTCATATCATCGCGCACACGAAGACGTCCTAAGGGTGTAGGAAAAGGAGAGGTTGTAGGAGAGGGGAATAGGTGCTGCTTGCTGAGCAGAGCCCAGGGGCATCAGGGGCAAGACAAAGCCATCCCATCCATCCCTGCATCTCCCAGCACCCTGCAGTGATGGGGGGCCGCACGTGCCTGCCCCAGGGAGCCAGGGGGTGCTCGAGAGAGGACGTAGCCCCTGCTCTCACTCACTCAAGCTCCTGGAGACGGGAGACACCATCTCTGGGACACCCAGGTGGCTCAGTGGTTGAGCATTCGCCTTTGGCTCAAGTTGTGATCCCAGGGTCCTGGGATCGAGTCCCACACTGGGTTCCTTCGAGGGAGCCTGCTTCTCCCAATGCCCGTGTCTCTGCTTCTCTCTCTGTGTCTCTCATAAATAAATAAACAAATAAATAAATAAATAAATAAATAAATAAATAAATAAATAAAATCTTTAAAAAAGAAAAAAGAGAGGGACACCATCTCTGAGCCACCTTTGGCTTCAGGTCTGGCTCGGAGGAGCAGCTCAAACCCTGGGCATCTGGAAAGTTGGGCAAAGACCCCGGCCTTTCATGCAAGGACAGCTTGATCTCCTGACATGCCAGTAGGACCGGAATGCAGCCTGTGGTCCACGGCATCCTAACTCCTTGTGTGTTCAGAAGTGCCCGTGCAGCCTCTGGGGGCCTCCCTCGAGCTCACACCACGAGGACCGCTCAAGGGTCGTCTCCCCCCATGTTCCACCCACTCGGGCCCCACGATCTGTCCCAGGCTGTAACATCTGCCTGAACGCCCTCTGTTTCCCATGGCCCCTCAGCCATTGTCCCACTAAAGGGCTCTCCCTCTCCTCTGGGGAGTCAGCTCACACCCAGAGCAGTGGAATAGAGGCTCGTTGAATATACTCCATAATTAGTTATGAATTCTTCATTCTGCCCACATGCCCTTGTGCTCCCCACGTCACCTCATTTGGGGAGCTAAATAACCGGACTTTAAAGTTGGAAAGGGCTCTCTCTCTGTGGGCCTGTTATTCCTCCTAGGACACCCTACGAGGTAGCTATGGTTATGCTCCTGTCACTATTCTTTTCCTTTTTTGCTCCCAAAGATGACACTCAGGCCCACAGACGTGAAGTATCTGCCGAAGGCCGCACGGCTAGGTGGTGGCAAGGATGGACTCGATCTGAGCTCTGGGCTCTGCAGGCGCCAAGGACAAGCAAGCCCCCCAGCTCCTGGGAGCCCATCCTGCCCTCAGACGTGAGCCCCCCGGAGGAGGCCAAATGAGGCCTGGCAGCCTGTCACCTGGGCCAGGTGGGGTGTGGCCAAGGCCGCGAGGCCCTCCTGCCGGGCAGCCCGTCCTGCCTGCCCACGGGTGGCCTCAGCCAGCTGCCCTCCGCCGTCTGCCGATTCCAAGCTTTTCGGCAAACTGGCACCTAATCCCCCACCATCTGTGAGCAACGCGAGTCTTGGCTACCTCTTGATGCTTCTTCAAATCAACTTGCAAGTTTTCAAAGTGACGTGAGTTCTTGGTGCTTGCAAAAATGTCAGCTTCCGTCACATCTTATTAAAACTGAAAATATGAAAAGGTTTTGGATAAACTGAGACGAGCCGAGTTTTCCTCTTTTCTTAAGTGAGATTGCTTTCTTTTCTTTCTTTCTTTCCTTTTTTTCTTTCTTTTCTACTTTTTTTTTTTTTTTGAAAAGGAAGAGTCTGGTTGTTTTCTTCTGATCATGAGAGTGATAATCACCGTCTTTGTGCCTGTTGCCTGCCGAGGGGGCCCACCCCAGCAGCCCAGACTGCAGCAGACCCTGGCCATACCACACGAGGCGGTGTTTTGGGTCACTTTCCAACAAGGGCATATCTTTGTGCGGCCCCTCAATGAAGTAACGATGGTGGAGAAAATATTCAGAAGAGCCAACACCCCGGTACTGGGGACAATGTCCTGTATGCATCCTCTTATTTCATTCCAGAAGTAGATTTTCCTTTTACCTCCCCAGAAATGAGATGGGGCACGGAGATGCCCACCAGCCACATGGCTAGAAAGAAAATCCAGGCCTGTTAATCCAGGCAGGCCAGCTCGAGGTCCTGCACTCAGCCTCTTTGGGACACGGCCTCCAGGCTCCCAGCCAACTCCCCACCAGGCGACATGGGAGCCAGGACCACCCTGGGGAAGGTGGCTGGACTCCACCCTAGAATCGGTGAGGAGCTGAGTGAGGATTTGCAGTGGGGCTGGCAGGGTCAGAAACACATTATAAAGCTTCTCGAGGCTACATTGTAGATCCACTCATCCACTCATTAAGCGGCTGCTCCCTTGTAGCTTGGTGCCAGGTTCTGGGGAAACCACAAGATGGGTAAAACCCCAACCCAAGTCCAGGAGAACAAACCTGTGCTTCATTACAGGACCACCAGGAAGGAACAGGTGGCCTCCTGCTGCTCCAGGATCAGCCCCTAATTTCCAAGTCCCCACCCCATACCCCTCCACCCAAGGGTCAGGCCCTCTGGTCACCCATGCCTGCAGGGATCTTAGAGTCTGCTGCCTGGCAACAGACCTTACTTCCCAGCTTAGGTCATGAGACTCCCAGAAGCTATTTGGAGCATCACCTCTGTGCGTGATGGCCCTTCCTGAGAACCTGAACCCCTGTGGTCAACCCTCCCCTCACCAGAAGGGAGGTGGGCTCCATGAGTGCAGGATCCGTCCTCACTTGTCACCAGGTCTCCTGCTTCTTCCACAGTCCTGGCACACAGCAGGCCTTCCACCGAGGCAGGTGGGCAGCTTCTCACCCAGTTAACAGAAGATGAGGGCTCCTCAGGCAGACAGCGTGGCACAGAGATGCTGGCATCAGGTGAGAGTCAGCACTCTTCCGGACATCCTTGGGCAGGCATTGACCTCTGTTTCTCCATCTATAAAAGGGGGTCCCAGAAAGGCTCCCAGAGGTGGTGGACAGACTGCAGCACACCTGGGATACATGTTATGACAATTAATGAGGGGAAAAAAATCCTCAATAGTTGTCTACAAAGTTGGAGAGATTGAGTTGAAAATCTGGCACAATAGGGCATCGTTACAATGAACTACTTTGGGAAGGCAAAGAGAGCCACTATCAAAAGCCTTAAAAATGCCCTTGAACATGTAATCCCCGCTCGTTGGACTAATTCAAGAGCTGAGGAGCTGGGATGGAGAATATGTCACCTGAAGCCTGATCCGTATCACCGAGCATGGACAGAAAAAAACCCAAACATTTGACTCTCAGGGAATGACCACCCCAGTTGGCATAGTTTCACCAGCTGGAATATTACACAGCTCTGAACAATGACAGCGATAAGGAGCTCGTACCACCAGGAAAGAGGCTTATGGTGTGTTGTTAAAAGGAAAAGTTTAAGACATAAAATAGAATTACACTGTTTATAGTATCATGAAATATGTATGCTCACAGACAAGTATTAGAATATGTAACAGAAAAATGGAAATAATTATTAGAAGATTTAAATATTCAGACTTAAGGGATCTTTTTCACAATTTCCTTGACTATTGCTGTCATATTGTTTTTTCAATACAAATGAAAAGAAAAAGAAATGTCCAAATAATCTGTTGATCGTTTTTTTCCCCCTTTGTGTATAATATAGATGTGTCTACTTAAAAGATTTCTCTTTTAAAATCTCATTTAGCACCGCAACAAAGAGTGCCCGACTGTAAGTTCATTCCAAATGAGTTCCTAGAAATAAATTCATTCCCAGTCGCTGCATGTGTAATTTGCACACTTTAGGAGATTTAGTGATTATACAGGAATTCAGAGTTTTTAATAATTTCCTGAAGGGTTGTTTTTGAAGCAGACAATGTGTTTTCCCTATTTCCCAAACAATCTGAATGATGGAAAATATCCGAAATAGCTATGCCTGAGTCTTCCTTTCTCCTCTCTAATTTCCCATACATTTTTATTGCTATCATAGCTGTCTCCGAGCTTCTACAAGCAGGAACTCTCCTTTTGAAGCCGAGTCCTCGCAGACAAGAAATTATAGTCATCTTATCCCTAATGCACTGCTAGATAAGAAAAGGACTTATTATCCTTCAAGAATCTGTGCACAAAGGCTTCGTCCCAGCAGGCAGACTCAATCTCCATGGGGCAGGTAAGCAGAAAATCTGACCCGGAGATTTCAGAGCTATGGGAAATGGGTATTTATGTCAGCACTAAGAACTGCTTTGATTCATAGTCCAGAGAGGCCTGGCAATGATAGGCCAGGGAAGAACATTTCAGATGATCTCATTCGGCCATGTCATTTCACAGATGGGGAAACTGAGGCACACGGAGATGCCATGACTTGCCGAAAGCCACTTGCCACTTTGTGGCTGAGCAGATACTGCAGCTGCTCCCAAACCTATATCCTTTCTACCCTCTTTAAGAGGATCATATCTTTTTTTTTTTTTTGTAGATTTATTTATTTGAGAGAGAGAGACAGAGAGAGCAGGGAGGAGGGGCAGTGGGAGGGGAGAAGCAGACTCTGCTGAGAAGGGAGCCTGACTTGGATTCGATCCCAGTACCCTGAGATCATGACCTGAGCCGAAGGCAGTCGCTTAACCTACTGAGCCACCCAGGCACCCCGAGGATCATATTTTCTTAATTGAAGATGGGGCCAAGTCTTCTGAAAGAAGAGTCTCACTAGGTTGAATTTATTTCTAAAATAGAGACTTGACAACAAAGCCATTCTATACGAAGAACTTTGGGAAGCAAAGGATGACAGGGGTGTCTAATTGTTCCAGATTTTTTTTAGAGCGAAAAACCAAATCTCCTCACCCAGTTCTACATATGATAACCCTTATGATAAAACCAATGACACCAAACAAAAACAAAATTGAGGAGTCGCCACCCACCCTAAAAAAGAATCTCTCGTATGTGCCTATATCCTGCACTTTCAGAAGGAGATTTGAGAGTTCACAATGAAAGGTGTCGTCACCAAGTTACATGGTAGAAATCATAATTTAAAAGCAGCCCTAGGCTCTCTCTCTCTCTCTCTGTGACTATCATAAATAAATAATAAAATATATATATATATATAAAAAAGGGGATCCCCGGGTGGCGCAGCGGTTTGGCGCCTGCCTTTGGCCCATGGCGCGATCCTGGAGACCCGGGATCGAATCCCACATCGGGCTCCCGGTGCATGGAGCCTGCTTCTCCCTCTGCCTGTGTCTCTGCCTCTCTCTCTCTCTCTCTGTGACTATCATAAATAAATAATAAAAAATATATATATAAAAGCAGCCCTAGGGACGCCTGGGTGGCTCAGTGGTTGAGCATCTGCCTGAGGCCCAGGGCGTGATCCCAGGGGTCCTGGGATCGAGTCCTGTATTGGGCTCCCCTCAGGGAACCTGCTTCTCCCTCTGCTTGTGTCTCTGCCTCTCTTGCTCTCTGTGTCTCTCATGAATAAATAAATAAATAAAATCTTAAAAAATAAAATAAAAGCAGCTCAAGGTTGATATAAGCCATGTCACTCTTCCTTCTTTCCTTCTTGTTTGAAACAGAAGATTCTAGAAACAGGCCTTTGAGCTATACACAGCCCAAAGCTTTGTGAATGATCTCCAGATGGGGACAGAAGTCGTGACCCATGGCCTGCCTTTGCTTCTCGGTGAGCAGTTCCACCCAGACTATGGTTCATGAAGCACCACTGAGCCGAGGAGCAGTGCTTCTCTCCTGCTGACGCCGTCCAGGAGAGACCTAGCCAAGGACCCACTGCTCCTGCATATCCTTTTCCCTGGAAGAAGAAAGAGGATGCTTTCAGAGAAGGGGGTGTCTCACCTCAAGCCCCCCGCCCTGCCACCCCACAACGAGCTGAGGTGCTGGAGAAGGTCCCCAGCTCTTCCCTAGCAAGGCAGAAGGATGACGCTGCTTCCTATCTTATGGGCCAAGAGGGGAGCTTGAGGGCTCATTGAAACTTTTGAGAGTATTTGAGCAAAAATCAACTCAAATCAAGCAGCATCGAATCTAGCAGCTAGAAAGGAGCTTCGAGGAGGTGGGCAAACTCTAAGACTTTATAGGCAGAAGGGAGGGGAGACAGGAAGTTCTACAAGGTGACAAGAGGATTGATTACTGTCGGGGTGGCGGGGTGTTTTTAGGCAGATCACCTCCCTAGGGCTGATCAGACACTTGCTCAATACCTGGTTTAAGATTCCATTTCTGGGACAACTGAAACTGTAGTCAAGTCTTGAGTTGGTGACATACAGCTTAGCCTAAGTGACTCTTTTTTTTGTTTTGTTTTGTTTTGCTTTGCTTTGTTTTTACCAGGGCTCACATGTAAGAGAGAAGAAAATGTATTCAATCGGTGACTCCACTTCACTGTTGGAGATCCTGAAAAATCTGGGGTGTGGGAGCCCCAACTCTATAGGTTGCCTCTGCCCCAGCACCCAGCCCACACTTTTATACTCACTCTCAGTTCTCCCCGAGGAGAACCGTCACCAAGGACCACGCACACCCAGCAATGGACTTTGCTGTCCGGTTATTACAAAGAGACTACAGCACGCCATGATGGGGACTGTCACCCCCATTTTTAGGAGAGAGAGCACAGCTCAGAGAGGCCCGGGAGCCCTGCTGGGATCTCATGGCTGGATGCTTGTGGGGATACTCTTTCTTAAAAGTCTAGAAGTGAGATTTGTGTGTGACTTTTTGACACCCGTGACCTCTCCTGCTCCTGCTTCTTCATGAACCTTGATCTCTGGACCAGGAACCTGAACAGAGAAGTCAGTCCACTCAGACACCAGGGAGGACTGACAGCCCTGGCACATGAGGTACATTGAGGCACACAAGGTACATTGAGGTGCGAGCAAAAGGTGCTCAGAGACAGTGTCTTCACCCGGTTTGCCATGAGGCTCAGGGCAGAGAGTGGTCCCAAATCACCTAACCCTACTTTCTGCTCTCCTGGCAGGTCTTACCAACTGGTAGCAGCCCACGCGTTGAATGCAAGGATGTGCACTGGATGCATCTCTCTTCATCTTAGTTTGGGTGCTCCCAACACAAACCCTAAGGGTAGGATTTGGGTGCAAGTAGTTTATTTGGAAGGTTGATCCCAGGAGGCATGTGAAGGAGTGGGTAAGGGAGGCCAGGACAGGAGGAGAGCCTGCAAAGGGGGCACCTGGGGGCCCTCAGAAAGCCTGTGTAGATCACACCTCAGAATGGTCCCCCCTGGAACCAAGGGAGTTAAACATTTACCCACTGACTATCCTTTCTCATTGGCTGAGGGTGGCTCTTAGAGCATGAGCTCCCTGGTCTTCCCACTGCTCCATGGGCCAGAGAATAGGCTCAGAAGGAGAGAAGCACAGTGAGCCTTCCGCACAAGAGTGGATGTGGGGGTCCCCCATCTCCCCATGCCATCCTGACCCCACCCCACCCCAAGGAACTCTACTTGCTTCGATGAAGACTTCTGCCCCTAGCTCCCAGGGTACCACTGGCAGAGGTGAAGAGAGGGCTCTAGGAAGCCTGCCTGCTCCTGGCAAGACCCCCACTCTTTCCACCCAACACCACTCACAGACTCATGGTCACCTTTTGCCTTGAGGTCTTGGGGACAGACACCGCAGTGCTCCTCCCTCAGGTTACATCAGCCACCCCAAGGCATCCAGGATTCCCACATTACCTCTCATCCCCATGTGGTGCAGGGCACCAAGCCCCAAGTTCCATCCCTGCTCCCCATCCCCCCTTCCAGGCTCTGTCCACTGGCTCCTGTCCCTAGTTTGTCCTCATGGTGAACAGTATGACCATTCATGGTATGGCCATCTGACATACAAAATATTTTACCTGTTGTTCTCCAACTGTCAAGAGCATAAGCCCCAGGAGGGCAGGTACTGCTGTCTGTTTGTTCATAGCCAGACCCCCAGACCTGGGATGCTGCTGGCCATGGACTAGCAGCAGTAAGTATCTAATTCCTGTGGAATGACTGAAGTGGTCAGCTCAGGGATGGAAGCTACTTTCTCAAAGGCCGAGAGGGGGCCAGAAATACAGAAATGCCGCAAAGGTCACAAAATTTGTGACACACATCAAATGTGTGCTAAAGTGATACTTTTTAAAAGATTTTTTTATTTATTTGAGAGAGAGCAGGGGAGGGGCTGAGGGAGAGAGAGAGAATCTTAAGCAGACTCCATGCTGAGCGTGGAGCCTGATACGGGGCTCGGTCTCAAAACCCTGAGATTGTGACCTGAGCCAAAACCATCAGATGCTTAACCAACTGAGCCACCCAGCCCCCTAGAGTAATGCTTTTAACACAAAAGTATTGCAGCACAACTCACTGGGTGAGTTTTGAGACAAGGACCACATTTGTTTCAATGAATTCTTACCGATGGGCTTGCACCCCAGACATGAGACCTCCCGGGGACCCACAGATGAAATTCCCACAAGGCTGTCTTCCTGTTTCCATCCTTCAGAGCATCCATGTGCCCGAGTCCATAACCTCATTTGGGGTACCCACCCAGTGTCCAAATTCTAGCCCATTCCCACTTCTTCCCTCGCTCTATAGGCCCTGCTGTCCAGAATGCCCTGCTGAGGCTCCTCACCCAGCCACCACCCACAGCCTGCCCGCTGGCACCTATGTCTGCGACCCCAGTTGGCCGCCCATCCCATGTGGTAGAGAAGCCAGTGCTCCCTACCCCCTCCTTAGCATCAACCCTGGTCCATCTGGCTCCTGCTTGATCTTCCCCATAGGACCTATTACCACCTACCCCACCCTAAACTGTGTTTTCTCAGGTGTTTACATCTGCCCCCTGTCAATCAGCTGTAGGCTGCACCAGGGCAGGGATTCTTGCCCATTTTCTCCCTGCTGATTCCCAAGCACCCAGCACTATGCCTAGTGCATAGCGGGAACTCAATAAACTGCCTTCTCCCATGAGGCAGGAAACAACTTACCAGGCAGACAGATGATCCACCCACCTGGGACATTTCTCAGCGGGCCCCAGGGTCTGGCACCCAGGCCCCTGCCCCCTGCTTGCTTGCTGGGAGCTCTCTGCTTAGGCTGATGGAAGCAGCCAGTGTCTCCACAGGCATGCACCGCCCTCAAAACCAGCCCCACCAGACAGATCCCGTTAATTAGGGCACCCCAGCCAATGACCTATGGCACGAATGCATTAGGTGGATGTCTGGGGGTGATGTGCTCTGGCTTTTTAAACAGACCCCTCATTAGTGCTCTGCAGGTCGTCTGCTAAAACAGTGCCAGGTGCATCTCATGGGAAGGCAGGGGCTCACCAGAGAGGAAAAAGACTCCAAGCAATCTGGGCTGAAACCTAACCTCTCGTATCCTCCTAGGGAAACTTGACCGCAGCTAAGTCATCTGGACACACTTCAGTGTCTTTGCCCGAACGTGGGGAGGCCGTTTCCCAATTCCAGGGAATGTGCAATGGATGTAGCATGCAACACTCTGCAAAGGCACCCACCTACCTGAGTGATCTGGAAGGGCGTGGCCACCTGGGACCACTTCATCGATGATGACGACAACACCGAAGACAATGATGAAGTTTTGATGGACAACAGTTTACTCTGTGTCCTCTGCTGGTGTTTTCACAGAAACTCGTCTCATTTAAACCTCCCCATACTAGAAGAAACAGGAATTATTACCCCATTTCACATATGAAGAGCTGAGTCCTCAGAAAGCTCTTGGGCAAGTCCAACTGGGGAGCTGGGGAGCAGTCTTCAGGGGGGACCCTGATTGAGAGCCCACCGCCTTCTGCTGTCTGAGGTGCTGTCTCGGGCTTCAAGAAGGTAAACACCCTCTCTTGGGGCAGGCCAGGGCTTGGTTCTTTCATGGCATAGGATGACCCCAGGGCTACATGGCCTTGTTGGCCTGCTCCCAGGCACTCGAGAGACCTTCCCAACCTTGCACACCCCCTAGGCACCACGTCCAAGTGGCCTTGGAGCACTTTGTGAGGTCCATTAGCTGAGAGGTGGGTGGCCTGAGGGCCAGGGGGGAAGAAGCTAAGTTAACACAGTGGGGACCTTGAACTGGATCAACAAGAGCAGCTCTGGTGTGATTGCTGTGCCCCTGAAGAAAGGATCCAGCTCTGCGGTCTTACAATGCTCTTTGATTACAGGTCTTAACAGGCTCAAATATTTCCCACATTGGTTTCCTGGAAAACAGATCCACTAGATGCTCTTTGGGGTGGGGTTGGAGAGTCCTTGGCTAGACTCACACATACGGTGACAAGTGTAGGTGACCTCCTACAGGACTCAAGTGTTGCCCAAGGTCAGTTGGCTATGGGACACTCTCACCTGCTTCCTCCCTTTTAGAAATGCTGGCTTACAGGACTTTCCTACCTCAAAGTAGGAAGGAAGCCCTATTGGCCTTGGTAAGTCCGTTGGGATTTTAAGTCTACACTAAGGAAAACAGACTTGTCTGTGGAAGTCCCCCAACTATCAGGTGTCAAGCAAGTTGCCTTTACATGCAGTATCCATTCATCTTCATAACAGTTGTGTAAAAGGGAGAATTGGCTGCTTTTCTCCACTGAGCATCTTCCAGAATCATCTGAAAAGAAGACTCTAATTTTCTTTTTCTGGCAAACATACCTCTCCAACTCTTCTTTTTATTTTATTTTATTTTATTTTATTTTATTTTATTTTATTTTATTTTATTATTTTATTTTAGTTTTAAAGATTTATTTATTTATTTATTTATTTATTTATTTATTTATTTATTCATGAGAGACACAGAGAGAGAGAGAGAGAGAGAGAGAGGCAGAGACACAGGCAGAGGGAGAGGCAGACTCTTCACAGGACCCCAATGCAGGACCCAACCCCGGATCCCAGAATCACGACCTGAGCCGATGCAGCTGCCCAACCGCCAAGTCACCCAGGCATCCCACCAACTCATCTTTTTAAAGAACAGCTTTATTGACACAGAACATACAATTCACCTGTTTAAACTGCATGATTCCACAGTTTTAATGTATTTCCAGATGTCCACAACCATCACCCCTGTCAATTTTGAACACTTTCATTAGTTCAGAAATAAGCCCTGTACCCTTTAGCTATCACCTCTCATTCCTTCATCCCCCCGGCCCTAATCAACTACTCATCTATTCTCTGGCTCTATAGATTGGCCTGTGCTGCACATTTTATACCGATGGAACCACACAACATGTGGTCTCGCATGACTGGCTTCTCTCACTCAACACACTGTTTTCAAGGCTCGCCCACCTTGTAGCAGGGGTCAGTGCCACATTCCTTTTATGGCTCAGCGGTATTCCGTTGTACGGACAGACCACATCTTGTTTATCCGTCCATCCACTGATGGACATTTGGATTGTGTCCACCTTTTAGCTACTATGAATAGTGCTGCTATGAACATTTGTGTACAGGTTTTCATTCTTCCTGGGTGCATACCTAGGACTGGAATTGCTGAATCCTATGGTGACTCCATGTTTTACCATTTGAGAAACTGCTGGACTGTTTTCCCAAGTGACTGCACTATTTTACATTCCCACCCGCAGTGTAGGAGGGTTCTGCTCTTTCCCATCATCGCCAACACTTGTCATTGCCTAGTCATCTCTAGCTCACAACCCACATGGGGCTCCACGGGAGTCGAGGTGTGGCCGTCTCTCCCCTCCCTGTATCCATACACCATCTAGGTACCGTGTGCTGTGGGCCACAGTGGAATTCACACTGACGAGCCATCCGATGAACAACTGAGTTACTATTTATTGTTTTCGGTGGGCGGAGGTTTTAAGGGGTAAGCACTAAGGGAATTAGCATTGTGTGCAAGAGAGAGCCCATTCTGAGTCTGCACCCCAGCTTCCCCTGCGGGCTGAGTGCTCCCAGATCTGAGCCACAGCCCCCTCACCTGGGAAATGGAACATCCCCAGGGGCCTTGTGCGGGGAGAGCCCAACAGATGACGCTTGGAGCATCAATAGTTGGAACTGGCTTCAAGCAAATCCCCACCCAATGTTTGCATCTTTCCAGCCATGCTCCTGGGAGCTCCCCATTTCTATGTCCTAGGACCCAACATGGAGAGTTTCATCTCTTTCTGAGCTGAACTCACAATACTTCCACCTGCCTTCTCCAGATGAGTGGCCTCAGTTATAACCACCACTGTATTACTAGATGCTCATTATCCGCCAGACTGTCCCCGGGAATTTCACATACTCCATCCCTAATCCTTCCAGCACCCCTAACGGTGTGGATTTGGCATCTCCAGGTTAGGGATGAAGATGTGGAGCTCAGGACATTGAGGGTGTGCACAGAATCCAGAAGCCAGGAGGTGGCAAAACCAGAAAAGGAAACCGAGTCTGGCTGCACCCAGCTTGCTTCCTCTTCCCATCCTTCCTGGCTTCTTTTCCACCTCTCACTCTTCACAGGTGGCCAAAGGATGGTCCAAAGACCAATAAAGTCTGTCCTAGGCGCCTTTCTTTCCTGGTTCACAGCCCACCACCATCATGGCCACCCCTCCAGCCCCCCGGCCCAGCTGCTACAATATCCCTGGTATCATGACAACGAGAGGCTGTCAGTTTTCAGCTGCAATAGAGTCCTTTTCGGCTCCGCACTAAGTGTCCATTAACGATGCCCTCTCCCCTAAAGCATGGCGTTCCCAGGTTAAATTCTTTAAAAGCAGATGTTTATTTTTAGAGAGCCACTGTATGGGCTATTACTGAATGCTTAAGCAGTTTTTTAAGACAAGGGTCACCAAAGGCTCCCACTGTAGAAAAACCACATAATGCCGCCTGCTGAACAACACAGCCAAGGGAAGAAAGACAGAGGCAGGGAGAAAAGGAGGCTTTTATTTAAAGAAGGAGGAATTTGAGAAGGGGGGTGTCCTCTGAAAGCATCTCCGTTGCAAGACGCAGACTTACACGTTTCCATTCAAGGTGAAAATGGAGTCAATAAAGTTTATTTTTCCAGATAGTTTGAGTGAGTCTGACAACAGCCATCAGGATGCGGAGGCCGGGCTGGGACGCACGGTGCTGCGCTGGCCGGGGGTTAATGCGAGTGTGCAGAGGTCCTTCAGATGCCTCGTCTCTATCTCATGCACCTGCTGGGGGAAGGTGTCAGCAATCAGGGGATGTGTGGAAGCTGGAAGGGGGAACTGTGGGGTTTCCTCCTGCTCTGGACGTGGGAGTTTTTGTGGGATGCTGCTAAGGGCGACAGTAGGCCTTGTCCCCACACCATGGTACTGAGGCCGGGTCTGAGAACAGCAACAACAGCTTCAGAAGGATAGTGAGAGAGCTAAGAGCTCCCGGTGTGGCCACTTTCTAAGGAGAACCCATGCCGTGGCAGCACCGTCACCCTGCAGGACGACAGCGGAAGAGGGTACGATTACTCCCCGTTTATAGCAGAAGCTACCTTGGAGAGGCTAAGCAACTCGCCGGTGGTAGAGACTGCTGTGTGTCCATCAGCACTCATCTCCTTGCCCCAGGGTCATGCAGGTAGACTAGATGCTCCAGCTTCTGGTTAGGTGCGGCCCCAGGACTGAGCTCTGGCCAAGGGAATGTGGGCAAAAGGAAGGGGTGCCACTTCCAAGCCTGGCCCAGAGACCCTCCCCTGCACCCTTGTAAACTTGCTGAGTGAGGAGAGCATTCCAAGGCGGGGGGGACACAGGCTGGAAGGACCCACTGACCACAGGGCGGGCTGCCAGGCCAGTCAGCAGTGTGAGGGGACTGAATTGCTCATAACTCTGGGTTCATCTATAGTCGAAGCTCTGGTGGTGGAGGCACATACAATCCCCCCACCTCAGGACCCTGAGAAAACCCAGAGAACTATAGTTGTTCCTTATACCCCCGCCCCATACCTCACGCCGTGATGAGCAATCAGTCCACATGCAGCCACTTCCCACTCCACGCCAGGCTCTGCTGACTGCCGGGGTCACAGATGCATGGCACGGTCCCTGTCCTTGTTTCAGCCCTTAGCGGTTCTCCATTATAGTCTTTCCCTTGATGTGTTTTGGAGCCCATTTGTAGGCCAAGAAGCACAGTGCTGAGCAGAGGGGACACAGAAAGGGAAAAGGTGGCCTGACTCTCAAGGGGTTCCTGGAGCAGTGGGCACATAGATGGGGGTATTGGTACACTGGAGACACTGAGGATGAGATCCCTAGTTGGCCCTGGGAAGCTAGAGAAGGTCGGTCACAGAAGGTGGTGGTTGAGCTGAGGCTTGGTGGGTGAGTGTGAGAGAGCCCAGGGGTCCAGCAGTCTGAGGGGAGTCCAGGAAGAGGGTCCAGCGTGAGCAGACACAGCACCATAAGAAAGAAAGGCATGATGGAGGGAATCTGAGATCTTTAATGTGACCAGAGCTGAAGTGCAAGAGAGGAGTCTCCTTCTCACCAGGATCTCCCCAGTTCAGGCTCTCATCGCCATGGCAGTGGCCTCCTATCTCCAGCCGGACTTCTCCAGGCTGTCCTCCACACTGCAACAGATGTGTGCCCTCTAAAATCTGTGGGACCATGTCACCATCCTGCTCAAACTACACCTTAGCTACCCTGGATATTAGCTAACTCCTAACAGTGGTCTACAGAGCCCTTCTGATTCTACCCCTTGCTGGCTTTCCTAGTCACATGTGCTACGCTCTGCCCTGAACTTAATATTTCAGCAACTCTGAGCCACTCTTTGCTGTGCCTCCATGCCATCGTTCACACTGTTCCCTCTGCCTGGAATGGCCTCCCCACCCCCACTTGACTTATACACCTCACCAGCCCTACCCACTTCCTACAGGATGTCCATACCTGCCCCACCACACCCTTACAACAGGCTGTGCTCCTCTGTGTCCCCTGCACATCTTCTACCATCACCCTTGACTATGGCCAATGGGTTTATCCACTCCCTGGTTGTTTCTCAGTGTACGGTGTACAGTGCCTGGCATGCAGGTGAGGCTTGGTTCATGTTTGCTGAACTAATCAGATGGAGAATGGCCAGGCTACCTAACAAAATCCCAGTCATACCAATGACCTTCGATCATCTGGATTCGGAGGTGGTCAACCTAGCTGGAAATAAAACTGGAGCTGGCGGGATCCCTGGGTGGCACAGCGGTTTGGTGCCTGCCTTTGGCCCAGGGCGCGATCCTGGAGACCCGGGATCGAATCCCACATCGGGCTCCCGGTGCATGGAGCCTGCTTCTCCCTCTGCCTGTGTCTCTGCCTCTCTCTCTCTCTCTCTCTCTGTGACTATCATAAATAAATAAAAATTTTTTAAAAATTTTTTAAAAAAACTGGAGCTGGCTTTGCTTGGTTTAAAATTAGTAGTTGTTTCTCTCTTAGACTTTTCCACCTCTCTGACTTAGGTCAGGTTCCCCAGAAGCAGCACCCCCAGTGAGAATTCCTGTGAAATCATTGATTGTTCCTGTTTCCAAAGGAGCAGTAAAAGTGGGGTGGAGAGGGAAGGGGGCCCACACAAGGGAGTGGTGTCCAGAAAAATGCCGCAGATGGTAACTGTGATGCAAACCCTCAAGCATCCTGGCACATGTCAGGTTGTCCCAATGAGACACAAGGGCATTGTGGTACTCATATTTTGATACCCAAGCACTGTTGGCCCTTTAGGTACATGAGCTAAGTGGACTTCACTCCTGAGGGCAGTCCTCCAGCAAAAAGGGTGCACCACTGGCTCTTCAAGTGGGTGTGCCCATGGCCATGATTGCAGAGGGTCCAGGTGGAACACCAGCAGCTGCTGCTACATTTTCCACACTCAATCTTGCCACTTGTGTGTGTGTGTGTGGGGGGGAGTTCCCAGGTCTCTTCTATCTCTGGCTTTGCAACCTCAAGATAATATTCCAGTCCCCAAGGGTGCCTGGGTGGCTCGGTCAGTTAAGCATCTGCCTTCTGCTTGGGTTATGATCTCGGGGTCCTGGGATCGGGCCCCATGTTGGGCTCCCAGCTTAACAGGGAGTCTGCCTCTGTCTCCCTCTGTCTCCTCCCCGCTGCTTATTATCTGTTTCTGCCTCTCTCTCTTCCACAAATAAATAAACTCCTAAAAATTCCAGTCCCCAGCAGGCTGTCCCCAAGGGCTCAGAAAGACACTGCAGCCAGCCAGAAGCAACGACAGTCCTTTCCTGGGCACTAGAAGCCTGGGAAGGAGCACACAGCTCAGGTGATGCTCTACCAGGAGTCCTTACAATGGAGCACCATCAGCATGGCACCATGAGCAGCTGAGGACCTCTTCCCTCTGTTCTGATTCTCTTGTCACAGTCCTGTCATCTCTGGCCATCAGAGATGCAGAGATGCAGTGCCATGGGACAAATCCCAGCCTGCAATTCTCAATGCAGGTTCCCCTGGGCTTTCACCAAGGGTCGTGAGTGGAGCAACATGATGAGATTTTTCCTACCAGGAAATGCTCAAGAGTTGTGGCTGGATGTGCCCATTCAGAGACACAAAACTGAGGAGGAGAGATGATAAGACATCTGGAAACAAGAGGCTTTAGGGAGTCAGAAAGGCTGAATTTCAATTCTGGTTTTGCCTTTACCAGCTGTATGACCTTGGGGCAAGGGACAGAGTTCCCTGTCTTTTTTCCCCATTGCCAAACCACACAAAATTTTTCTCAAGCTGTTGTAAGAGTTAAACTGGATTTCATATGTAAAATTGCTCTGCACACAGTAGGTGCTTGAACAACATGTCTGTCTTCTGTTCCTTCATTTTACTGACATCTCATGCTCGTTGTCTTTATTATGAAGAGTGCTCAAGAAATACTGGTTGAAAGAATGAATATGTGAATGGATGGATGGATGGATGGATGGATGGATGGATGGATGGATGGATGATGACTGGATGGACGGATGGATGGATGCATGAAGGACTGGGTTTTGGAGTTAGGCAGACCTAGGTTTTAATCCCGACTCTGCTATGTAATCTCCTTGAGGTTACTTTACCTCACCAAATATCCTCTGTAAAATGGGCATAATAATTCCTGTTTTCTAGAACTGTTAAGAAGAAAAAATGAGAAAGTGGATCTAACAGACCAGAGTGAGTAAATGTACATGGCAGACACTCATCATGGCCTCATGGACACTGTATTACCTCCACCTGATGACTTTGGGTTTGGCCATGCGACTTTCTCTGGCCAATGGCATATGGGCCAGCGGAAGTTAGCCAGCTCCAAACCTAAGCCTTAAGAGACCATGTTGTCTTGTGCTTCTGCCATCGCCTAAGAAGCCCTCCCCCCTGGGTAGCCACCATCCCTTCTGCTGGGGGGCCCAGAATTAACACGTGAGGAGCAGAGTCACCCCACCAAGCAGATCCATGGTGAAGCAGAGCTGCCAAGCTAAGCCCAGCCAATCTGCAGATTTATAAGAAGAAGTGTTATTTAAAACCACTGGGTGTAAGGGTTGTTTGTTATGCAGCACTTTGTAGCAAAAGCTAGCCAATACATGTCCTGCTCGTCGGGGCTCTCCTTGGGTTCCCATCTGCTGACACACACTGGGAACTAGACCCCTACTCTCCCGAAAAGGATTGTAGCATGCCTCCCCCACCCACCAGCAAGCTGTACCTCACCTCCTCCATCTACAAGTCTCGCTCCGAATGTCCACATCCCATAGACACCCGCGGAGCGCCCCACTCCTGAAGCAGCGCTTTAGCAGAAACGCTTTCATAGGCAAGAGAAGCAGCAGAGCCAAAGGTTCGCTTGTCACCTGTAAAAGAATTTTTTTGTTGGCAATAATGCCTTCGGCCCCGGCGCCCACATTCCTAGATCCGCCACTCAGCGTGAGTTAGGGACAGAGGTGTACGTTTCACCGAAGCTGCCCACTTCAATTTTCTCTTTGTCGAAAAGAAAAAAATTAAAAGTGCTTCATGTGTACATTGAAGTACATCATTACTTTCTGAGTGCTTTATCATCATTACCGAGTGTTCTCGTGCAATCACAGAAGACCTTGACTCCCGCGAATCGCGCTGCCTCCTGCCTGGGGGGCTGCTTTGACCAGTGTATTGCAGGCATTGTTCTGCCAACGTTAGGATGCCTCGTGTGAAGGAGCTGGAGAGGAAGCTCTCCAGGTAAATAGACACACTCTCTGTTTCCACTCAAGGCTCTGAGCCATCCCTAACCCCCAGTGATGCCGGGTAAATCGACTTTGCTCAAAAGGAAGCATTTTCTCCGGGCACCTCCATTTATCTCAGTAGATAGTGGGGAGACACAAAGAGAAGGGGGTTAATGCTGGGCAAATTGGAGATGGTTCCGGGGTCTGGTTGGGTGTGTGGAAACTGGATGGTGAATGTGAAGGTTATCTGAATTTAATTGAATTTCTCTAATCCCTAAGGCACTTATGCCTCACAAAGCTACCTAGCACCTCCTGGTTGAGACTAAATGGAAAATACCTAAGAGCCCTGCTTGTTGTTCTGGAATGTGGTCTCACCGGGCATCCCCCGCGGCGGGGTGTGCGTGGACTCAGGCCTGTCCACCCCAGAATTCGAGCCTCTCACTGAGCAAACCCAGGCCGAGGGCTCTCGTCCTTTCTTGTCCCCCAGGGAACACGCCATCCATCCTCAGCGCCCTCAGTGTGAGGGAGGAGGCCCACTGCCCCAAAGGACGCGGAGGCCGGAGAGGATTGTCGGCTAAAGGTGTGCAGAGCCCGCACGGCCGGAGCCAGGCTGGGCCCTGACCCAGGACACTGCCTCCTACAAGCCAGGAACCCCAAGAGGTGGATGTGTCTGCTCTTTGAACAAAACGGGGAACACACCCAGAAACCATTCGTTCATTCACCGAATATTTGTTGAGAATCTACTATGTGTCGGGAACTGCTTCCCCCAGGTGCTAAATTACGGTTATTCCAAGCTTGCCGAATTATAGGTCTGGAATTTTCAGCATGTGCGATTTTGTCTCAAATCCCAACAAGGTGAGAACATTCTAGAAACTCTTTAAATGCATGGAGTGGGGGAAAGCAGAGGTAGGTCTCCTACCCTGTGAGCCACTGGATGGAAGGGGCGAGGCTCGCTTGAGTCCAGATGCCCAGCGCCCCTCATGCACCTGCCCGCAGAGGCCGTAGGAGGAGTGAAGAATCGTCTAGACACTTTCTACCAGGTTGGGCTCTGCTGGCCGCTACCACTGAACCTCCCAGAATGCTCCTAACAGTCCCTGGCTGTCCTCTCCCCTCCACACCCGTGCTGGCCAGAGGGGCCGGATGACACTTTACACCCCTGCTCAACCTCCAGTGGCTCCCAGGGCCCCTCAAGGCAAAGTCACAGCTCTCTACAAGGCCCAGATGGTCACCCTCGGTGAGACACGTGTCTGCTTCTCCAGCCCCATGTCTCGCCACCAGGTGCCTATGACAATATCACGCACGCGCATACACACATAGACACACACAGAGATAGAAACAGACACCGTACACATCACATACACGTCACACACAGATATGCACACCCCACAGACACACACATAGGCAAACAGACACATATGCAGATACACATACAGGCCACAGAGAGATACATGCAGACTGCACACTAGGCTCACATTCACACACACATCACACACACACAGATAGACACATACAGACCACACACACACACACACACACGCACACAGATACGACACACACACGAATAGACACTCTCATACAAAGATAAAAACCCATACGCCACATGCACACATGCCACACAGACACACAGATAGACACATTTACACTCACACACACACACACAATACAGGTAGATACACACACAGATACACACACCACACACATCTCACAAGCAGCACATTCACACACCTGCACCCCTGCTGTTTCTTACCCACACACTTCACTGTCCATTCTCCTGTCCCGGGACACCTTGCCTGACCAAATCCCCCAGCTCTCCGCTCCATGTACCCAGGAAACTCCCCAGGGGGGAGGTCGCGCCCCAAGCATCATCTGACACACACCTGCTCTCATCCGACCCTTGACGTAGTCCTGTAGGTGGAGACTCTGGCTCTTCCCACTTTGCAGATAGGGAAACTGAGACCACGGGGTTATACAATGTGACCAAGGGCATAGTCTCTGAGGGGTTGCTGGGAATCCACCCAGGCCTGTGCAGCCCCCCCAGTCCAGCCACAGGAAGGTCCCATTCGCTCCATTAAAAGATGCTGAACCAGTGGCTGCAGAAGTAAAGACGGTTGCCTGAGGTCACCCAGCAAGGAGCTATGGAGCACCCCCCATCGTTTACAGTGGCCCCTTCTGGTGTCCACTCCTCCCCTACACTGGGGGCTGTTGGAGGACAGGGGTGATTTCTTACCTGCTCCTTCATCCTAGCCATAGGATGATTCTTCACTCCTATGGCCTCTGCGGGCAGGTGCATGAGGGGCTCTGAGCATCTGGATGCAACATCCACGGGACCTGGCCCAGAACAGGTGCACCAGAAAGTGGGAATTGAATAAATACCCAAGCCACTCAAATGTCACGAGATGGTCATGCTGTTATGGTTTGTGGGCTGCATGCCACAAGTTGGAGGGACAAGGAAAGAAAGAGTATGAGTCCCCTGCCCCTGGCAACCAATCCTCATCCTCCAGGAAAAGTGTAGGGCTTGAAGGCTCCTGTCCATGTCCTGCCTCTGCCCTGGTGAGATGCACACAGTCTGCCAAGAAATCTTGAGAAATGGGCAATAACAACCCACACAGTAACTCTGTCTCCCCTTGGCCTAGAGCCTTCCTTTGGCCCAGTATGTCCCCTGGAGGCTTGTCAAGCCCAGAAAGACAAAACCAAGGACTTGCACCCTCAATGCAAGGATGTTTTGCTTGTTGCAGGGGCTGTCCCGCTCCTGTTTGCATCGAGAGAGCTCGTTTGTGGCTGAGAGGGGCAGGACGGGAGGCGGGAGGTACCACGATGGGGAGGCTACTGCAGGGGGTGGTAAAGCCTACTGGGCATGGCGTGGGGGGCTCTTCCGGTGTAGGCCTGACATACCTGCTAACTGGTCAACCATAGAGCCTGCAGGAGAGAAGATCCAAAGCTGCCTCTCAGGTTTCTGTCCTGTGGACAATGATACAACTTACAATGTTGATAGGACCAGGGAAGAACAAGAGGATAAAATGATGGGTTCCAGCGGGCACCTGTTATGTCAGAGAGCTCTAGGGCACACCCATGGGGTGACTCTCAGGAGATGGTCGTATGGGTGTAGAGTTTGTTTAGAGGGTAACCCATGGGCTGGAGATACAAATTTGGGGTGGTATAGTGAAGTTCCCCAAAGAGCACGGGGCAGGGCTAGGAGGAAATCATGGAGAGATCACTGTTATCAAAGCCAAACAAGGACAGAATTCAAAAGGAGGAGGATTGATGGGGTCCTAGGGCCCAGGGAGGTCAGGGAAAGAACTGGAGAGTGTTCACTGGACTCCCTGGCTGCGGGCTGGATGCTGAACGCATGTGGTGTCCTGCGCAAGCACCGCACAACTGTATTCTTGATCTGCCTGAGGAGCCTCAGAAGCAGTGAACCGGTTTTTGCTTTGAGCTCACTTGGATGACAATCCTGGCTTCTCAGGGGAAACTGAGGCAGAGAGCATGCCACATCGGCATGGCTTTAGGGAACTGCCCTGACCTCAGGGAAAGCAGGCTCAGCGGTGGGCTTTGGGCAAGAGAGAGGGGAGGCAGGAAGGCAGACAGGCAAAGTGTGTTCAAGGTTTGAGGGAACAGAGGCAGTGCCCCGAGAAGGCACCCAGCCCCTGCCAGTGCTGGGAAGCTGCTGAGGCAACATGGGAGATGGAGAGACACCCCACTAAGACTGTGTGGGGTGACACCAAACCAGACCTTCCCCAAACAGGGTCTTTGTGCTCTGGTGAGCTATTTACAAAGCTGTCCTCAAGATTCAAGGAGAAAAGAAACTTAGCTGTTTTTAAGAATGGGAAACCAAAGACAATTTTAAAAGAGGGTGGGGGGGGGACGTCAAACGTCGTCGACTTCATCAGAAGCATTTCTCACCCTGACAAAAGAGAAATAACAAAGAGTGTGTTCTTATTTTTCCAGAGGGACCGTCTCTATGCTGGTGAAGAAGGAAGTCATAAAAGATATGGAGCAAATGCAATAACTGGATATTTCAGTGCATGGGAGGCTTATTCTTTAGGGGCAGGAAACCCCACAGTGGGACACTTTAGACAGACTACTTAATTTTGAAAGAAAAACAAAATTATTTGCAATTTCAATGGCAGCGCCATCACAGGCCTCTAGCACCGCCTCGGCAAGGAAATCAGTTGCCATGGCAACCTCAGGTTGCATCATTAAGAATTTTTTAAATGTTGAGAGGTGGGAGGCAGGGTTTTAAACACTGGAGGAAGAGAAGGAAGGAGGGAGGGCAGCGAGGCTTGAGAAGGGAAAGAAGTGATCCAAGAGTGAGTGGAAGTCTCAGCAGAGGGAGGAAATTCAGTGGATGAGTGGACGGTTCAGTCTGTCCCAGAATCCCCAGAGGAAGCAACATCCTGCCCCCACTTGGGTTCCTCTTTGTTTCACGTCCTAATTTGATCATTTTTTTTCCCTCTGGTCCATTAAAAGGGAAAAAATTAGAAAGATGAAGAGGATTGCAAGCAGCAGCCTTGGTTTGCTTTGTTTTGTTTTTTAAGAGTCCTGGATGGATCCTTGTATTTCGAGTTCTTTTGCTAATGCTTTTCAATGGTTTGGTCCTGAACTTCCCCATCACACAAGATATAAAAAGAAAACTTTGTACTTCACGTTCAACTTCTCAGAGCTCTGGCTCTAGCTCTTCACTCACATGGAAAACCATAATAGGTATTATCAGAGAGAATTACAGTTCTCTCCAAAGGAGCATTTTTACTTAAAGAATCGTGGAGGAGAGGTTATGCCCTCACTCCCTGGCTACAATATTGTCTCTTCTTGAGAAATGAGAGCTTTGTTTTTCTTTTACCCGTGTCTTCGTGTGGGAGGGGGAGAGGGAAATGCAGGTGACCATCCAGTCACTAGTGACCTGGGAAAGATCTAGAAACATTCCACTTTCCGCTTTGAAATACCCCCATGGTTCGCTATCTGGCGCTTCAGTTCCATTCTGTTTTGGAGTGATGATCCTCCCTGTTTGGGTCCCCAGCAGTTCATTCTTCTTTATGACGTGGGTCCCCATGCAAATCTTTACCTGCACCTGCCACAGGCTCCCAGCGCTTCCAGAGAGGGCTCACCCTACATACTGAGGCTCTAGGGGGGAGGATTTCTGCTCATCCCACAGAAAGGCAGGTGTGCCAGTGCACACGGCTGTGTGTTGTGATGGCAAAAGGACCTCGAGACGGAATACATCGTGGCAGCTTTTGCAAGGGAATGGCTCTGGGTCCCCCCATTCAGTTCTGCTTCCACCAAAGAAGATGGCACCACCTTTGATGGCCTTGGGGCTCTGTTAAATCCTTTTACACGCTCCCCAAGCCCATGTCCTCAAGTGGAAAATGAAATCGTGACAATAGTTGCTGCTCACTTTGGGAAGTGGGAGGGGGGATCCAGTAGATGGGGTGCAGGGAAGCCACTATGTGGACAGTGATGGGTTAGAGGGTGGCAGGTGTCCTCCCACGGGGGACTAGCTCCAGGTTCCCTCTTTGCCCAAGGTTACAGCAGTCACACAAGTCGCAAGGACCCACCTCCTGTCTAACACTCAGGACTTTGGAGGCCACTCTCTTGGCTCTAGGTTGACTAAGATGGATGAGAAGCCTAGGACCTGATATGGTGGTAGCCACATTGCTCAGAGGGTTATCTCCTCCGTGGAAGCAGCAACCTCAAGATGTTGGCCTCCTTAATCTGAGGGGTGACAGAAGAGTGAGCCGGTGGTGGGCCTGAGCCCTGGAGTGGGGCTGGGCAGGCTTCCCATCACTCCATGTGGGCTACCCCCCACATCACCAACCCACAAGGCTGGCCTTGCTCTGCCCTCCAACATTCCTCTGATGCCACTAAGCCCAGAAGACCTGCCAACTTCTCTCAGGGACCACTCCTCTCCTAGCATAAAAATGTTCCCCAGGCAAGGCAACTTTTTTTCCCCTCTTGTGCAAATGGCTATGTGGTAACAGAGCCCTGTGTTCTTGGGTAGACCCAGCTCTCAAATACTCATGCGTTGTTCTTTCTCCCATGCATCCAGTCAACAGTCAATACATTTATGTATCACCTTTGTTAGGCATTTAGCTAAGCCAGAGGGTCAGCAAAGCTATGGGCCCATAGCCCATGGACCAGACCCAGCTCAATGCCTGTCGTTTCAAATAAAGTTTTATTAGAACACAGTCATGCCCGTGTGTTTATGTGTTGGTTTGGTACTTTCACCACTCAGTGGCAGAACTGACAGTTGCACCAGACACCATACGGTTCTCAAAGCCTGAAATGTTGACCATATAGCTCTTTACAGAGAAGGTTGTGTCGGTTCTTGGCTAGACACTTGGCAGGAATGGGGGGGGGGGGCGATAACTGAGGTAGGAGGTCAAGCTGAGGTCCTGCTCACCCAAAGAGCTTACAGCCAAGTGGAGGGGACTGACTGTGTGTATGCTCTTATTCTCCTACAGGGCAGTCTGTCTTGAGAAGGGTTCAGAGAAGGTACAAAGGGATCTCAAAGGTAAGAGTTCCTAGCTCCCAGGGGGACCCAGGGAACTGTCTGAAGGCTGCACTTTGTGAGGTGCACACATGGAGAGGTGAGAGAAGGTTATCCACAGGGTGGGAGCCGCCTGGGCAGAGGCACCAGCGTGAAAACCAGAGTTGTGCAGCAAGGAGACAGGAAGCGCAAGATGCCCAAGGAAGAGCATCCAGAGACACGGATGGAAAGAGACCTTTGAGCAGGGTCCTGGGGGCCTGGAGTCTAAGGAGTTTGGAGTTTGCTCTCTAGACACAGAAAGTTTTTCAAAGTTTTTGAGCTAGGGAGTGAACGGGGAGGCTGTGCTTTGGGACCATTAAAAAGGCAGCTAGGTACAGGATAGACTAGAGATTGATACTTCCAAGAGAAATTAAGCCTTAAGATTTATTCTCCGTAACCTAGACAAACGAAGTAATGTATAAGAAGGATTTTGCTAGCTATAAAATGTATGGGATTATTACGATTATTTATTATAACAATAATGCTAACCCAGGTAAGATTTAGACTTTTCTGCTCAGATTCATTTCCATGTTTCAATCACTTTAACAATGTCCCCATTCTGGATTGTATTTTGACTTCCCCAGACTGTAATCGGAGCCCACGTAATATTGGGCGTGACGTGGTGAAGCAGTAATGTCTGAGCTTTTGTATCCAGGGCGGTTATCTTCAGTGTGACACAGAACATGTCGTGTCATCGTAACGTCACACAGCAGAGGATCGAAGGCTTCCTGGGGCAGAACGCTTCCCACCAATGGGGCCTGGACACATCCTTCCAGTGGCCTTGGCCCAGCAGGGTGCTGATGCTGCAGCGCTGAGCTCATCATCAGAGGGATCAAGAGCCACAGCTACCTGCAGCCCCTGCCAGCAGGAGGAGGACACAAACTCATGGATGCTCATTGTGGGAGCCTCGCCACCCAAGGAGGGAACAACGGGCCATTAGGAATGAGTCTGCCAAAATTAGGAACCAACATCTCATGTAACTGGTAAAATAATGTGATTGGAACTTCGTCTTTAAAAGTACAAGTGAAAATTGAGGCACCCGGGTGGCTCAGTCAGTTCAGCATCCAACTCGTGATTTTGGCTCAAGTCATGATCTCAGGGTCATGAGATCGAGCTCCGCATCAGGCTCCCTGCTCAGTGCCCAGTGGAGAGACTGCTTCTCTCTCTCCCTCTGCTGTTCCCCCTACTTGTGCTCTCTCTCTGCCAAATAAATAAAATCTTTTTTAAAAAATCTAAAGTGTTTATCAATCTTCCCGAGGGTTTTTTTTTTATCCATTGATATAAAATCATTTGAAACATCTATCACGTCATCAGCCATGAGGCCAATTGAGCACTAACTCTTCGAAGACCACCGGGTCTTCTTCTTCTGCAGAGTCCAAGTAGCTCCCTAGTCTCACTTGTGCTGACATCAAGAAGTCCTGCTCTTTGGGCAAGATTTACAGCTTCTTTGCAACTTGTTTGCCACTGTGTTCAACCCAAAGCCAATAGACAAGACTTTGACGTGGTGAGTGGAAGAGAAGTTGAGACAGGATGGTGACCCCCTTGCCCAGGAGTAGGGACCAAAAGCCTGGGGCTGTCCACAGAGCTGTCCACCAGTCCTTCCCACAGCCCAGATCAGCTCCTGGCGCATTCACAGAGCTAGTTGCACTCAGAACCTTCTCTATATTCTTCAGACACCTGGCCTCACTGCCCAAGGGATGACTCACCCAGTCCTCTGCAGAGAGAGCAGAGGGCGTGGGGCAAAGCATCCACCTCCTCCCAGCCCCACACCTACAAGCTCAGATGCGCCCACAAGAGCTCTCACCTCTTTTTCTCCAACAGGAGTCCAGAGGGAAGACTCCTGCTTGAGCTTATTCTCCCCATGTCTTCTGGGTTCAAGACCTTTCCATTGGTGCCTTGGAGCCACATGTCATTTGCTCGCAGACCTTCCTTCTCGTTCTCCTTTGCCATGGCTTCCTGTGAGTGGAGCCAACTTCCCACTCCACTGGCTGTCGGCCTGACCATGTGACTGACTATAACTACAAGCGGGGACTGTGGGACGGTTCCCAGTAGGGGCTTTGAGGAGCATCGCTGATCCTGACGCTTTTGTGCCACCACCTTGGCGATGGAATAGCAAGCTCGGGGGATCCCTGTGTCCTCAGCCTGGGCCCTGGGATGGCAGACAGTGGAGCACACCTGGATGGAAAACCTGGTCAAGCCCAGATGAGCCACGGTTGATCCACAGACCAGTAGGAGGGAAGGAATAAAAAATTTAGGGGGGCAGCCTGGGTGGCTCAGCAGGTTAGCACCGCCTTCAGTCTAGGGTGTGATCCTGGGGTCCCCGGATCGAGTCCCATGTCAGGCTCCCTGCATGGAGCCTGCTTCTCCCTCTGCTTATGTCTCTGCCTCTCTCTCTCTCTCTCTGTGTGTGTGTGTGTGTGTGTGTGTGTCTCATGAATAAATAAATAAAATTTAAAAAAAGATCATTTCAGAGCCACTGAGATATGGGGGTTGTTTGCTACATATCATTGCTACAAACCCTAATACAGCCTCTTCTTCCTCCACAACCCATGAGCAGAGATGAACATCTATAATTTTTGTTGTAACAAAATTCTATGGTACACATGATGGGGGTGTAGTCAATCCTGCCAGAGAACAGGAAGGGAGATCGGGGTTAGCCTGGGTGCTGGGGGAGGGAGAGGAGTTGTTTCTTATTCTCTGCACCAAGAAACAGCCTCACCCGGTGGTGAGGGTGGATTCTGGAGCCTGTTTGCCTAGCTTTGGGGTCCCAGCTCTATTACCTTGGGTAAGTTACCAACCCTTCGGTTGATCTGTGGAACTAAAATGACAGGGTCTATGAAACGGAAATGCTGGTAATAATAGCATCTCCTTGGCAAGCTGATGGAAGAAGGAAGTGAGTTAAAATACGACATTTAGAGTCATGCCTGGCACAGAGCGTGCGCTCAATTAAGGTGATTGCTTTTTTTTCTGTGTCTCTTCTCCCCCCGGCTGTGGGCTCCAGCCTGTATCACAGCCACCTCTGTTGCTACATAGTAGGTGCTTTCTGAACACCTCTTGGAGTACACGCAGCCGCCTGCCACTTCGCAGACTCCCATGAGCCCAACACAGCAAAGGAGCCTGAGCTTCTTGGAGCAGCTTCCAGGGACTCAAAACACGCCAACTCCCCTGGCTTGGTCCTCTAGATTCACTCCTCCACATCCTCCCATCTCTGCCACGCCCAAGTGTCCTCATGCCCTCGTGTCCTTGTGTCCTCGGCTGGCAAACCTAGCCCAGACATCAGCCCTGCATCCCTCAGGCCCTCAGAAGTAATGAGGGCAGGAGCAGGGGCAGGGTAATGCGAAACCCATTTCCAGTCTGGATGTGAGGTGGGGCGGTGGGGGTGGGGGGGTGCCTGGGAAATGCCACCTGGCTGGGCAGCCACTCCCAGACATTCCTGAAGGGGGGCATGAGCCTTTGGTGAGTAGCTGACACATCAATGCCTCAGTTGGTCATGAGAAAATCGAGTGGCGTTTCTCATACACCTGAGCTAAGGGCCTGAGTGCCATGCCAGTCACCCAATTGTAGCAAATATGTTGCCCTGGCCACACGTCCCTGGGATACATTTAGGCCCTCACCCCGAGCCAGCTCACTATCCTGCCTGTCCTGAATGTCAGGTTCCTGCTGTCCTGCATCCCCCTCCAAGCACTCCCGCTCTGCCCAAAGTGGAAAGATGCATTCCAGTGCTCTGTATTTCCAGCTCAGGCCCCCACTTTCCAGGTCCCTGTGGGTTTGCCCTGGCCATCCCCAACTCTTCCAAGAGCGCTGCACTGCCTCAGCTGCTGGAGAATGCACAGCCCCAGCTGGGGGTGGCCTGGACAGTCAGCCCTCCCGCACCTGCCAGCACCCAGGTCCTTGGAACCGCTGCAGGTACCCCAAGGTGAGGCTCCACTCTTTCTCCCTGGTCTTTTCTGCCGGCTGGGGCCCAGGTCAAGTGTAAGGAAACCCCACACGGAGAGTCTGCCCAGGGACCAGATGTCTGCGTCCCTCCCACACAGGGTCACCCCCCTTTATTCCTCTCCCTCCTCCAGCCAGGGCTTCCCAACCCAAAAGGGTGTCATCCCTCAAGGGGGCTGTACATCCTCTCATGGGAGGAGGGCTCCGCTGGCAGAAAATGCCACTGCGGAAATATGGCCACCTGCCATGTGGCAAGAATATGCAAAAATTATAGTCAGACATGGGCTTCTGATTCTGTGGGGTAGAAAGGTCAGGAAGGAGGGTGTCCAGAAGGGAAGAAGTGATCAAATATGAACAGCATCATGCCACTGTTCCTCTTTCTCTTAGAGCATCGGTGACAACCTTGGGGACCTCCAAATTGAGAACAAAATATGCAAGTATGACCCTAAACCAGGGGTTCTCTGCCTATGTGCTATGAACACTTTGGGCCAGGGAATGCTCCTTGGTGGGGGCTGCCCTGTGCAGGGGGTTGCACAGCATCCTCGGCCCCACCCACTAGATGCCAGTAGCAAGTTGTGACCACTAAACTTGATTCTAACATGTTGCAAAATGTCTTCTGGGGGATAAAATCAGCACCCCCGCCACCTGGAACCGCTGCTCTACAGCAGTAAGATGCACCCGTTGTCGAAGGAACATACAAATTCAGTTTGCGACACACTATCCAATCAAAATATCATGTGAGCCACAAATGCAAACCCTGGATGTAATTTTAAATTTTCTAGTCGTGACATTTTAAAAAGTTAAAAAAAAAAAAGGTGAAACTAGTTTCAATCACATGTTTGATTAAACCCAATATATCCAATATAGCATTTCAACCTGGAATAATATTAAAAATGACTAATGCAATAGCTCACATTTTTTCGGTACTGGGTCTTGGAAACCCAGTGTGGATTTTACACCTACAGGCATCTCCACGTGGACTCGCCGCATTTAAAGGGCACAGTAGCCACATGAGCTGATGGCCACTGTTCACCCAGTGGAGCAGACCGCAGAGCTGCTACATGATCATAGCCTCAAGTTCCAGCTCACCGGCCAGGGGACCTGAGCAAATGACTCTCTCTAGCCCCTGTGTCCTTATCTGCAAAATGGGACAAGGATGCCTCTTTGGGAGATGCACCTTCAGAGCAGTGGGTGGACACTCACGGAGCGAGGTGACCGTCCCTGGGGGTTCCTAGTGGTCCCACCACCTGTCCTCTCTCCAACCCTGGAAACGGTGTCTCCCTGAAGATCTCAGCCCCACAAATCCCCCGCTCGGGGCCACAGGGTTCATCTCGGACACTCGTTCCCACCTTGTATTTGTTCATAAAAGTGCTTTTCCTAGAATGCAACCAAAAAGCGGGGAGTGGGGAGTAATCACACGTGTTTGGCGTCTCCGATATTAATAGCACCAAGTGTCACATGCTATGACAGTGATGAAAGTGGGTATGGACGTGGGGCCCCCTCTCCTCTGGGAGGCAACGCTCCCCCTTGCAAACAGAAAATAAACACAGCCCTGCTGGAGCACAAATGCCAATAACTGTGAAATTTTGATTAAATAATAGATATGTGTTCAGAAGCACTTCTTTATAGTATGTGATTAAGAAAGATAACTAGACATTCTTACAGCCCTAATGATAGTAATTACCACAACACATAAAGTGCAGAATATGACACCAGAAAGGCCATTATTAACCTTTTCCAGGGTTATTTTTTGGGGTGTATTTTTGACACCGTGGACACCGGCACTCAGAAACGAAATAAACCCAGAGCTGAGGCAATTACCCTCAGTTATTGCCCTGATCTATCATGGGATCAGGATTGGGGAGCGAGGAAGGGAGAGAGAGGAGAGACAGTGCGCAGGGGGCATAAAAAGTCTTTTATACAAAACAGATGCTTGTTTAATATCGAACATCTGGCCAGTCTTATAAAGATTTGTATTAACATTTCTGCAACTGTCAGTAATTCAGAAAACTGACAGAGCTTCCCTGTTTAAATTTTTGCTATAAATAACAACCTTAGACCCAAGCTTTTTTTTTTTTTTTTTTTTTTTTTTTTTCTGCTTGCATGCAGTTTTTGGTCACTGACATATGAGACCCACTTCTCAGCACTTTCTGTCCGGCCCTGAGGATGCAGGGAAGCAGCACCTGCTCTGAATTCTCATTTCCCTGCACCTCCTTGAGAGCTGCCCCCCGTCCCAGCCTCAGGGATGCCTGGTCCCACCCAGCTTTCCTCTCTTCCATACCAAATGCATCAGCTAGCTTTTGCCGCATAACAACCTGTCCAGAAACTGAGCGGTTTCAAATAGTGACCATTTGTTTTGCTCATGATTCCATGGCAGGCCATTTAGACTGATTCTACTGGGTCTTCTGCTCTTAGCTGGGCTCACGTGCACCTTTACAGTTAGCTTCCAAGTTGCTGAGGGATGGCCTCCAATGGGACGGCTCATCTCTGCTTCAAATGCTAGTTTAATATCCTCCAGCAGGCCAGCCTGGGAGCACTTACCTGGCAGAGGCAGCGATTCAGAAGAGCAAGGGAAGCATGCAAGGTCTCCGGAGGCTGAAGCTCAGAAATGGCATGCCATCATTTCTGCTGCTTCTTTGGTCAAAGCAAGTCACAGGCCAGATTCATGGGGTCAAGTAACGGACTTGCCTCAATGAAAGGAAGGCAAAGTCTGATTGTAAGCGTACAGACTAGGGGACTGTTGGGGCCAGTTTTGCAAACAAGATCTCACCCCAGACACGGCTTCTCAGCCACCATCCAAAGACCCTCTGAGTCAGGTCGGGAGAGTATAACCCTCACCACTTCACAGTTAAGGAACTGTAAGAGGTGAAGCAATTTGCCCAAGATTGCATGGCTACTAAAAAATGCCATGAATCAAAAGCAGAGGCAATGAGATGCCTGGAGCAGGGAAACAGCAGGAAACCTCCCCAAGTAGGCAACAAGGAAACTCTGGAAGAATGGAGCTCTCCGCTAGCTGGAGCTGCTGCCCAGACAGGGTGGGATTCTGGCCCATAAAGCAGGCAGCCTCTTGCGGTACTAACTTGAAAAGCATCAGAAGGTGACCAGATTCTTTCAGTAATTTGTTTCTTCCATCATCTCATTCAGCGAAGGAATGAGGCTGCTTACAAAGCTATGAGCAAAGGTTAAAGGACACAAAGAAATAAGAGAGCTGAAGAGTAAATGCTTTGGGAGGAATGAGGCCCCACGAGCATCTGCCCGCTGTCCACAGGTTAGCACAGTGGTTTCACTCAAGGGGCCACACAGTCCCCTGGGTGGCATTAGGAGATGGTACTAGGTCATTTCTGGTGGTCACAATCATGGAGAAGGGCTGGCTTTCAGCAGGTGGGCTTTGATTGCTAAACCGATGCAATCCCACCTGACAAAGAATAGTCCCATGTAGAACCTCAGGAGCGGCCCTGCCTACAAGGTTGCCTACAGAAACGAGACATGGGGCCAGCAAGCTTTGATGGGAACAAGAGCGCACAGTATTTGCACGACCGTGTGGTGTACAAAGGTATATGTGTATTTGGTCATTGACTCCCCACAATAACCTTGTGAAATGCAGCAGATCCCATAGTATCTGTTTTACCAACAAGGAAACAGAGACTCGGGGGTTTTCATTGACTTGCTCAGATGTGTCAGTTCAGGTCCTTTGAGAAGCAGATGCCAAGGACCATGAAGAGGAGGGGTTGCCTTCTGACTGAGATGTGGGCTTGATACTGGAGACAGGAGACAGAGAAGGGAGAAGGCCAGGAGGAGCTGCTTCAGACCACAGAGCAGCCCTCCAAGCCAGCCCCGGCCAACCCTGGGAGCCCTGAGCGAGGACTGCCTGTAAGACGCATCCCAGGCAGTCAGGTGGCAATGGTCCAGCCCCACTTCCCCACTGAGCTGGGAAGAGCCAGGGGAGGACATGGCCTCCCGGTGAGCACTGCTGAGGACTAGAAGGTGTAGCAGCCCAGGGCTACATGCCAATGATCTTGCCCACAGCAGGTTCTCCAGGACGGACTTCTGGGTGGGTCACTCCATAGCTACCACATCACCACTAAGAGGTAGTGGAGTCAGGACTCACCAGGTGTCTGACTGAAATGCACAGGAGGAAGAACCAAAAGACAGGTCTAGAGCAGGAGGGACTAGAGGTGGTACCCGAGGAAATCCTTGGGTGGACAGGACGAAAAGCCAGAGGGGACAGAGATCCTGAAATCAAATATCAACTGCTAGGACCTGGATCTTGCTTGGACCCATCTCAAAAAAACAACCAAAGCTAGAATATTCTGGAAAGTTTGGGCAAGTGGTTGGGCTCCATGTTCATATGATCACCTGGTTTGAAGGTCAAATTAGACAAATTGGGCACGTGCAAAAGCCACGGTGCCCTATTTAAGGAGGAGACAAGGACACAAACAAACCAAAAGAGGGTTTGGGGGCTGAGAGTGTCTGCCTCCCAGGGTGGCATTTTCTGGTATTGTCGCTGCAAAGAGCCTCCCGCTGGTGTCTCCCAGCTGAGTGCCACATCACGTGGGCACCCTGGCGTTGGAGATGCTAAATGGGGCCCTGGTGTCACGGGGGCAGGAAGTCAGTGATGCAAAGCCTCTGAGTCACCTCTGAGCCAGAGACACAATTAGATCACAGGAGATTTAGGAGCTCTTGGGCATCACCTAACGCAAGACCTTCACTGTCATTTCACAAATGAGGAAAGGAAGGCCCAGGCAGAGGGACATCCCGTAGACCAGGGCTTCTCAACCTGGGCACCCCTGAGAATGGTGGCTCGACAGGAGGGGCCAAGGTAGGGGCTGTCCTGTGCATCGTAAGATATTAAGCAGCATCCCTGACCTCCGCCCACTTGAGGCCTGGAGCATCGCCTCAGTCATGACAACCACAAACATCTCCACACTTTGCCTGTCGTTCCCTGCAGGACAAAACTGCCCCTGTCTGAGAAACACTTCTCTTGGTCAAACATCTGATCAGTAGCAGAGAGGGACCTCCAACCAGGTCTCCCGCCTTACAAGCCACAACCTGTTATTTCCAACGGCCACCAATCCCCCGGGGGACAGGGCCAGTGTCTGCCTTTTACATCTGGGATTTGAGAAGAAGAGTAGGGACAACTTTCGAACTTCACTGAGATGCCCTGGCCACAGCAGAGGGGCCGACAGAAATCTAACACGTGACCAGGGATGACCAGAAAGAACTACCCTTTTTTTTTTTTTTTAGGTAGACTGATTCTGTTCATCATAAGTCATAACCACAGATCCAAAGAAATTGGAAAACAGCAGAAAATGAATCAGATGACTCCACCATCTTTCAATACATTTCTAAATCTCTGATTTCCTAGAGCTACTCGGGATGCATCCAGGTCATCAGGGTTTAAGCAAAGAGGTTGGAGAAATAACCCCAAGGAAGTGGGCTTCCTTCTTCTACAGGCACTGGGCTGGTAAAATATGCTCTCTGGCCTGCAGGCATGAGAACCTTGTTAGTAGGATACTGCAGGGCTCAACCTCGCTGGTGTACTGGGGCTCCCTAGCGATGGGAGCAATTGGCAATGGCTCCCATTTGCATGTGGCTGGTGCCCTTGCAAAGCACTCCACCCAATTCTCTCCCTTTTGTCGTCACAACAGAACATAAAGTTGTCTTGAGAGGTATTTTTTTAAAGATTTTATTTATTCATGAGAGACACACACACAGAGAGAGAGAGAGAGAGAGAGAGAGGCAGAGAAACAGGCAGAGGGAGAAGCAGGCTCCATGCAGGGAGCCGGATGCAGGACTCGATCCCGGGACCTTGGGATCACGACCTGAGCCGAAGGCAGATGCTCAACCACGGAGCCACCCAGGTGTCCCCCGTTCTTTAGGCAAAGGAATGAAGACACAGAAGCCAAACAAAGCAAGAACTCGCGTCTTCTGGCTGTTAGACCATGACTTCGGTGGGAGCCCCTCCTTGCCCTGCATTGTGTCCGAATCTCAGTTTACCAGTCATTAAAGTGGGAGGATGAGGATATAATGTTGCCTCGTGGAGTTGTTAGATCATCACCTATGAGATAATATGCATGAAGTGTCCTGCACAAGAAGCCCTTCAGGTTTCGTCTGATACCTTTATTCAGTAAGAATTCCCCATAAATGATGCAGGGAAGCACAGTTCAGTTCTAGGAAGCCCACAGAGTGAAGCTGGTAAGGGGCAGGTTTTGGAGGCAGCTGAGTCCAGACCACCTTGGGGGAGCTTGGGGAATAGCTGTTGGTTCTCTGCTTTACAAAGCCAACACTTGGGATGCGTTTAAAATATATCTTGAGGGCAGCCCGGGTGGCTCAGTGGTTTGGCGCTGCCTTCGGCCCAGGGCGTGATCCTAGAGACCTGGGATCGAGTCCCGCATAGGGCTCCCTGCATGGAGCCTGCTTCTCCCTTTGCCTGTGTCTCTGCCTCCCTCTCTCTGTGTCTCTCATGAATAAATAAATAAAATCTTTTTAAAAATAATAAAATAAAATAAAATAAAATAAAATAAAATAAAATAAAATAAAATAAAATAAAATAAAATAAAATATATCTTGATGTCCTAATGCTCACCAAGCACACTGCTTGCTTTCTCTCACACAAAATGGGGTTGAAATGGGACTGTCTTGTCAAAGATGGACCCCAGACCCCCGAGAGTGTGCTGTGCTCTCAGCAGAAGTCTACGTTGGATCACATATGTGGTGAGCCCCCCATGCCCGTATGTGGGAGGCTCCGTCAAGCCCCGACTCTAGTGGTGTCAATCACAGCTCACAGCCTGCACCTGGCAGCCTCCGTGGGTGATCGAAGGGAGGACTATTTTGGGGGCTGATGCCTCTGATCCAAGGGCACCTTACACCTTACACACCCACCTACACTGCACCAGATCGTCAAGACTCTGTCGTGAGCATATTCTCTTCGCTCTTTATCATGAAGATCCTATTCTGCTGAATGAGGTCCTGAGGTGCTAGGACAGGATACTGGCAGGAGCTGCATTGTCACCTGCTGTGCTGTTGCAGCTTGGGAGGGAAGAAGAGTCCCAAAAATGCAAGAAGTACACTGGAAAGAGGCCTGAACCTATCCAAAGTCCTTGGTTCCTGTCTCAGCTTACTGGTTGTAGGATTTTAGGCCAGTCACTCCCAAGTCTGCCCCCAGTGGTTGTGCAGGTAGTTTACTGCACAAAGCAGTGATTATAAGTTGAAATCTGGTCTGCACTCTGCTTGCCAAGCCATGCACGCTAGAACAGGGCTGTGTCAGCCCAGAGAGAGGAGAATGTTTTCCTAAGTTTCTTATGAAGACACTAGATGGGGTCAGCAGCAGCCTTGGTTCATTGTCTTCTGAGAACCTCAGTTTCTCCTTCCATGGACTAGGGGAACATCCAGGGGCCTGTCCTTATAGGAATTACAGAGCTTCACACTTAACTATTATTTCTCTCCCTCCCCTCCCCTTCAAAGAAAGAAGCCTTGAGATTTATCATTCTGAGCTTCCAGAAGGGAAGATGCAGGCAGAGTGTGGGCAGAGCCTAGTGATAGTTGGGGCATAAATATTGGCAGAACTTGCTGGAGTACAGGACATGGGAGCTAAGGGGGAGTCCTAGTGTCAGGTTTCGGGCCCTGGGTGGGTGGAGTAACTGGGGAGCAGGAGGCTGGGTTTGGGAATGGGGGGTGGTGAAGTACAGAATGAGCATATCACGGACAGGTGCATTTATGGGCACCCGAGAGAAATGTTCAGCAGGCAATGCCTGCGTGGGTTTGAAATTCAGGAAAGGAGCCTGAACTAGAGGCCCGGATTAAAGGGCCCAGGATGCATCACAGGTGAGTCCAGCAGGCCTGCCCTCATGACTCTAACTGCTCTGGAAGAAGAAAGCTGCTTGACACCAGGGAGGACAGGAATCTTGGGCTCTTGTGCTTCAGAAGGTTGTGGTTCCAGGTGGGACTCCGTGCCCCAAACATACAGAGAAAGGGCTCTGGACCTCTCCGGAGGCAGAAAATGACCACAGAAACGGAGCTGGGTCAAGTCTCGCTCTCAGGCAGCCAGGCTGTTGGAGAATGAGATCACAGGGATTTGGGTCAGCTCGGAAAAACGTTCCCGTCTGGGACACCTTCTCTGACATGGGCCTATTTTTAGAAATTCTTTTTAATGAACAGCATGCAAAACGATGGATTCAGCAGAGTCTATTCCCCGCGGGCTCCCTCTGCAATACATTTTAAGTGGAGTCACTGGTGGAAAGCAGCCATGTCCTCTCACAGGGCCGTTCGGAACACCTGTGTGCTGTGCTTTCGGTGACCACTAGCTGGTAATAATCATAATCATCAGAGCTCCTTGAATGCCCAGAGCACTTTACAGTTTGCAGGATGCATTTGCCCCGTTGGCTCTCTTGATCATTACAACAGCACTGCAAGGTGGGATAATTGTGCCATTGTACCCACGAGGGAATGGAGGCCAAGGGAGACAGAACAGCCCATCCAAGGCCACCACGCACATGGGACACTCACAGAAGTGAAAGGAAAGCTGGGCCAGACACACACAGACTGGACAGGGTGGCTCTGGGAGTGCGGGTAGAAAGGACTGCATAGCAGCCCTGGGCAAACCAACACCAGACTTTGTGAATATTTGTTTGTCTCTGCCCATGGATCTCAGGAGATAATCTGATTGGTTGAGCCCCAGGCCACATGCCCATTCCCCACCTAGGGAGCCACAGCCCTTCAACTGACTCAGGATGCATATGAAGGAGAAGAGGTGATGCTGCAGGAGGCAGCGGGGTGCATGAGCAGAGGGAGGAGGAACCGGTCCAGGAAGCAAGAGGAGCATCCAGTAGTCACTTCATTCTCTAAAAGCCGCGTGTGAGTCAGATTTCTAATGAATTGAATTCTGTGCAGCCTCTCCTCTGGCTCCCATTCTCTGTATAGCCCCATTTTCTCTTCATCTCTGAATGCCTCTGTGAGTAATGCCACCTAACGTTTCAGCTGCATGTGGCCATATGTGACTTTGGACCAGTCCCTGCCCTTCTCCGGGACCCAATGTCCTCATATGTACTGCAAGGGCACACCCTGTCCACAAATGCAAGGGAGCCCGGAGTTCCCAGAGACCCAAGGGGGGCATCCAAGTTCAAAAGGCTAATAACACATAGACTTCGGGAATCCCAAAGTGTCCCTCACACCAGCTATCTCATCCATCTGAAATGACAACAAGCCTAGGATTTGGTTCCCCAGTGGTATCATGGAAACTGGCTGGTCTGGATAAAGAATATTCTCCTACTGGCTTACCTGTTGCAGGTAGAAATTCACAAAGGCTCATATAACCCTTCAGCCTCCTACTGCCTGAGTGCTCTGTATTTTCCTTCTCTCCTCACTTGACACCTTCCCCTTCATCTTTCCAGCTCTGACTCCAGGGCCACCCTCTTCTGGGCTCCCTCTGACTCGGTGTTTCATTGCAGTCTTCACTCTGTTGTATTAATCATTCATGCCTCTTACCAGACAGTGAGCATTTCACAGGCAGAGTGTGTATCTTATTGTGTTTGTATCCTCAGTGCCCAGCATGACACCCAGCTCGAGGTGGGTGCTGAGTGACGGCTCACGGGATAATGAAAGAAAGATTGATTGGCTGGATGGTGGATGGATGAATGGATGTGAGGATGGATAGGTTGGTGTGAGGATGGATGGAAGGATAGGAGAATGGATGGATGATGGGATTGAATGGATGGATGATGGAAGGACGAAAGGAAGAAGGGAAGGGAAGGAGAGAGGAAAGAAGGGAGGAAAGGAAAGAAAAGAAGGAATGTTTTCCAAAAGTCATACGGGCAGTTGTTGATAGACCTGGCTCTAAATCCCACTCTTCCCATTCCAAAACAAGGTATTTCCAACAAATTCTTTGTGATGCTACCTTTGCTTATTTTCATTGAACCCCTGCTCCGCTGGGCCTGCACCTCCTAGGGCTACTGCTTCATCAGGTTGACCACTCTGTGTCGGGCTCTACACATACCCCTGAACAGCTTCTGTTCACTGGCCAGCAGGGGACACAGCCATCCTCCAAGAGAGAAGGAGGGTGAGGACAGTGGACAGAGTCTGGAAGAGCTTTTGTGGGAAGTGGGAGAGGGTGCTAGCCAGGAAACATGGGGGGTTCCTGAGCGGCACGGTGGACCCATGAATCTGTAAGGCTGCAGCTAAAAGGGAAGAGTAGTTTCCCGGAAAGCTCAGCCCAGAGTGGAAGCCACCAAATGCAACCATGATTTTGTGGATCACGTGAACTGCAACAAACCCAACAGAAATATGCTGATCCCCCCTGGCCTTCTGGTTTTAGGCGGGTAACAATCCCAAGCTTTGGACGTTATCATACAATCAGCAGTAGCCCTCAGGGACTTAACTTTCAAAACAGTTTTTATGTAGCAAAGAGGGTTCGAAGCAGGGAGGAAAGATCTCACAAATGTCCCACCATTTTACTGAAAAGAAATCTGTTTGCTGTAACTTGTTCTTTGGAGCAGTGATGGGATGGGGGGGGGCGGGGGATGAGGGGTATCTTGGATACATTCAATGAAAAATTTGTCTCTGTCAAAATAGATACAAATATGCCCAGGTGTTCATTTGTCTGTGTTTTTACATGTGTTTTTATAAGGACACCAGGAGGCAAGGACTCTTGTCTTCCTAACTTTAAGCAAAGATGTAAAAATCTGTGGAGATGAACGCTCATATGACTTAACGTTATGTCTTTATCGTGTTCTTCATATTTTTTTAAGATGATGGAATATCTCCTGGGTGAACTGTGGCTCTTCCACCACCCATATAGTGTCCCCAGAACTCAGTTTCCATTTCTGTAATACAAGAGGCTCAGAGTCAACATCTGAGCGTCTCCAAACCCTAAACGCACCACCAAGTCTTTGACATCAATGGGAAAGACAAGTCCTCCCAGGGGCATAATGTACACAAATCAAATCAAAATATAAATCATACCACCCTGTTATGGGTCTCATACACAGTTTCTTTTAATAAAATATGCAAATATTTTGCAGTAAATTGATTTCCCAGTTTCATTCTCTTATCTCCATATTTATTATTCATGATTCTTCCACTCTTTGCTTGAAACATAAGGGGGGGATACGTCTAGAATGTTGCATTCACTTGCTTTCTCGTGGTTATTATTAGCACAATGTTATATTCCCAGGAATGAAAGATATACGTCAATATTACTTCCAGTCTCAACCCAAGCTAAGAACCTAAAACAAGAAGGTCTTCATTGATCTAAATCCATAGGCCTGACCTTCCGGGAAAACTTGAATAGGTGTATCACTTTGTGGAGGAAACAGGATGGTTAAAGCCATGACTGCATGGATATTGTTTCATTTGCAAATAGCAAAGAATGTGGTGAAAAGGAAGAATCTAGGAAACTTTATTTCTTGACCAAAAGGCTTAAAAAAAAAAAAAATTCGTTGTGTTTCAGATGCAAATCTGAACCAAAAGGACTGGTCCCAGAACAATGTCCCATTGAAAGCAGTGAAGTCCAAGCAAGAACGTCAACCATCAGTCACATCTCTTGAAGAACACAACCTTTAGCAACCCTGAATACCTAATTACCTGTCCTCTCCTTGCTTCAATGCCCCTGGGGAGTTTCCTTCTCCTTCCCCAGCTGACTTTCCTCTCACCTGTGCCCTTCTAGCTTGGCCATCTTGCTGTGGGTTACTACTGCACCACCATACCCTGCCTTTCCAAGCTCTCAGCCCCCACAAATCCCAGGGTGGACCCATCATTGCTCTTGGAGGCTTCAGCCTTGGTGGGTTCAATTTTGTTCTGACTTCCCACTCTGTAGTGAGCGCGAGGGACTCGGGGGAAAGATACAACCACAAAGTGGCAGTAGCACATGAAGATCTTTATTCAGTGTAGCTTTGACAGATTTGCATGAAAGAGGAGGCTCTCACACCATGGCCCTGTCCGAGGGGAGGCCACCACCTGGAAGGGAGGATGGCAAAGGAACTCCTGGGGGACTTGGAGAGAGTTCTTACACACCTGGGTGATGTTGCTCCCAGAGAGGAGTTGCTAGTTCAGAGGACACCAAAGGGCAGCATCACCTTGGGAGCTTTCTTGATGGCTGCAGAGTTTCTCTTACCTTTGGCTAGCAGATGTTGGGCACAGTTTCTCAGGGTATGTAAAGCAAGCAAGGTCTACTTGGCTAGCAATCTGCTGGTTTGGGTTGGGTTTAAAACAATTCAATGTGTAAACATTAGGGTTTGGTGAAGGAAACAGATCTTCAGCTAACAGACCCTGGCCTATGGCCTTACTCACATCTTGTAGTTGGTGCTGGCTGTTGGCTGGGGTGTCTCAGCTCCTCCCGGAGGCTAGACTGGACTTCTTTGTATGTTAACAGACTGTTCTGAAATGTGCAAGTGCTTATTGCCTCTATTTACATCATATTCATTTCTGTCTCATTGGCCAAAGCAGGTCACGCAGCTGGACCAGTGTCCACATGGAAGGGGACTGCAGAAAAGCATGCATCCCTGGAGGAGCTGCAGGGGCAGCCCATGCAGGATCATTACCTTAACAATCTGTCACAGCAACTAAGCCACATGGAAGGATTTTTATATGGTGTCTGCTTTTCTGTATATTGAAGAAAAAATTTTTTTTCAGGTTGGACTCCAATTAGGAAGTTACTCTTTCCAATAAACAGAGTTTCCCCTACAGTAGATTGTGACCAAAGGACTTGGATCTGGGCAGTCTACTTGGGAAGCAACTCAGGGAAGCATGAGTGAGGAGGTAAGAAAAAGGAGACAGGGAAGGGAGGAAATCCAATAAAATCCTAGAGGGTCCCTCATAGCATGACCCTATCCAGAGGCAATGGCAGGATTGCCATTGTGGGAAACCAGGGCTTAATTCTGCTGGGGTCCCTTGGAGAAGCCATGTGGGCGGGCTTCAGTTGACCACCAGAGGATGGGGAAGCTGGAGCAGTCACCCACTACTCTGGCTGAGTAGTGACAACTTCTAGGGTGATGGGGACAACCAGAAGGTAGAGAAAAAGAGACCCAGGTGCATGGAGTGGGAAGCTGTCGGTGGGCTGAAGACAGTCCACTCCAGCTGCCTGTGTGTCAGTAGGCTGAGGTCACATGGGTCCGAGCATCCATGGCATCTGATACAGAGAGACAGAGAAATCCCCCCATCACCAAAATGCAGGTACAGTGCAGCCAACACTCACAGACAGAACCTAGAGCCCAAGAGCGGTGGGGAGAGAAGACCGAGTTCCAGGAAATCCACGTCATGACCATCACCCGGGATTCTCCTGAGCAAAGTAGAACGAACCAGCCCCAGAATCACCAGGGAGAGCAAATCGGTACTGAAAGTAAACTTGGTGTATGACAGCATATATAGACACACAGATATTCTGCAAGTAGCAATCAGGGTCTAACTCCAGACGTGGTCTCCTTCCCGCTTAGTCTCATTGCAGAACAAAAACTGCTTAAGATCCAGAAAGCTCTCACCTATTTCTTGGCAAGAACGGAAGTGGGAGTTAATAGAGTTCTAGGCAGTGGCTGTGATTACTGTGAATCGTTATGCTTCCGTCAAGTGTATACTTAACTATATGTACCCTAGTTCATGGATTCTAAAAAGCACATTTTTTTTCACATGTTTCCAAAATCAGGGTGCATTTTACAATGATAACTGGCAGGATTTTTTTAAATTTAAATTCAATGAATTATGGGCAGCCCTGGTGGCGCAGTGGTTTAGCACCGCCTGCAGCCCAGGGCGTGATCCTGGAGACCCTGGATCGAGTCCCACGTCAGGCTCTGCATGGTGCCTGCTTCTCTCTCTGCCTGTGTCTCTGCCTCTCTCTCTCTCTGTGTGTGTGTCTCTATGAATAAATAAAATATTTTTAAAAAGTCTAAATTTAAATTCAATGAATTAACATATAATTCACTATTGGTTTCAGAGGTAGAAGTCAGTGATTTATCAGTTGCATACAACATCCAGTGCTCATCACATCACGTACCCTCCCTAATGCCCATCATCCAGTTACCCCGTCCCCCCACCCTCCCCTCAAGCAACCCTCAGTTTCTTATGATTAAGAGTCTCTTATGGCTTGCCTCCCTCTCTGATTTCATCCTGTTTTATTTTTTCCTCTCTTCCTCCATGATCCTCTGTTTTGTTTCTTAAGTTCCACGTATGAGTGAAATCATAGGATAATTGTCTTTCTCTGATTGACTTATTTCGCTCAGCATAATATCCTCTAACTTCATCCACGTCGTTGCGAATGGCAGCATTTCATTATTTTTGGTGGCTGAGCTAACTGGCGGCATTTGTTTCTTCCTTGGCGCAACATAAAGTAATGGTGCGCCCTGTGTTTGATAATGCCTTGGATATGATGAACTGTGAAAGTTCTCATTTCAGACCGTGAGCTTAACCAGGTTGGAAAAATCGTTTCGTTGACTAAAGTCTCAAATTAAATAACTCCTTTAAACCAGTAACAGACTAATGTCTAAACCTCCTACCTTTTCCAGAGCAAGATTCTGAGGCCCCAGGGAGACACAAAGACAAGTCCACAGCCCTCCTTATAGAACAATTGCTTTTAAAGCATCTACTTGTGCCTGGGGTACACAGACTCTATTCTTCGAGACTTCAGCTTTTAAAGAACTTTCACATCCACCAGAAAGAACAAATGCTAAGAAGCCTAACAAGAATGCAGGAACAACGAAAGAACTCTGAGCAGGTGAATCTAGATGAAGATTTGGCTCAGCAGAACACAGCTGAAGGCCTAGAATAATCCAGATGAAACAAAGAGAGGTTCATTTCTCATGCGGAAGAAGAGGGGAAGGAGGCAATATCTCGACTGGCACAGTAGTTCCATGGTCCCCAGGGAGCCAGGCTCCTTCTGTTTTTCTTACCCAAACTCCAAGCACATTGTTCTCATCCTTGGAGTTACTTCATGGGCCAAGGTGGTGGCTGGAGCTTCAACCATCTCATCTACCACGCAAGCTGTAGAGAAGCAAACAGGAGGACAAACTGAACTCCCTCTCCTCCTCCTTTTCCAGAACACTCCACAGAAGTTCCACCCAGCCCCTTCTGCGTGCATGGCTGCATTGGCCAGAACTTAGGCACCTGACTGCCCTTAGCTGCAAGGGAGGCAGGGAAGTGTAATCTTTTAGCTGGGTACCATGTCGCCTCCAGGATGTAGAGGTGGTTATTAGTAAGGAATAAGAGTGGGTGTGGGATAGACGGCTAGCTATCCCCACCACAGGGGGATTCCTACAGCCTAACTGGAGATGTAGGGTAAGGAGCTACGGCCCCATGGCAGGGTAGGGGTGAGAGCTGGGGGAGTTTGCAGAAAAATGCAGAAGGAAACAGTACAGGCCTTCATCACGAAGCTCTTCACAGCTGTGTTCAGGAGGACCACATGCCGAGGCCGGGCTTTCAGCCCTGACATGGGCTCGCTGCTGGCTGCCTGTTACAAATCACATCAATCCATCAGAGGCTGCAGAGGAAGAGACCGTCGTCCCCATCTCCACGACAGGAGAAGGTGTCCCAAGTGGGAAAGTGCGAAGCTGCCAAATACGCCCTCTGCTTTCGCTTCCAGAAGTGAACACAGGCTCCCGCCTCCGCCACTAGGCCCCTCGTTCCCATGAGCACACTCCAGGCCGCGGGGGACGAGTAGGCCTGGTTATTAATGAACTTTCCAGGCGGGAGGTCCCGAGTGGGCCTTTTTCATGGTCACTGGTGGTCTCTGCGTCCTGCCAGCTCTGCAGGAATGGAGAAATGTTCTTAAAAGGGAAAAATAACCCAGAAAGCGCCTCCCAAAGAAAAGTCGGCTTTAAAAAAGTTTGTGCGTGTTGCAAAGCATTATCTTTAAGTCCTCCAGCTAGGCTAAAAGCCTATCCCGTTCCTCCCTGGGATTTCTAGTGAATTAATAATGCCACTGATGAATATTCAAAAGTAGGCAGCTATTGTGCCTCCAAGCACATAATTAATTATTCATTACACATTTTTATTCACTGAATTAAAAAACACAGGGTGCTCTGGGAAATGAAGTGACTTCACTGCAGGGGCATGAAATTCCACACTGCCCCTTTAAGGACTATTATTCTCTGTTTGTGGTTACCAAGCAACATAAATGCTGGGCAATTAGATCATGGGTTGTCCCTGAAGACTGATGGGATAATAAGCAGTAGTTAAGTATTAAGTTGACCCAGTGAAGGTCCCATATGAATAAACCTGGGTAGGACCACAGCTGGTGTCTTTTAAATGAAACTTTTACATTAATACCGTGCAAAAGGTTATTCTGTTCCAGGAGCACGCGTCGGCAAAACTCGCTCATCTGCAAACCCCGCACAGGTTCTGTGTGTCATCCTCCTGACACCGCTGCACTAGCGAAGTCGTTCAGGGAATGTACTGTCCACTCCCAAACCGGCGGTGGAGGCTCACCTCCAGGGGGCAGTGGGGCTGAGACATCCGGATTCAGCGTCAGCCTCCCAAAGAAAGTGCACGGATGGAGGGACTTCCAAGCAGGCTGCAGGTGGAAGTAATGAACGCAGAACTGCTCCAGTAGAAGAGCTAAAGTCAGAGCACAGGCCAGCCTTGGCAGGAAGGCCCGACGGAGATCACAGGCTGCTCCTTTGCTCAAGAACACTCACCCCTTCCTGGATTCCTTCCTACCTTGACCCCAGTGCCAAGTCCTGACTCGTCCAGGTCTGGGTCTATGTGGCTCCATCCCCCGCCGAGGATCAAATTCAGATCCTGGTCATGTCTGTATCCTCAGAGTCTGGCTCTGGCACATAGTAGGCTCAACAAATGATGATTGAATAAATATTGAGGATTTGGGGCACTTTATGAATCATGCTGTTTGACTATAAAGCAAAGCTTGGATTCATGACTGCAGTTGGTCGTTAGCTTGCAAGTCTATTGGTGCTCTTCCTAAATGCCCCCGAGTGTTGCCAGCAGGGATGCCATATACAGATGTATGGGATGTGCACTGCACAAAAGGTACATGGCCAAAGGGGTGAGTGGAGCTTGAAATCTGGCCTGTGGCCCAATTGCCAAGTCATATGCTTGTTCAGAGGAGCTGCCTTTTTCCAATTCTCACAAAGGTACCGACTGGGCTGACAGCCGTAGCTGTAATTAGAATGTGGGTGGCAGGAGAGGAGAACTGGTTCTAAGGAAGTAGACCCAGTGGTCTTGACAAGAGAGAAGCAACAATCAGTATATGCAGGCAGAGGCCAGGGCCCAGGAGGTCACAGGCATCACCAGCATGATTCAAGGGAGAAAAGCCCTCCTTTTTATCCTGCACAGTCCTCAGGCTATAAAATAGAGGCTCTCAGCTTGTCCTCACCATTGATTTAGGGACGCGGAAAGCAAGTGTGGGGTAAGAACAGTGAGAAAGGTAGAAACCGGGACATTTTAATAGTGTGAATCTCAAAGCAGCCCTGTGGGCTGTGCATTTATCCCTATGGTCAGATGGAAAGACTGAAGTTTAGAGAATGTAAACCACCTGCCCATTGTCCCACAGCTGAAGAGGAAGCAGGGTTTCAATCCAGACAGGCTGGCTCTGGGCCCCGTGCTCTTCACCAGGGCTAAGAGGGCTAACCTAGGGGCCTCTGCTGGCCAAAACTAACCTCTCAGCTGCTGGATTCTTAGGTGTTCAGTGCAGAGGAGGGAGGCCCATGAGGGATTGGGCAGCAGCTAATTTCCACTGGCATACAAACACTTTAGTGCAAACATGCAAGTGCCTACCCACCAAGTGTCAGCCTGCCCCGAACTATTGCCTGCCCCGAACTCTTGCCTTTTACTGCCTCAGAGGTTCCCATGAGGCTGAAGAGAGGCATACAGGAGTTACCCCGAAGCAGAGTCGTGGGCAGCAATCAGAGTCTACACTCAGCCAGTGCAGGAGCCACTAGATACCAGGAAATGACAGCGCTGGGGACTTCTGGCAGCCAGCTTTTCCAGAACTGGGCTTGGACCTTCTTGCCCAAGCAGAGAACTTAAACTCACCTGCTGGGCAGTTGGAGAACAAAAAACAAGGCTGCCAATAAAGATTCCAGGTCCTGGACCGGCAGGTCCACCAACAGAATACCCTTGAACACATCTCCCATCTCCCCTCTGGTAAAATAAAGGTCTTAGGTTGGAAAATCTCCCAGGAGCATTTCGACAATAGCATTTTATGATTCCACATTTCTAACAAATCCAAACACTATTGAAGGAGAAAGAAAAATAAAAACATCTGCACTTTTTGCCATTGAGGTTTTGTGTGTATGAGTATGTGTGTGCTTTTAAGCTCAAAATGTCCTGTGATCCCCACTGTTGACAGGAGCTGATGGTTTTATTGTAGTTATATATCATTAATTTTGTAGACAAAAATGTGAAAACACAGCTTATCTCTGTCTGCAGACATTTTGCTATGCCAGAGCATGAAACAGTTCTCAGTTGAAGATAAAGAACTGCTGCCTAGAGTTTTGTGATATGAAGCAGAGAAGACAATTCCCCCCAAAGCTAAGTGGGCTTCATGTTAGACATAAGAGATATGGCTGCAGCAGTCTCTAGGTAAGGACTAAAGTTTGTCAGGCAGAAACAGAGAGTGGAGGCCTGAGAAGCTATGGGAAGAGCCAGAGGAACACCCCACTCTGCTATGCTTTCACCCCAACCCACCCCTCCTATCTGGCCTTGTGCAGACATTCCCTGAGGTACTGTTGGGGCACTAGCTATCACCATAACTTTTTTTCCTTTCTATGTGCTTTTCTTGAGAATAAGGAGTTTATCTTAGGTGTGTTCATCCTCTGGGCTCCTAACACAGTGCCTGAGACGGAATGAACACTTGACAAAGGTTTGATAGATGGAAGTTGGATGGATGGATGGAATATAAATGGAAGAAGAAGGGGAGGGAAGGGAGGAAGGAGGGAAGGAAAGGAGAAAGGAACAAGGAAGGAAGAGAGGAAGGAGAGATGGATGGATGGATGGATGGATGGATGGATGGATGGATGAATGAATGAGTAATCCAGGGATTCTCAGTGGCTCCTCTCTACTTTCTTAAGGGGGTAGAATTTGCAAATTGAGAACTTGCTGAAAATTTGATCTTGCAAATGTCCTCAAAGCCTTCCCATGGCTGGATCTTTAATTCTCAACCCTTAAAAGTCACTGCTGGCAACATATTCTGGTATAGCAGAGCAAAGAGCAATGATAAAACTGGACAAAACTCTCAAAAACCACTGTTTCAGAGATCTATACATCAACCAACACTACACTCCACATTGAGAAGTGATTATTCATGAAAAACTATTGCATTTCAGGTAAGAACAGTGAAGGTATATAGCATTCTTGCCTGGAGCTGCTCCTATCCCTCACCCCAGATTCTTCTCACAAAGTGAGACAAGCCATGAAACCCAGTAGCTTTGATGACAGAGAGGGATGGGTTTATTTTGAGTATAGCACTGAGCAACCCCTCACCCAATGGTGTATCATCAGTAACAGTAGCAATTTCAGTGGCAAGAGAACAGGGGAGACCAGCAATTCAGCCTGCCTCAGGTTGCAGTTCTCCTCAGGACAAGTACAGACCAGTAGACCAGCCAGAAATTTAACAGGGACATGTGAGAAATGAGACAACAGTAGTTAGCCTTGATATGCTCTTGCACATCCATGTAGGAAAGACTGAAGAGGACCCCAGCTGTACAGATGTCCTAGGTTGACTATGAGCCTACACGTATGTGCTGAGAAGATATGAACAAAAAGGTGGAGACAGTCTTATAACCTGCACGAACTTTGAATGCATCTCTTTAACTATACACACTGACCCATCAACAAGGGGTTGAAGTCTTAGCTGCTCAAAGTATTCCAGATCAACTTCTGACCAGCCATTGCCTGACCAGTAGGCTATACAGACATAAAATAAATTCTAGGTAGTCAGGTTTTAAGAAAAGTGAGAGAGAAGTTAAAAAATAAAAACTTAACCAGAGCCATCTGCAGCTACACTCAGAGGGAAAATAGATTCCACAGGCTTAGTTCAGGGAAGTTATTAAACAATAATCAAACAGCCACAATCACCACCCTTGGGGGTTGGGGGAATCTGAATCTAGAGTTGCCATAATATATAATCTTAAAATATCCAGTTTTCAACAAGAAATTATGAGATCTGAAAGAAATTGGAAAGTGTAAACCATGCTAAAGAAAGAGAAAAAAAAAGCAATGGGTAGAAACTTCATCTAAGGGGGTCCAGATGTTAGAATTAGCAGACAAACATAAAAGCAGCTATTTTAGATATGTTCAGAAAACCATCTTTGAAAAACTAAAATGAAGCATGAGGGCAATGACTCAATAAAGAGAGAATATCAACAAAAATCGACATTATTTTATAAAGAACAAAATGGAACCTCTCGGGCACCTGGGTGGTTCAGTGGTTGAGTGTCTACCTTTGGCTCAAGGTATGATCCTGGGGTCCCAGGACTGAGTCCTGACATCGGGTTCCCCAGAGGGGGCCTGCTTCTCCCTCTGCCTATGTGTCTGCCTCTCTCTGTGTCTCTCATGAATAGATAAATAAAATCTTTTTTAAAAATGCAACCTCTGGAGTTGAAATAACTGAATGTAGTTAAATAACTGAAATGAAAAATTAGTAGGAAGGGCTCAACACAAGATCTGAGGTGGGCATAAGAAAGAATCAACAAACTTGAAGACAGGTCAGTAGAAACTATCCAATATAATAAAAAGCGGGAGAGAAAGTTTGAATAAGTTTGAGTAGTTGGGACGCCTGAGTGGCTCAGTGGTTGAGCGTCTGCCTTCAGCTCAGGGTGTGATCCCGGGATCCGGGATCGAGTCCCACATCAGGCTCCTTGTAGGGAACTTGCTTCTCCCTCTGCCTACGTCTCTGCCTCTGTGTCTCTCATGAATAAATAAAATCTTAAAAAAAAAAATCACGCGTAGTGCTTTGGATATGTATGGGGCATACCAACATATGTGTAATGGGAATCCCAGAAGAAAGGATTGAAAGAGACAGAGCAGAGCCAGAGCCAGAGAAGGACAAGAGAATTAATAAATAATGGCCAAAAGTCCCAAATTTGATGAAAAGCATGAAAAATTCTAGAAGCTTAATGAACCACAAATAGAATAAACACAAAGAAATCCACTCAAGACGGATCTGTTGTTGAAACAGTTGAATGACGAAGAGAAAATCTTGAGAGCAGCAAGAGAAAAATGACTGATCTGATACAAGGGAACAACCTATAACTAATGGCTGGCTTCTCATTAGAAACTATGGGGCCAGAAAGCAGTGGAGCAACATATTCAAATGCTGAAGGAAAAAACTGTCAACTAAGAATTCTATATCCCCTAAAGCCATTCTTCAAACAGTAAGAGGGAAATGGAGACGTTCCTGAACAAACAATGGCTGACATGATTTGTTGCTAGCAGACCTGCTTTGCAAGAAACAATAAGAGGCTGGAAGAACTAATGCAAGGAAATGAAGAGCACCAGAAAATGTAAATATGTACATAACACAAAAAACTGTATCTTTTTTCTTACCTTTTCCTAACTTCTTCAAAAGACATAAAATTGTGGGAAGCAGTCATCATAACATTTTATCATTAGGCTTATAATACACACACCCATGTGCACATATATATGTAACATACATGACAATAACAACATAAAAAGGCAGGGAGGAAATGGAGCTATAGTGAAGCAAAGATTCTATATTTTACATGAGCTAAGTTATATTAATCTGAAGTAGATTGTGATATGTTAAGAAGCATACTGTAATCCCCAGAGCAACCACTAAAAATATGAGTAAACAATGAATAAATAAATTCAAAAATAGTTTTTTAAACCAATGAAAGAGTTAATATGCTAAAATTCTATTTAACACAAAAGAAAGTAGAAAGGAAGGAACAAAAGAAAAGACAAGGATATACAGAAAAGAACTGGCAAAATGAAGACATAAACTCAATCATCAATAATTACATTAAATGCAAAATAACAATAATTACATTAACTGCAGATAGACAAAATACTCCAATAAAATGGCAGAGGTTGTCAAACTGGATTAAATTTAAAACACAAGATCCAACAATAAGCTGTATTTCAGATTTAAAGACACAAATAGGGGGATCCCTGGGTGGCTCAGTGGTTTGGCGCCTGCCTTTGGCCCGGGGCACGATCCTGGAGTCCCGGGATCGAGTCCCGCATCGGGCTCCCGGCATGGAGCCTGCTTCTCCCTCCTCCTGAATCTCTGCCTCTCTCTCTCTCTGTGCCTATCATAAATAAATAAATAAATCTTTAAAAAAATAAATAAATAAATAAATAAATAAATAAATAAATAAATATAAAGACACAAATAGGTTGAAAGTAAAAGAATGGGAAAAGGCATAGTATGCAAACAGTGAGCATAATAGTGCCAGATATTAAAACCAGATAAAATGCACTTTAAGAAAAAAAATGCACTTTAAGGCAAGGAATATAGTTAAAGACAAAGAGGGACATTTCATAATGATTAAAATGATCAACCTATTAGTAAAATATAATAGTTGTAAATGTACACACATCTAACAACAGAGTCTCAAAGGTGTGAAACAATCATTAACAAAACTGGAAGGACCTATATAGTGGCATTCTTTGCAATAGCCAAGAAGTAGAAACACCCCAAATGTCTATCAACAAATGAATATATAAACAAAAAAATGGTATGTACATACAATGGAACAGCATCGAGCCTTAGAGAAGGAGATTGTCACATGCTGCAACATGAATGAACCTTGAGAACATTATGCCAAGTGAATTAAGCCAGTCACAAAGAGACAAATCCTATATGATTCCACATATATGAGTTACCTAACGTAGTCAAATTCATAGAAATGGAAAGTAGAACAGCGCTTACCAGGAGCAGGAGGAGGGAGAAAGGAGAAGCTACCATTCAATGGGTATAAAGTTTCCATTTTGCTGGATAAAAAAGTTCTAGAGATTTATGGCACCACAAAGTGAATATACTTAACACCACTGAGTGGTACACCTAAAAATGGTTAAGGTTGTAGTTTTGTACTATTTTCACCACATTTAAAAATGTTTTTAATTGGAAGAAAAGACGATTCATTAATAAGAGTTGTAGGCTTCAATACCCACTCTCAATAATTTATAGAATAACTAGACAAATGAGCAAGAACGCAGAAGACAACACTATTAACCAGCTTGACCTAACCATCATCTATGGAATACTCACAAATGACAGCAGAACACATTCTTTTCAAGCACACATGGAACATTCTCAAGGCTAGATTATATTCTAAGCCATAAAATAACTCTCAGTAAATATTTATTTATTTATTTATTTATTTATTTATTTATTTATTTATTTAAGAGAGAGAGATATAACAAGAGAGGGCACAAGTGGGGTGGGGGGGTACAGGGAGAGGAGAAGCAGGCTCCCCACTGAACAGGGAGCTGGATACGGGGCTCAATCCCAGGACGCTGGGATCATGCCCTGAGCCGAAGGCAGACACTTAACAACCAATTCAGCCAGGTGCCCCCTCTCAGTAAATTTAAAGGATGAGATCAAAAATGAAAGAAATTTGGATAATCCTTCCCCCCAAAAAAATATTTGGAAATTAAATAGCATACTTCTTTATAATTTATGGGCCAAAGGAAAAAAAAATCACAAGAAAAAGTAGGAAATATTTTAATTGGGATGTCTAAGTGGCTCAATCAGTTGAGCGTCTGACTCTCGGTTTCAGCTCAGGTCATAATCTCAGGGTCTTGGGATGGGGCCCCATGTTGGGCGCCTTGTTTACAGGGAGTGTGTTTGTCGCTCTCCCTTCCCCTGTGCTCTTCCCCATGCTCCTGAGCTCTCGCACACAGATGTGAGCGCTCTCTCTCTCCCTCTCTCTTTTAAATAAATAAATAAATAAATAAATAAATAAATAAATAAATAAATAAGATCTTTGAAAAAAATATTTTAACTGAATGAAAATAAAAACAAACATACAAAAATTTTTTGATGTACTAAGCACTGCTTAGAAGGAAATATATAGCTTCAAACGTTTGTATTAAAAACGAAGAAAAGTCTCAAATTAATAATTTAAGCTTCCACCTTAAGAAACTAAAAAACAAAGAGCAAAATAAACCCAAAGTAAACAGAAGAAAGTAAATAATAAAGAGCAAAATCCAGTGAAATATGAAACCAATAGAGAAAATCCCCATGAAGCCAGAAGTTTATTTTTTCTAAAGATCAGCAAAGTTGACAAATCTCTTTTTTTTTTAAAGATTTTATTTATTTATTCATAGACACACAGAGAGAGAGGCAGAGACACAAGCAGGCTCCACGCAGGGAGCCCGACGTGGGACTCAATCCCAGGTCTCCAGGATCACACCCCAGGCTGCAGGCGGCGCCAAACCACCGTGCCACCGGGGCTGCCCAAAGTTGACAAACCTTTAGCTGGATGCTCAAGAAAAAAAGAGAGAACACACAAAATAGCAAGATTTGGAAGGAAAAAGGTGGTATCAACTACCAACCAGAAGCTGAAAGGGACTATAAGAGACACCGAACTACTTTATGCCAATAACTTAGACAATTTAGGTGAAATGAACAAATTCCTAGAGAGGCACAAATTCCTGAAACTGACTCAAGAAGACATAACAATTATGATCGATCTATTAATTGTTCACTTAAAAATTTCACTTAGTGATTTAAAATTTTTCCCGCAAAGAAAAACCCAGGCTTCAGTGATGAATTCTATTGAATATTTAAAGAAGAAATGAAACCAACCCTTCACACACATTTTCAGAAAACTAATTTGATTAGATGGTATTACCTTGATACCAAAGTCAGACAAGATACTGCAGGAAAGCTATAGATCAATATGCCTCATTGAACATCAGTGTAAGAAATTTCAACAAAATATTAGTAAACTAAATGCAGTGATATATAAAAAGGATTATTCATCGTGACCAATTAGGATTTGTCCCAGACATGCAAGTTAGTTTAACATCTGAAAATCAATTAATCTGATATATTATTTTAATAAAATAAGGGACAAAACCATGTGAACATCCGAAGATTAAAAAAAAAATTTGACAAAATCTAATATGTTTGATAAAAACACTCAACAAGTAGGAATAAAAGGGAAATTCCTCAGAAACCTGATAAAGAACATCTATAAAAAATATATTGCTGGGGATCCCTGGGCGGCTCAGCTGTTTGGCGCCTGCCTTCGGAGCAGGGCATGATCCTGGAGTCCTGGGATTGAGTCCCGCATGGAGCTCCCTGCGTGGAGCCTGCTTCTCCCTCTGCCTGTGTCTCTGCCTCTCCCTCTCTCTGTCTCTCATGAATAAATAAATAAAATCTTAAAATATATATATATTGCTAATATCCTACTTAATGGTGAAAGAATGTATGCTTTCCCCCTAAAATCAGAAACAGAGCAGGATTTCTGTTTTCATTACCTCTCTTCAACATTGTACTGTCAGTTTTAGCCAGTTTGGTCGGGCAAGGAAGGTAAATAAAAGGCATCCGTATTGGAAGAGAAACAAAGCTGTCTTTATCCATGGATGACCTGATTTTATACATAGAAAAGCCTAAGAAATACACACACACCTACTAGAACTTATAAATGAGTTCAGCAAGGTCACAAGATAAAATACTAATACACGAAAACGAATTGCACTTCTATATTCTAACAACATACAATCTGAAAATGGAATTAAGAAAAAATCCCATTTACAATAGAAGAATAAAATATTTAGAACTAAATTTAACAAAAGAAATGCAAAGTTTGTACACTGAAACAACAAAACATTGCTAAGATTTAAATAAATGGGGAGATGGTCCATGCACGTGGATTCAAGACTCAATGTTAAAATGACAGTAAAGCCCAAACTGACATTCAACATGATTTCTATCAAAATAACAGTAAGGTGGTTTTTTTTTTTTTGTAGAAATTGATCAGCTGATCCATGGATAAATGCAAAAAAAAAAAATTTAAGAAAAAAGGATGCCTGGGTGGCTCAGCAGTTGAGCATCTGCCTTTGGCTCAGGTCTTGATCCTGGAGTCCCAGGATCAAGTGCTGCATCGGGCTCCCTGCATGGAGCCTGCTTCTCCGTCTGCTTATGTCTCTGCCTCTCTCTCTCTCTCTCTCTCTCTCTCTGTCGCTCTCTCTCTTGCTCTCTCTTTATGTCTCTAATGAATAAATATATAAAACCTTAAAAAAAAAAAAAAGAAATGCAAAGGACCCAGAAGAGCCAAAACTATTTTTATAAAGGAGAACAAAAAGCTTACACTACCCAACTTTAACACTTACTGTAAGTAAGTAAATCAAGGTAATGTGGTCCTGGCACAATAGGATCAATAGAACAGAACTAAAAGTCCAGATTATAAAAAAAAAAAAAAAAAAGAAAGTCCAGATTATTATACTATTACATTTATGATCAACTGATTTTGACAAAAGTGCCAAAGCAATTTCAGTAAGGAAGCAACAGTCTTTTCAATAAATGGATATCCACAAACAAAAGAATGAATTTAGACCCTTAGTCCATATATAAGTAATCCAAAATGGATCATGAACTTAAATATATGAATGAAAACTGTACAATTTCTACAAGAACATTTAGCAAATACAACTTTGAACTTTGGGTTAGGCAAAGATGTCATAGATTCAACACCAAAAGCATAATCCATACAAGAAAAAAAAAAGTCAGAAATTGAGCTTCCTCAAAATTATGAACATTTGCACCTCAAAAGACACTAGTAAGAAAATGAAAAGAGGAGACACATATGGGGAGAAAACACTTGAAAATCATATATCTGATAAAGGATTTGTATCCTGAGTACATAAAGAACTCTTACAACTCAATCACCAGAAGACAAAAAACCCAGGTGAAAAACAGACTAAATGGAAGAGACCACCAAAGAAGATAGACAAATAGCTAATAAGTACATGAAAAATGTCAACATCAACAGTCATTAGGGGAATGCAAATCACGACCACCATGGGATAGATACCATTATGCACCCCCTGGTATGGCTATCATCAAAAGGCAATAAAAAGTTAGGCAGGGCTATGGGAGAACTTGAACCCTTACATACTGTTGGTGGGAATAAAAGATGGTGAGGCCATTTTGGAAAAACGTATGGCAGTTTCTTCAAAAGCGAAACATAAATGTACCAAACAACACAGCAGTTCCATTCCTGGATGTATATTCAAGAGAAAGGAAAGCACCCTTCTGCACGAAGACTTATACATGAAGGCTCCTAGCAGCATTATTCATGATCACCAAAAAACTCAAAACAATCCCAATGTTCAACTGGTGAACCTCCTGAGGAGGACCATGGAACACAACGTGGTATATCCTTAGAATGGGATTTTATTTGACAATAAAAAGGGATGAACTGCTCAAACGGGTTAGAGCTTGGATGAACCTCAAAAACACCATACAAAGTGAAAGAAGCCATAGGTAAAAGGCATATTGTATGATTTCATTGACACAAGATGTCAAAATGTCAATTTTGTGTCAATGAAAGGCAAATTTATAGAAACAAAGAGCAAATCAGTGGTTGTCATGAGCTGGGGGTGGGCACAGCCCCAGGAAATGGATTCAGGGGAACTACAAGGGGGATGGAAAGTCTCTTAAATGAGTATGGTGATGACCACACAACCCTCTAAATGTAAAAAAAAAAAAAAACGAATTATAGACTTGAATGAGTTTTATGGTCAAGTGTATTTCATTAAAGGTTAATAAAAAATCAAAAAACACAATGCTCCAGGAGGGTGTTGGATCAAATAGGGACCACGTGTACCCCATTCCCTTGTCAACCAAATCCTCCAGCCTTCATGGGGCAAATTGCCAGATTGTATGGGCACATGCACAATTTCTTTACTGAAAGGTTAGGGTCAGGGCAATTTCAGAAGGGGAGTTACAAGGCTAAAGGGCAAACGTTTAAGGATTTAGGAACTTCCTTGAATCACTTAAGAGATCACATCCACATTCTCTGAGCACACCCTGCTCCCAAGAGCTGTTCTCACTGAACCCTCACTGCATCCTATAGCAACTGCCAGGCTGCATCCCGAGGGGCTTACTACAGCTCTGGGGCGAGACCAGGACTCCAGGCCCATTGGTGAGGCATATGCACCTTCCAGCTTAATCCATCCTAAGAGCTGGGGCTTGCGACTTCCTTTACCAGCCAACCATTTCAGTGAGCCCAGCTCACTGGGTCTCGTAGGGATCCGTAGAGAAACCACAGGTAGAAAATTCTGTTCTTCCTCTTTGAGGCACCAGCTGGCCCTTAGAGCCTTTGGACCCCCCACTCTGGAACTGAGATTTTTGCTTCTTTCCCATTCCCCTGGGGGACCAAGTGTCTCACAAGAGAGTTGCCACCTTGGCTATAACCAGCCAGCAAGCACCAGCAGGAACCATGCCAGAGGAGCATGCGAGGGACTCCATTGGAGGGTGCTCGCTTGGTGGAGGGGGCCAGAGTATGAGGCTGGGAAAGGGCAAGCTCTTCAGTTTGGGTATGCTCTCCCAGAATACAGGATTTAACCTCCTGAGGAGGACCATGGTACAGACTTGCTACTAGAATCGCTCCAGGAAGTGTAGACAAAACAATCCTCATGCTGAGGCTGAGATGCCAGGATTGCTGTGGCAGGTGAAGAGATGAAGAAGGGATGAGAAGACATGAAGAAGGTATGAGATGTGGGACCTGTTTGAGTGGATATGCAACGCAAGGTCAGAGGACACTCGAGATGATTATGCTACGTAGAAAGCCCTGGAGGATACATCTTTTACGAAAGCCAAGAGATGTGGGTTAATTTGAGGAGCACCAGCACCATTATTCCCTGGGCACTCTCCTCCGTAGGCCATGACTGATGGTGGAAGATGCCAGTATAGAATTAGTTTCACTGGTAGCAACAGGCTTGAGAGCCACAAGAAGCCAGGAGGATGCAAGTGGCAGGCTGAGAGTGGCAGCCAAGGGACTCCAAAGGTGGTACCAAGCTGACAGGCATGCAGCTTCCTGACAGCCCCACTCAGTGGTGACCTGGGAAGACGACAGTCAAAGATGATCCTCCGAATGGGCCGGGCCTGAGCGACACACCTGCTCATTCACTTCTGTGACTTAAGTTAGAATATATATTGCTTCAAGGTCAAAGGCAACACCTCAGCCAGCTGGTGAGGGGCTTAGAAAGAGAAAGGGTGGACGATCCAGGACAAGGAGGTCTGGGAGAGAGACCTATGGATGGACAGATGGGAGTAGATAGGAAATGTGAAGATCTTTCTATCGAGTGCCTGCCACCGAAGAGGCACTAAATGACCAACTGAGTTGACCAGTTGCCACCGCCCAGGCTCTATTGTTTCCATTTCTGGGAATCATTCCAGAGCTCAGGAGGTTCAGCTGCCCACTCAAGGTCACAGCCCTCATTCAGCAGGGAGACCAGGAGTCACCGGGCAGTCTGATTGCCAAGGCCACTGCATGCTCGTGCTACTCTTCCAGTTACGATGTGGAAGAGGACACCGATGCTTGGCGTCCAGCTGACAGGGAGCCTGTAGGCAGGTGCTTCCAGGGGAGCAAAGGGAGGAAGGCCAGCAGGAGAAGGATTTTGTGCAACGGGCTCCCCTGAGGAGCGGTGATAGCCCCATCCTTCAGGGTGCTCAGGCTTCAACGAGGACCGAGACCAATGTTACCTGGGCAGCCACGAAGGCCCCAGCCGACTCGCTGAAGAAAGGATTCTCTGATTGCACACATGACATTCAAATCCCCCCGCCCTGAGCAGACTGGGTGCTTCCAGGTGACAGTGACTTGAGGACGAGCAGAGTTCTCACTGGCACAGAAGCCCCTTAAATTGGAGGGAGGCCTGACATGGCTTCTGGAATGCTGCCAACTGCTGGTGGCGACTCTGCCCACGCTGAAGCTGGAGACCAGGCCACACGACCGCTGGAGGTGCCTCCATGATCTCAGCGCCCTTGACCGCATCCCACCAGGCGCTTAATGGATGCTCTAGATGCGCAGGTAATGAATGCCAATCAGCCTCAGAGGGCAAACCCTATGGAGATGCAGACAGCTTCATCAGCTCTAGCTCCTACTCCCTCTTCCCATCCCTGGAAGGTGTGCTGGGCCACACCCTGCAGCCTCGTGTGTTTGTGTGTGTGCACGTGCGTGCATGTGTGGGTCACCTACACATCAGCGGCAGGCACTGAGCAAGACCCTCTGCTCCCAGTTCCTCCTTAGCAAACCCCCTGGACTTCAGGCTCCCCAGAAGGCAAAGCAGCACCCTTTTCCTGAAGCAGTGACCTGTCTATCACCCCTCATCCCCTCCAGCAAGCTGGACTTTGGAGCAATTCAGAGTAGCTCCTCGCTGAGGAAAGGTCAGCGCCGCACACTCCACTGGATCCACCTCTTCTCCAAGTCCTGCTTCGGGTCAAAGCAAAGTTGAAAGACTCTCCGCAATCAACACAACAAACTGGATTCTGTGGGGTTTAATATTCTAACCTGCATGTGATGTGATGAGCCCTGGGTGTTATGCTATATGCCGTCAAACTGAATTTAAATTTAAAAAATTAGATTTTAAAAGACTAAGCATAATCTTACCTGGAAGTCCCTCAATCATGTGTTAGGCTCGTCTTATAACCGGCCTTAGTCCATTCAGGCTGTGACAAAATGCCACAGACCGTGTGGTTTATAAACCACAAACATTTATGTCTTATGGTTCTGGAGGCTGGAAGCCCAGGATTGTGGCGCCAGCACGGTCAGGCTCATAGCTGCTGGTTCATAGCTGGTTCCTTCTCTCTGTGTCCTCACATGGTGGAAGAAGAGACCAGGGATCTCTCCGGAGCCTCTTTTTTAAGGCCCTAATCCTATCATGGGGCTCCACCCTCCTAAGGGCCTAAGTGCCCAAAGGCCCCATTTCCCAATATCAGCCTTAGAATTTCAACATGTGGATCAGGGGGTGGGGGTGGGGGGCACGCACAAGCATTCAGATCATCGCAAGTATCTGAGACAGGGTTGGCAAATGTTTTCTGAAAAAGGCCAAACAGTAAATATTTTAGGCTCTGTGGGCCAGCCCGTCTCTGTCACCACGACTTGACTGTGGCGTTGTAGTGCAAAAGCAGCCCTAGACAATGTGTAAACAAATGGGCATGGCTCTGTTCCAATAAAACTTTATTTACAAAAACATGCAGCAGACCAGATTGGCCCACAGGCTCCCGTTTGCCAACCCCTGCTCTAAGAAGACGAAGAATAGATCTCTCCGTGTGTGTGCGTGTGTGTGTGTGTGTGTGTGTTGGGAGAGGGGGCAGGGTCTCCTCGTGTGTCTTCTGAAATTTTTGTGAAACTAGGAAAAGGAGCCTTGATGGAAGCTGCGACGCCCTGCAGCAAAACCGAGTGAGTCGTGGCCAGTGAGGGACTACTAAGCAGCCCCAAGCTCCCGACACCACTGGCAGCCCCGGGACGGGAGCCCTGGTTTGGGTCCACTCTCTGCCACTCGCCGGTGTCTAAGCCACGGCCATGATCTTGGGTTTCCTCGTCTATAACACGAGAATCCGACGCATATGTGCATCCTGGTGACGTTATAGGGGATCAAATGGGACGATAGATGGGAAAGTTCTCCAAACATCATAAGCCCAGGAGGCACCCCAGAAGTCCCTCTTCCACTCATTCAGCAACGGCTACCGACTCTTCTCCCCAGACAGTTCTTCGATCTGTGCCCCTTGCTCTAGCTGTGACTCAGTGCCCTGGGGTGGGCCCTGTCGCCCCTGATCTGGGTCATGGCTCAGGGTTTCTCAGGGCCTCCCAGACCTTCAGACCTATGGGGTAGTGGCCAAGTGTCCTGTACCACAGTCACACGGAACTTTCCAGAAGTCTAATACTGTTGTCCCCTTCCTTATACCCTCCGGTGACGCCTCTTCTCCCTGTGACCTGTCCTTTGTCGGCACAGCCATCCTCAGCTCCTGTCCCTGCCACGCTTGTGTTTGTGTCCCGGTCCCCACAGTCAGACCTCCAGGCCTCGGCTTATGCTGCTCCTCCGGCCTCCAGGGCCTTCCTCCTTCTTAGTGAACAACTCCCTTGGCCCATGCTCTCCTCCAGAAAGCCTTCCCGAGGACCTCGGGCCAATAGGGGTGACACCCGGCTCGCAGGACTGTCCTCAGGGTCGACAAGAGGAGGGCTCCCTGCTGTCCTCGGCTCTGCCTTGCCCTGCCCTCTGCCGGGCTGGTCGCTGTCCCCTGCGGGGCCTGGGGAAGCACAGGCAGGGGCGCCGAGGCCTGACCCAGGGAAGGGCCAGGCCGGGGCGGGTTTGCCGAAGGGGCAGCACACTGCTGGGGCGCTGGGGCCGCCCAGTCACCTGTCGCACAGCTCTGCTCTCTGTGCTTTGGTTCACTGAACTTCCAAACTAGGCCAAAATAATCATGTGGGGCGGGGCTGCATCGCCCAAGCTTGGGGGCCTGAGCCTGCCAACCCCCAGGCACTCTGGCTCCGGACACACCTGCCACACGTTTGTCCCCCCAAGCCCTACACCCCCACTGCAAGCAGACCCCTGCTTCCTCCCCATGGGCTGTGGGAGCCAGGGACACACACGCACACGCGCACACACACACAGCACATGCGGGCTGCAAACTTGCTTCCTGGGAAGCAGGCATCCATCCCCCTGCGGCTGCAGGGGTGCTGGGGAGGGCTGGTCTGGGGTCTGCACCCCCACCCCTGCCTGTTCCCTGGGGGTCCAGCCTGCGCCCAGCCCTCCCCGTCCCCCCTTTCATCCATCTCCCCTCCCTCTGCTCTTCCTTCTGCTTTCTCCCCCATCTGACATTCTGTCTCTGTCCCCCCCCTTCTTCTTTTGTGTCCTGCCCTCCCTCCCTCCCTCCCTCCCTGTCTCCTTCTCTTGTCTCTCTCTCTCTCTCTCTCTCTCTCTTTTCCTCTCTGCGGCTATTTCACTCCTATTCATCATCCGCTCCCCTTCTCTACTCTCCGTCCTGTGCAAAGAATTTTCTCCTGCTGCCTCCAGGCAAAGTTGGTAGAGAAGAATGAATTTTTCATTTGTGTTTCCATTATCCTGCTCCTGTACCCAAGGAAGTGGAACTCACGTCCCTCTGTTTGCGATGAGAGATACAGCTTGATCTCCCGGTTTGGTTTTGTCACCTCCCCAGGAAAGTAAACCCTGCTCGGGTTGCCACACGCCAGGCCCAGGACTTCGGAGCAGCCGCCACGGGCACGGCACGCAGAGTGGACTTGGCCCTGCAGGCGTTCCGGGGGTTGGGGAGCCCCCTTGGCCCCGTCCCCAGTGGGAAGGCAAGAGCTGTTAGGAAAGCTCTGAGTTTCCAAGGGTGCAGGAACTGGAAGTCATGCTTCTGGTCAAGGACGCCGGCGGGGGGCATGCTCACACACCTGTGCCTGTTCCTACCGGTGCACCTGAACGGAGACGGTGTACAGGTCTCACCTGCCTCCCCTGCAAGTACGGGAAGCGGATCAGGCTCTTGCATCACTAAGCCAATGCGATGAGGAAGACCGGGGGGAGACAGGTGCACCCCGCTCACCCCTGGGAGTTTCCCTTCCTTGCTCTAGTTTCAAAAGAAGAACCGAGTCAGGACCAGCTCAGTGAGGAAAACAAAAGGAGGAGGAATGTGACCAAAAAGGAATCCGTCTTACAATACATGGTGCACATCTGAGGGGTACAGAGCACCACGTTCCCGAAGGTTCTCAGGACTGATGCTTTACTAGATAATAAACGGGAACCTTATCTCGACAACAGCCAGACCTCCCAGGTCCTGTGAACCATACCTTCGGCACCCACGATTCCTCAGAGACTTCCTTGCCCCAAATCCCCACTGACTAATCAGTCACCCCTCGCATCCCCAGTGCAGCTCCTTCTGCTTATTAAAGCCCCTGTCTAAAAAAATAAAAAAATAAAAATAAAATAAAATAAAATAAAATAAAATAAAGCCCCTGTCTGCACCTCGGAAGCCTCAACAATTCTTTCTCGACAACCCCGCATTGAGCTCCCCTAGATTTGTTTTCTGTTTACCCCAAGAACATCACAGCTTTCCCTGCCCGGTTCCGTGAGACTGGATGGATCACCCCACAGTGGGATCGGATGAGAGGGAGCACCGTGGGGACATTCAGTGCCACCCCACAGGATGGGGGATTGTCCTTCCCACCCCCTGGCTCCGTGCCAACCTCCGGGTCTCAGGTCTTCCTCATTATTCCCCATCCTGGATCTGCCTTGTTCCCTTCTTAGCCCCTCCATCAGTCTGGACTTGTTTTATGGACTTGTGTGTCACTTGTTGATTGTCAGCCTTCCCTCCTAAAATGCAAGCCCCGCTAAGGCAGGAACCTCGGTGCTGGCGGCACCTGGCACGTGGTAGGTGGCCAATCAGTATCTACCGCATGAATGAATGAATGAATGAATGAGCGGGATCGTCTCTACAAGCTCCTGTTGTTATTAATGATAAAACTGAAGCCCCAGGAGGAAAAGTGATTTGCCCCAGACCCCCCAGCCATGGGGGCTCCAGCCCATCCCTGTGCCCTCACCCCCAGCCCAGATCTCTCCCCCTAACCAAGGATCCTTCCACAAGAACTTCATACCCACCGGCCTGCTATCCTCTTAAGCCAGGCCCATATTTCCTTTGGAGTAATAATTAAAATAACATATTCACCAGCTGTTTTTTTTCCTGGATTTAATCTGCCCAGGCTCTGATTTGCATATTAAAAGCACTAATTAGCCCCTCGGAGTGCTTGAGCACGGAGAATGCGGTAACTGGTCATGTCGTCCCTGAAGACCCATCCCCAGCGCTCTGGGCTGGGATTCGGATGCGGCCGAGCCCTGGGCAGGGAGGAGCCTTTGTGTCCCCGTGCGTTTGGGGACCAGAGTGCCACACGGCTTCATCCTGTGGCTCTTCTTCCCTTTGAAGTGTCGTGTTTGATCTGTTAGCTTGTCTGTCAATGTCTGTCTTAGCACCTTTGGAATGTGCATTTGAACCCCTCCCGGCCACCCCGGGGCTCTGGGCGGGAAGGCGGGCGGCCTTGGAGCGGTCATATGGGGTGAACCCCGAGTCTCCGCGAGGCGGGCTGTCGTCCTTCCCAGGATTCCTCCCTCTGCCTCCCAGCGAGGATGAGAGGGGCAATTTCCACATGCCGGTCCCTTTAAATGACTCCTTTACTGGAACCATACAAAGGAATAGCTAATTGCTGTTGTTATTTCCTTAAAAATAAAATCGGGGGAATGTGCGCGTGCGGGGAGGGCGAGGGGACTGTTCATAAAAGCTGTCAGCCCATGAAGTGGGATGCTGGGTGGGCTTCCAGCAGACCGCATGCCCAGAGGTGGCATTCAGCGTCCCCCAAAGACAGCTCGGAGAGTTGTGCTCCCCCTGGGCTGAGCCGGGAGGTGGGGGCCCACGGGCTCCGCGGGGAAGGAAACCGAGGCCTCACCCTTGCAGGAGCTGATAGAGGCCAGCCAGGGAGCTGGTCCCAGGACCTCAGAAATTCCAGCCTGGCGTGCCACATGCTGCTCCCCCAGACCCCGGGTTTGCACAGCAAACAGCCCCCCCTGGAAGGCCCCGTGCCTGCGGGGGCTGGGCCACAGCGCAGAGAGCCAGATGGCGGCTGTGTGAGCACCAGGGGGCAGGGCCAAAAACCGTAAAAGGGAAGAACGCGCTGGCAAGAGATCCTCTTTATTTCCTCCCCCGGCTCGGGGTGGGCTCCAGCTCCGACGGCTGGCTGGAGCTGCTCGGCCGGGGGCACAGAGCTGGCCGGAGCCGGGCCGCCCCCCCCAGGCCCTCCGGCCGCCCCTCCCCGAGCCAGAACACCCCGCACCCCCTCCACCTGGAGCCGCTCCCGCTCCCGTGGCCTTCCCTGTCCGGTCCCCGGCCCCGTCCAGATCGGCTCGCTGGGCACCTTGCCTGCGCCAGACCGCGGGGTGGGAGATTGAGGAGGCGGCTGGGAGGGCGAGACATGTGACCTTGACTCTGTCTGCAGCCACATCAGTTGCCAGAGGAAGCAGCCTAACTAGAGACGCGGGCTTGGCTTTGAAAGCAAAGTGTCAGAAGCGCAGGCAGGAAGCTTCAAAGTCAAGTGTGTATCTTGCAGTCAGCACAAAGCCTACGGGGAAGGGACAGGGAGAGGAGACGGAACACTGCAGCTTAAGAATCTGTCTTGACTTTGGCAGGGGGAGCGCCAGAAACTCAAGGAAACCTGGAGTCAGCTAGAAAGTTTCGTATCTTGCAGGCCAGGGACTGCGGGAGAGAGACGTGCCCCACACGGAGTGACAGCCCGAGAGCCGGAGGGGCTGGAGTCCTCCCAGCCTGGGGGGCCCCCTCCCCGAGGAAAGCCAGGAAAGCCGCAAAGGGCCTGCATCTTGGGGAGACAAGGCCAGGGCTTGGGGCCTGAGAGAGAGAGGAGGGTGCCAGCCTCAGGGGCTGCCCAGGTGTGCAGAAGTTCCCCGAGGACATGGGGCGGGGGGGGGGGGGGGGGGGGGGGCGGGGGGAGGCTGGAAGGCTTCGGGGAGGAGGCAGCAGGTGGGAAGAGAAGGGAAAGGAGTTCGCAGCAGAGTGGAAGCACTTTGAGAACGCAGGCTTGGCCCCGGGGAAAGTTGTGGGATGTTTACAGCTTCCAAGGAGGCATGGGGTGGGGGGGATGGAGGGAAGTGGCGCCCCTTCCAGGCAGGAACCCAAGCCTGGCTGGAAACCCAAGTAGAAGGCAGAGCTTTGGGCAGGTGTGCAGGACTCTCAGGGGCGTGGGAAAGCACCAGACACACCAGGGGAGGGGGCGGGGGCGGTGGTGGGGAGGGTGGGGCGCTCCATTGAGGCTTGCTGAGTGGGCTGATGCCAACCGGGCACCCTGTTTCTGGGGAGAAATGGTGACCCACGCTCTGTCAAGGATCCATGTGGGAGGAAAACAAGACAAAGGGGACCGGCCCTTGGGAAAGGTGACAGGGTGAATGAGTGCTGACAGTGGGGAGGACCTCGGCTCGTGCCTGAAGACTTGGTGCTCACAACGTACAGAGTCCTAGACTCCTCCAGAAGATACAAGTGTTCTGGAAGGCTCCTTTCCAGGAATGGAGGCTTTTCCCCTAGGCAAGAGAATCCTTCCGAAGGGGGTCGGGGAACCCAAATCAATCTGTCGCTGAGAAATCCCCCCCAACTGCATTTGAGACTCACAGATGGGCAATCCCAAGGACTGGCATAGAAGCTGAGGACAGCTCGACCGCATCCGTTTCCTCTGAATATGCTCATCCCCTCCTGGATACACCGACTAGAAAAATCTAGTCTCCGTGACCAAAGATCTAGATGGGTCACTCGTCTAGATCTGTGACGGATCTAGACGAGTAAGTCACTCTAGGGCCCTGAGGGTATCATTTTGACTTGAAGAACACCATTCCCAGGGGCCCTCCTTGCTCTCAGGTCCGGTTATCAGTCAGGGCACACCTGAGGTGTGCCCTGATGAGGGACTGTGTGGAGGTGACGCATGGGGTCCATGGGGGCGGGTGTGGTTAGGCAGTGCCCTTCCCCTTGGACTTGAAAGTGAAGGAAGCCAAGTTGAAAGGAAGCAGATTCACCCCTCATTTGACCCTGGAGAGGCAGGCAGGGCATGGGGTGGGAGATGCCTCATCAGTTGGGATAGAAACAAGAGGACCTAGGCTCAGACCGATGCCCACGTGAGCTCATTGTAGCTGGAACCCTGCAGAACACCCAGAGGTGTGGGCAGGACCGAGGCTGTACACGTGTCATGATTTCAATTCCTCCAAAGCAACCTCGAAATACAAGGGTCTGACAACCTCATCTAACCTTTAAACAGAAGAGAGCCACAAGTGCCATATTTGCAAGTCGGGCAGATGTCTTGGCATTGCAGGTGGGGGATAATGTTTTGCTTGGGCAATACTGTTGGCACAGTGGCTACAGGACTGCCTGCTGTAGACGACATGAGCACATCTGGCGGGGGGAGGTGGTCTGGAGGTGACACCGGACGGAGCCGAGATGTGAAGCAGGCTTGGGGTGGGGGCGGGGGCGGGATCCGAGCCTGGGGGTCTCCTGTGAACTTAGAGGAACATGTGACAGACAGACACAGCCTGATATGCTCAGGAGCTTCTGGGCAGCCCTGACTCCCAGCTCCTAAAAAGCCCTGAGGGGCTGCATTTCACATCTTGGACGCAGAAGGGTTTTAAGGAGCTATAGGAAAGTTGGAAAGGGACCTTCCTAGACGCATCTTTTCTGAGTCGCCCCTAATTTCTCCCCCGAGAGCTTCACAGCCACAGGCTCGGCGGACCACGGCTCTGGCCCAGCTGACCTAGTGCCCAGCACAAGTGGGAGTGTAGATCTGGTGCTCTCCCCCGGGAGCACCATCAGGCATCAAGGACTTATCCACAGAAAAGGCTAAAGAACTCTCTGGAGAGGAAGGGCCTAGAAACCGGTAGAAACAGAGCCACACTCCCCAGCCTCCCCAGGAGGACCCTCTCCCATCAGGCTTCCCCTCACCTGGGTAGGTTGGGAGGGATGATGGGGCCGTAAGAGCCACTTTGCCTCTTTTGTTTGCTTCCAACCTCTCTCCCTGTTGGGCTGACAGTTGGTTCTTGCTGAAAGGGACTATGGCCCTAAATGCACATTGGGCCATCCAAGAGGGGAGGAACCAAGTTGCAGGTGGCTTGGGGTAGGCCAAACAGGTGACTTGCTTCCGGTCCCACAGCTGATGCCTTTCCCGTCATCAAGAGGTAGACCCTGCTGGGCAAAGCATGTCACAAGGCCAACCAAGAGATGAGAGGTAGGAGGAGCCGTGAGCTCACGTGGCTGTGTTCTTCCATTCACACACGCTCCACCTCTCCGCAGTTTGGTCTCTGTCTACACCCTCCACCTGGCGAGACTCTTCTACAAGCTGACAGGCACAAGAGTATTCATTGCAGCATCGTCCGCTACGGCAAAATCAAAAATAAATATACCCATCATTGGGAGAGTATATAGATGAGAAATGGCAGGTTCGTGCATTGGAAGATGACAGAGCAATCTATAAGATGGACTAGGTCTCGATTTACAACTCGGATGAATCAGCGATCATGCTGACTGGGGGAAAAAAAAACAACTTGCGGAATTGAGTGTAGAGTATGGTATGACTCTAGGGACATTTTTTAGAAAGCAAAGATAACGGCGTATGTTACTTGCACGTGCAGGTACACTTAGAAAGTAGGGCAGGAAATCAAAAGGATACCCAGTAATTGGATGAGATACGGTGGCTTTGGGGGGGAGAATGAGCATGGAGGGGAAGGCTGGACCAACGGTGACGCTGGGTCTCTAACCCAAGAGAAAGCCAATGGATAGATGGGTCTGATCGGTGCGCTTGAGATCCAACCCACAGAATGATTTCACGATAAAAATAGAAACTTGACAACAGGAGCCATGAAAGAGGAAGATAAATAGGGAAAACTGGCCAAGAAAGTTGAAAAAAGTTTTGCAGGGAGGTAGGACCCACCTTCACATGGGAGCACCTCCATGCACCGAGTCTTAATACTCAACGTGCTGCTGCTGTTGTTGTTGTTGTTCGTCTCTCTTTATTCCCGTAGGGTACCCCCTCTGTCAGAGAAGCCAGGCTCTTTCCATCATCTGGATAAAGTTGATATTGCCATTTAATGGGCAAAACAGTGGCTGCTGTTATGCAAATGGGTGACTATGGCTCAGTGGGTCCCACTCGTTCATTGATTCATTCAGTCAATATTTATTGAGCACCTCGTACGTGTGCGGTGCCATGGGGGGGGGGGGCATTGGGGATACACCGGTGACCCTAGCCATCATGACTTCTGTCATGATGAAGCTGACACATGGAATGGAATGATTCCATCTGGGGACATGATGCTCTGGAAGTATTCTCTCCTGCTCTGGATTACCCAGTCTGCTGTGGTGTTATGGCTTCTTCTATCTTCCCCTCCGGAGCACTGTTAATATCCACAGACCCAGGGGTCCCCGCTAAGAGCAGGTTGAAAGAAATTGTAAAAAGAGCACACGATCCGTGCCCTAGGTCAGAGCCCACGTTTGGCGTCTCCTGCCAACCCTCCCCGACCTCTTAGACTCAGCCATTCTTGCCAAGATCCACCACGATGTCCAGGCTCCTTCTCCTCATTTGGAACCCAGAGCTCCTGAGCCCGTCTTTCCTCACTGCCTGTCAACATCTGCATTAGACCAGACATGGAGGGGACTGGCATGGATGTGTTGCCGGCATTCTCTTGACAATGAGCCCATAGAGTTCTTTCCCAGCTGGGGGTGGGGGGAGAGGGTGGATGGGTGGGGCATGAACATGGTCTTTGTTTAGAGCCATGAGAGTGGGAAGCCTCGATCCGGTGAGCAGGATGAGTCTAAAGGAGGCCACACTGGTCCTAAATGTTCTCTGCTCCCTACCCGTATCCCCCAGGCCTGCCTGTCTATGCTCTCGCTCATGGTGTGTCTGCCACTTGGACTGTGCCCTCACCTGGGGAGTAGAAGACCTGGTCCAAATGTCACCTCCTCTGCAGAGCCTCCTATGATCCCTCACCTTGCCCCAGGCTGAGCCAAGCCACTCCTCCACGCTGTCCAGAACCTGGAGTACCCCAACCTCCTACGGCTCTTAGCAGGTGGGCCTTCTGCCCCCTTGGCTCCACCAGGCTGCGTACCTGGGGCTCTCCCCAGGTGCCGCCACAAAGATGGAAGGAATGAGGGAGGGCAGTGATTAAGTGCTGGTTCAGGAAGGAAGAAGGAGAAGGGAACCGTAGCGAGGATGGAAAGGTGAGGTGACACTGGCCCCTCAGTGCAAAATCCCCAGAGAATGATATGGCTCTGGTCAGGCCCTCATACATCCCAGGGAATAGGTGGGAGCCTGAAGGCTCTGGTCATAGCCACAAGGCCCCTCAGGCAGAGCAGACCGTGTGACTCTACCTGCAGGGCCAAAGGGGCTGCCAAAGCCCCGGGGAGAAAGATTTCTTCCTGAACCCCGCGGCTCGTGCAACACCCCAGCCCTCCCTGGAAGGGCTATCTTCCTTGCTCACACACTCAACACCGTGGATATTACAATTATTGCTGATTCAATATTCACTAATTAACAACAGCACAGCCAAGACCCCAGAGGGGTTCCGGGTTCCCTCACTGGGTTGGGCCCTGGAGTCAGGCTGCCTAGAATCAAATCCTACCACTTCCTGGCTGGGTGACCGTGGACCCATCACTTAACCTCTCTGAGCCTCCGGTTCTCATCTGGAAAGTGCGAGAAACGATAGCATCCAACCCACTGGTTGTTCTGAAGAGCAATAAAAGCCCACATTAGTGGGACTCTGACTTTTTTTTTTTTCTTTATGTGCAGTATCCCGGTTAATCCCTGTTTAACTCCCAGCCTGTGGGAAACAGGCTCAGAGAGGTTACAAGGTGCCAAGGTCTCCAGCAGGTGGAAGGGCCGGGATTCAGACCCAGGTCTTCTGCTGGCCCTGGGAAGAGGAGGGGGTCCCAGGAGGGGCCACCGCCAGCCCTCCTCACCTCCCCCAGCCGGGCTCTGGAGCCCCCTCTGCTGCAGTCATGCCTCCGAACACGACTATGACGGGTGGCTGTAAGTGCAGCACACTGGTGACCAGGAGGTGTCCCGCACTCCCCAGTCCACTGCCATCTGGCTGTGTCCCATTGGCCTCCACCCACATGGCTCACACCCAGTCCCCCAGGGACCACCTCATGGCCAAACTCAGAGGCGGCTGTTTGGGCCTCTCCCGCCCGCTGCCCCTGAACCTGCTGCGCATCAGCTCCTGAGTGGCTGTCTCCAGCACCTGCACCTGCACCTGCACCTTCCCCCCTGCAGCTCTCCCGCCCTGCCTCCTTGGACTGCCTGCAGGGTCTTCTCCAAAACCTGCAATGCTGCCTAAACCCATCACCTCTGTCCCCATCCCTTGGCCCCCCTGGGGTGTCTCCGCCCATGCTCAGCCCTGGCCACAGCTCCTGACCCATAGGACTCCGACCCAGGCAGACCCATGGATCCAATGGAAATTCTCTACTTGGATGCCCACTGGCACCCCTGCTGCCTTAGCGTGCCCATGGGCTGCTGACCTCCTCTCCCTCCCAGACACCTGCCAATCCCCAGCCCATATGCCCCGCCCACTTCCCTAAAACAGAGACCTGGAATCATCCTAGATTCCTTCCTTCTCATTGCTCACATGGAAAGCATGACCACATCCCATTACCCAGCTTCTTGAACATCTTTCTCATACGTTACCTCTTGCCATGTCTTCTACTTAAGCGAAGCCTCCTCATCTCTACCTGGACCACTGATGTTTGATCCCAGGGGGCTTCCTTGTCTGGGTCCCCCACCCTGGCCCTGGTCATATTACCTCCATCAAAGCCAGCACCACCTCCCCCCACCGACACATGGCGGGGGCATCTAACCTGTGTCTGCACGGTGCTGGGTATCCGGGAGCCGGCCAGACTCAACCCAGCCTTCTCTCCACAAGTTCAAAAGCAGCAGCAAGTAAAGGAAGCATCGCCATAGAAATTACAAAGCACGGCAGCAAAGGGCACGGTGGGGACACACACACGGGTGGCCCGACACGGTCTCAGGCGGCCACGAACGGCTTTCTGGGGGGACTAATGGCCAAAATGAGAGAGGTTCTTCTCCCCCATCACAGGTTAGAGTCAAACACTCCTGTTGGCCTGGAGGATCCTTTGTGAGCTGGCCCCGGCTCCCCCAACTGCACACACGCGCACACACACGCACACACACACACAAAGAGCTTGCTTCAAACAGGCCCAGCCAGCACGTGGCAGCGGGCGGGGGTCCGTCTCCCTGCCGTTCGGGCCCCGGTACAACATCTTGCATCAAGGATCATGTCAATTTGTGAGCTCGCAAATCGGCACTTAGCTTGCGTGCCAAAGTCCACAGTCCTAAGTTTCGGTGGCAGAAAGACATTGCTGAAAATAATTGTGCCTGGCAGCACTGGGCCGGTTCCAAAAGCGGTCCGGTGCTCCAGCGCACGCAGAATCTTTGGTTGATCTATGCAACAGCCAGATGCCTCCATATCCTGCCCAATTAATCTGGAATGAGTTGGACTCTGATAATGCACATTCACAGCAACCTGCTTCGGAAAGAAGGACCGCAAAGCCTCTTGCCGGGCCCCCCCCCGCCCCCGCCTCTCCCCCTTCCACGGCTCACCGGCTCACCCGAGGGCCCTGCCGCTGCCAGCTCCCCACAGGTAGACGGCCCCAGGTTGTGGCAGGAAGCAGCAGCCCCACCGGCAAGCTGGCAGCAGAGCCCCCTGCGCTGCCAGCCGTTAGCCACTGACTCGGGTCCCGCTGGCTCCAGCAGACGCGCCTGCAAATTCCTGCTCACGGCCTCTCCCGGGAAGGAGGCCACGCACTGAGCCCTTTCTTGGAAGTGACTTCGGCCCATTTCATGTGGTCGCAGCTCCGGAGGCATTCCCGAGGCCTCGCTTCTGCAGGCAGGGACCTGTTTCCCCCTCCTGGGCTCCCTCCAGAACCAGAAAGCTGAGAGGCGTCAACAGGGAAGGAACGTCCCGGGGTACCCGCCGGGCACGCTCACTGTATTACCCCCCGCCCCCCGCCCCGTGCCCTGCACCCTGGAGACTCTGCTCTTCGTTCTTGCTAATGGGCAAACCAGAGGCCCGGCGAGGTGAGCGCTGTCGGCGATCTCAGGCAAGGCCGCCTGACTCCATCACACGCCCCTGCCTGCACCCCACCCCGGGAGCCCCCCAGCCTGCCCCAGTCCCTTGATCCCTCCCCCGGGAGGCCGGGGCACCACGCAGACCAGGCGTCTATGTCTGCATCTAGGACAGTATTCAGAGGCCCCCCACCGTCTTCCTCTCCCCCGCCCCCCCCCCCCCCCCCCCGGCCCCACTTTTCTTGGCCTCTCCTCTCCAACCCTCACACTCCAGGCCAGAGACCTCAGGGGTCCCCTTGTGCGCCGGGCTCAGGTGCCGCATCCTTCTTCCATCCCGAGGCTACTCTGGGAGAAGGCCTGACTGCAGAAAGGACACCCAGGCCTGGCGGATGCTGGAAAGTCCCCAGAGCCAGCTGGGGACTCATTCTTAGGAAATAAATGACCCAAGAAACCGTTAATGTTGTGATCCTTTCAGGAGCACAGAAACTTCAGTGAACTCTCAGGCGGGCGAGCTGGTTTCAATCTGTGTTTCCTGTGACGGTTGTGTGCTCTCTGTTTCCCTCTCCCTCCACCCCCTCCCCGACCCCCAGTGTCCCCACACCGAGCCAACCCCCAGGACTCCCACCCTGCTTCTCCTCCTCCACGGCCACTGGGTGCTGGAAGTGTGGGCTTGTCCTCCCCTTGCTGTGCCTTCCCCACCCTGCCTCCCGCTCCGCACCCCCAGCCCCACCGCCCCTCCTGCCCAGAGAGAAAGGCTGTCTTGGGGCACCCACCCTGACCCAAGAGAAATACCAAATGTTCCCCTTCCACCAGCACCAAAAGTTCTGGGTTTTTTTTTTTTAATTTTTTCTGGACTGTGTGTGAAGCTCAGGAATCAGGAGAGAAGCGGGGAAGGAGGCCGAGAAGGAAGGGAATGGGGTATTGAATTGTCCCCCGAGATCACCAGCATCAAAGTCAAGCAAGAGTTCAAAGTAGGGACTGACTCTATCAGCTGGGCTTCTGGGGGGCTCGTCAGCTGTCCTGGAACCGGAGGGGCTGGCCCAGGTCGGGTCGTCCTGGCTCAAGCTCTTGTCACTCACTCAGAAAGTCACCCCAACAATTAAGCTCGATCCCTTTGTTTCCCCTCCTCTCTCTCTCTCTCTCTCTCTCTCCCACCCCCTCCTTCTCTCTCTCCCTCTCTCTCTCTCTCCTTCCTGCGAATGCCACGTCCCACTGTGCGGGGTACGGCAGCCACCCTTGCTGTCAGGCCGTTTCGCGGTGGTACTGCGGCGCCGTGGAGAGGAGCTAATTGGATTTGTTGTCACCTCCTGAAGCTGCCAGGAGCTCACGTCTGCTCTGGTTACAGATGAAGACATCACGGTGACAGGCTCAGAGACAGCTCAGCTGGCATCCCAAGGCCACTAATAGAGCCATGTTGATTTAATGTCCGAGTGGAGAGGTGCAGACAAGCTGTTCAAGTTTTCCCTTCCAAACAAAGCAGGGATATACCATCCGTCATCTGTGGATCAGTAAATAAGCATCCGTGTGCCTCCAGGAGCTCTTAACCATTGCCACAAAAGAATGACAAACTATTTTAAACGGGGAGACGGGACTTTGAAACGGAGCGTCTCTCTGGTTTATGCTGCCCTCAGGGAGCTCAGCTAATTCCGCCAAACATAAATTTTACTTAACTATGTAATTATGAATGAATCCTATTAGCCTTCAAATCGCCCACTCGCTCAAGGTGCGCCCCCGTGTATGTGGTCTCTGGTGTGTTTGGGGCGGTGGGTGGACAGGTACCGGTGAGGATGAGGCCTACTTAATTTTCGGTGAAACCATCATCCATTCAGTAGGCATTTAGTGAGCACCTACTATGCGCCAAGCATCGGGTGAATGAGATACGGCACCTGCATTCGAGAAGGTCACACACAGGTGACGTGTAGCACATAGATAGACAGCTCTGGGGTTACAACCCAGAGCAATGGGTGCTATGTAGGAGATAAAAACAGGAGTCAAGGGGAGCCTGGGTGGCTCAGTGGGTGAGTGTCCGCCTTCAGCTTAGGTTGTGATCCCGGGGTCCTGAGATTGAGTCCTCCATCAAGCTCCCCACGGTGAGTCTGCATCTCCCTCTACCTATGTCTCTGCCTCTCTCTGTGTCTTTCATGAATAAATTAAAAAAAATAAAAAAGAAGACAGGAGTCAAAGAGACACTGAGAAGGGGGTCCCATTCACTTCGAGCGGGGAAGGAGTCAGTTCCCAATAGAAGCACCTAATCCCCAGGATCTGCTCTCAGAGGGAAGGTGGGAGGATTCTCTGCATCCCTCTCCACTCCGGGTAGCTGGGACCTATAAGAGGGTACACCTTGGTGACCATTACCCTCTGTCCAATGCAGCAGGGGCGGGCATTCCTTTCCTCTAAACCACCGGTGACCCATAGTCCCCTTGGGGCTGCAAAGGCCTCAGGGTTTCAGAGGAGTGGGTGGGTCTCACAGGGTGATGGGTGCTGTGGCTCTCAAGGTCTGGGAGCTCCACGAGAGAGGCCGGTGGAGGACAGGGCTCAGCACACACACACTGCCTACCCAGCACATCCTCCCCCGGCTGCTGGTTATGGTCAGCCCTCTGGTCCTCAACAGCTCCCCAGCATCCAAGTGACACCCCCGCAGGGAAATTCTCCTCTTAGGCTGGGAACATGCCAGGCCACTGACACCCCATGACCCATTCTCAGCAAGGGGTCCAAGGAGGGAAAAAATGAAGATATTGAAGTCCGAGCAGATGCTTTCTCCCAACTGGACATCACCTCTGGCCCAAGCATCTCAATGCCCAGCCCCACGCCCCTCATCTTGTCTTTGTCCCTGTCTCCATCTCTTTCTAGGGCCTCACCCCACATGCCTCTCCTTTCTTTGGCCCCTTTCTAATGGCCCAAAGGGAACAGTGTCAGAAGGGGCCGACAGCTCAACAGAAGGGAAGTCCTCAGGGGCACTCCCAACTGGGGAATCATCCTGGGAAGGCATCTGTCCCCCAACCAAGGAAGCAAACCCTAGCAGAGGACTTGTGAGTAATCTCAGATGAGGGAGTAGAGCCCCTGCATCCTGACAAAGACCTCCCGGCCTCTCAGCTGAATGGTCCCCACCACCCCCAACCATCCCACAGTTACAGAAAAGTGGCCAGGACTCCATATGTCCTCAGACTGCAGCTTGGGAGGGAACACAGACTGCTCTTGAGTTCGTTAGGAAAGGAGCCAGGAAGTCACCCACACACACACCCAGGAGTATCTCCCCAAGTCCGTTCCAGCACAGCACATGATGCCTGGGCACTGCTGCCCTGTTGAGGCAACCTGATGATACCAACTTATCCCCCATGTGGTAACCCTTAGGGAGGAGGAGTGGGGGGGGGGAAGAAGGAGGCAGAGACAGAGACACATAGATCCTGACCTACAGGAAAGCAGAACTCCATAAAAAAAAGGAAATCCCTCATTAACAACCAACCAATGAGCTCGGTAGCTCAGCCAAACGAAAGCAGAGAGGCAAGATGATCAAACAATGGGGAGAGATGAAAAGGGATATTGCTCAGATCTAAGGGAAAAGACTGAAGCAAAAACATGTTACAGAGTAATGACTGACTTTCAGACGAGGAATAGAAGTGCTTAAAACCCAAACTGGTGCCATAATGGAAAGGCTTGAAAAAAATCAGTGAATGCAGATGAAACCAGGGGATGGAAATAACCAGAAATAAGTTAATATGGAAAACAGATGGAGATGGTACAATGTAAGCAACGGGTGTCCATAAATAAACTATCTGACAAATGAAACTAAAGATGCATCTAAAGAAATAATACAAGAAAATTTCTCATAAGTGGGAAATTTCCCTTAAAAGGATTTTTCAACAGATGACAAAAATATATGTATATACCATGCTCCGGAAAAGCTAACCTTAGGGCCGTCAACATGAAAACGTTGCATGATTCAATTCTGGAATATCAAGGAGAAAAATGAGCCCTTTGAAGACCAAGGCAGAAAAAGCAAATCACCCACCAGGAGAAAAGTATCTAGTTGGCCAAAGATCTGCCTGCAGCCATGTTCAACGTCAGGAAGCACCAGACCACTAGCTCTAGAGTTCTACAGTCACCGGGAGAACCGTAGCCTGGAAAGATGCTGTTTCAGTATAATGGGAACCAGAGCTCTTCCCAAACATGACAAAACTCTGGGAATGTAGCCCCAAAGCCCTCCAAGAAAGAGGCCTGTCGTTGAAATCAACCACTTCAAATAAAGGAAGAAATATGGAGAGAGACCGTGGTGGGGATTGGACCCATTTAAATACAGAGCTAAAATTCAACAACTGAGGCATTTCGATTTTAAAAGAGACTTAGAATTATAAATACAGAACTGGGGGTGGAGATTGGAGGCAGCGTGAGAGTCCGCCTCGGAGTGGGGAGCCCGATTGACAGGAGCATGGAGGGGCGTGCAGCTAAGTCGGAAGGCCGGAGCACGTGCATTTACTCGGTTCAGGCCCCTCACCCAAACGATGGTAACAGAACAGAACATCTACGCACCCCCAAGAACAAAGAAAACAGCGGTGATCACACAGTAGATGAGAGATGTCAACAAAATTTTGGAAGATGGACAGTTGATGGATCAGCGGTAATTGACTTAGCACACCAGAGAGCTCAAATTTAATTGATTTCAAGGGGTGGGGAGGGAGGGGGGTGCAACAAGAAGCCAGCCGGCTCCCCCCACAGAAGCCCAGCCAGGCTCAGGAGCCAGAAGGACCAAGGACGTGTGAAGGCTGGAGGGTAAGACGGGACTACAGACAGGAGGACTGGTGGAGGGTTGGCGTGAGGACAGTGAGACCACCAGATGGGAGGACCAGCTGTCCTGGTTGCCTGGACCTGAGGGGGTCCCCTCGGGATGTGGGACTTCCGGTCGTAGGCACACCAGTTGGTCATCCTACCACCAGGTCTCCTCCTCATCCCCCCCAACCCCGACCCCTATGTGCTCCCATGAAACTGCCTCTCCCACCCCCAGACAAAAACCGGGATGAAGGCTACTCTGGGGAGAAAATGAACCAGGTTGTGAGGTCAACAACACCAGGCACAGTGAAGATCCTACTAAAAATGGGGGGATGGAGAGAATGTTGGCCTGGAGAGTATGGTGGCATCCATGGCCTCCTTCCCTCCCTTGTAGACTCTCAGCAGCTGGGCTCGGACCCCAGCCCTGCTCCACACACACCTGCTCCCAGTAGGTCTGGAGGGTCCTGTTTGAGGAGACCATCCACCAGATCCTGAGATCTGGGAACTCCTCGGGGAGAATGACCCGATGGCCACCAGCCACCCTCCAGGGGGATGCCCCAGCCCCAGGCCCGGCGCCTGCACCCAGACCTCCTTCAGTACTGGGGTGCTGGCGGTGCTTCGCTCCGAAACGTGGATGGACAGCTGAGGAGCGCCACACTTGGGCGCCGGAACAGGACAAAAGCCTTTAACAGGGAGGTAGAGACAGGAAAAAAACTATTTGCAGAAACAGCAACAGAAATCACTGTCAGGGCTGCATCTGTTGGGTAAAACCGGTTGCTAGTACAACAACAAAAGGAGCAACCAGGGGACAAGAAAGGGACCCAAGACGTTCAAAATGTGGCTGAAGACATTCGAAACTCCGTTGACAGCCCAGAAGACAAAGTCAAGGAGACCTCCTTGGAGGGAGGGACAGGGAAAGGGGAGGCACAGAGCCCCCCCGCACAAATCCGACCTGCCGGGGTGGTAACGGGAGCTGTGTCCTCTTTGTCATTCTCTCTGTTTCCCAAATTTCCCACCATGGACACATAGGAATTTTATAGAAAGAAGAAAAAAATATATAAAGATGCCATAGTCAAATCCTGTGACCACACGATAGGCGGCGCGCTGGGAGCTGGCTCGGAAGGGGGACTGGCATGGGCTGGGGTGGGGACCCCCTGGATCCATGGGCAGCAGGGGAGAGGGTTCCCCGAAGTTTGATGCACCCCTCTCCCAGGCTGGGCCTCCAGGAGGCTGGGGACAAGGGACAAGAGCCCGATTCCCATGAGGCGGGTCGCTTCTCTCCTTGTCCAAAAAGGACCAAGCGATGCGTGCTCAGGAGCCACCTGCCAAGTGGGAAGAACAGGTAGCGGTGCCTCTGGGGAAGCGCAGGAGGTTCCGAGACTTCTGTCCCTGATGTCATCCAGCAGGGATGAGCCAAAGGCCTCTCCGTGTCAGGCCCCAGCGGGAGGCTGGACGGACTCCATGCTAAGCCCCGGGCACCCTAACTCACCGGCATCGAGCAGGGACTGCGGGGGCACCCACGAAGGGAGAGGAGGGGCCCTTCAGCCCCCCTGACGGTCCCTTTAGACCAGCCAGTATTTTAAGAACAACTGCAAGGGTGGAAGGCAGGCCAAGAAGGTGACCTTGGCTGCCTGGAGTAGCAGTGGCCATGCAAGATGATGGCAGAGCCTGTGGGAGGCGTCCTCCTTCCCAGAGCCACCTGCAGGCCTGGGGTCCCCTCTTCCCTCCCCTCAACCTCCACCAGTCAATAAGGACACTGAGGCTCAGAGTGGAGGCAATGAGGCCAGGAGGCCTAGCCGTGAAGGAAGCCCGGAGGCCACATCCCACCTGCCAGGCTCCAAGCCTCCCCTTCCACCGCACATCCTCAGGGACCTTACAATTGACCCCCCGAGGCCATGGACAGAGGAGACAGTGGACATTAGCCTGGAAGCAGGTGCCAGACTTTCACCTGCCAGCAGGTGTCCATTCTCACCACTCCCCAGGCTCCGAGGGCCCAACCACTGGGTGCCTGGGCCTGGAACCCACCACCCTGACCCCCTACCACCACCACCAGGCACCACGGCATCTGTGGGACAACCGAACCAGAAGGCAGGAGGCCACCTGCCTCCACTGGGGGCTTTCCTCTGCCAGACCCCGCCCGCCCTGGGGATCCCCATTCTGAAACAGGGTCCCAGGAGCAAAGCGTAAACCTGCTGAGCAGAATGCAAATGTGTCCTTAATAAGTCCCCGCGATTCCTCAACACGGGCTGGAATCCGAGTGCCCGGTGGATCCCAGGGGTCCCTCCTGCTGAGGGCTTTTCTCAATTAGCAGAAACCCGCTGCAGGTGGACACAGCTTTCGGGCCTACAGATGTGCACAGCGATGCGGCAGAAGTCTGGGGCCCACGGAGGGTCACACCGCGTCCAAATCCAGAAGGGCACGTGGCTCCTGCCACTCCACAGTCCCATGCCAGCCCGGTCACCTGCTGACACACCCTCTGAATCTGATGGACAGGATTCCCGGGCAGGAACATTCTCTGCCATCCCTGGACTGTGCTCCTGAGGGTCTCTCTGCCCCGAGTTTTCTCCTCTGAGAAGCCTTCCTGGATGACCAGAGAGGGTGGGAGTACTTTGCCCTGGGCCCCAGCACCCACCTTGTCCCACGGTGACGTGCCTCCTGGACCAGACTGGGAGCTCCGTGTGCGTGGCAATGGGTCTTAGCTGGGTTTGGATTCCCAGGGCTCAACACGGTACCTCGTGGGGCAGAGCTGCTCAGTGAAGGTGGGGTGAATGAGGGACCCTCCAGCAGCCTCCTCTCCCCTTCCCTGAGAGCTCAGTGAAGGGGACCCCAGAGCTGTCTGGCCTCCTCAATGGTCCTGCTGCCAGGGAGACACTTGGACCTCAGGATCTTCCTCTACCTCATGCTACTGGGCCTAGCCAGAGAACCAAGGCCCGTTCCTGAGGAGACTATGCACACACTGCACTGTCTGCAGGAATGTGAGTGCAGGCCGGGATGGCTGACGGCTATCCCCACCCTGACCAGCGTCCCCAGGTGTCCCACACCACACCCTCTCCCAGGGGCCCTGGGAGCACAAACACCCCAAGAAGAAAGAGTCCATTCGGCTCTTGGAGGCAAGAGGTCACCTGAGACACTTGCTAGTTAACAAGACAGCTGAGAGGCTCTCTGGGTCCAGGGCCTCCGAGGAAGGGAGGTGTGGGAACAGGAAGAAACATGGGGTCCAACATACGTGTAGTGGGACCTGCTGGACTTCCTTCACAGGCGTCTCTATCGTCCCAGTCTCTGGCATCCCCTCAATTGCTTTGGCCACAACAAAGGACTGGCTTCTTGGAGCCTCACTTTTTCTCATGAGGAAGTCATCTTGTCTTCAAGCTGCCTGGCACGTGGTGAGAGCACAGTCAAGGCCACTCTGTGCCCAGCCACCTGCCACCACCACCTTTTTCCTTCTGAAGGCAGCTTTCATCAGAGCCTTTCTTGTCCCCCTCTGTCCCTGCCCCTGTCCCAGTGCTCTGACTGGGCTGGGGCATCCCCCTCACACAGCCCCAGCTCCCCCAGCACCTCTGGGTGACACTAACCTGAGGTGGCCTCCCCATCATAGGGCACCCCATGAATATAAAGCCTGACGTCAGGTCACAAAGGAATGACAGGCATGTTCCACGTGAGAGCTGAGGCACGGCCTCCGCTGGTCCCTCTGAGCTCCCTGGTTCCTCACAGCCTCTCCTCTACACACCCTCGTCCCCAGGCAGGGGCACACACTGGTCAGACTGGCCCCCGCATGGCACTAGGCACCTCAGGTCCTTTCATCCAGTGTGGCTTCTGGAGCACGAATGCGCAAGGTGCAGAAAAAAAGAAGGTTCTCTGCTCGGTGCAGAGGAGGCTTCTGGGGGAGCCTCCCGGGATGACTAGCTCCTGGGGTGACACTGGCTGCACCATTCCGGCTTCGAGGTCTCATTAAGAGAACAGAAACATCCAACCACCCACCCTCCCAGGACTGCTGCTCACCTCTCACGGCCACCTGGGCCAGGTGTGAGGACAGAGGTGGCCACCGCGGCCCTGAGCTACAAGGGGGGCTGGGCGGACATAACCCAAATAGTTGCTCTCATGATGAGGGCTTTGAAGGAAAATACCAGAAGTTCTGGTCTGGAGGAGCCAGGGAAGGATGCTCAGAGCAAGTGACAAATGTGAAACTGGCAGCAGGGGCCTCCCAGGAGCAGCCGGAGGGCAAGACAGGGCAACGAGAGGGGAGCTTTCCAGGCAGAGGGAAGAGGACGCAGAGCTGATGTTCTCACACAGAAAGCACCTGCCCCAGAAGGAAAGAAATGGGCCCCTGGGGGTGCCCCCTGCCGGGGAGGCACAGGAGCCAGAGCCGGGCTGGGAAGACCGTCCCGGGAAGACCGTCCTGGGCTCCGTCGCTTCCAGGCCTTGGCAGGTGTGCCGAGGATCTGGGGCTTGCAATCAGGAGCTGTGGTCACCCAGTGACCCTGGGAGATCCTTTCTCGTCTCTCTGGGTCTTGATGTCCTCACGTGTCAGACAGACACGAGCACAGTAGCTATTTCCATCCCACGAATGAGCCACCAAACCGCGGGGATGCGTCGTCAGCACTGGAGGAAGAAGCCAGACGCCACCCTGCCAAACCCTGCCACTGGGGTGAGGGGATGACAGGATGAGGGAATGGGGGGGTGACAGGATAATGGGATGAGGGGATGAGAGGATGAGGGTATGAGAGGATGAGGGGATGAGAGGATGTGGGGATGAGGGGATGAGGGGATGAGGGGATGAAGGGATGAGGGGATGAAAGGATGAGGGAGTGAGAAAATGAGAGGATAAGAGGATGAGAGGATGAAGGGATGAGGGGATGAGAGGATGAGGGGATGAGAGGATGAGAGGATGAAGGGATGAGGGGATGAGAGGATGAGGGGATGAGAGGATGAGAGGATGAAGGGATGAGGGGATGAGAGGATGAGGGGATGAGAGGATGAGGGGATGAGGGGATGAGGGGATGAAGGGATGAGGGGATGAAAGGATGAGGGAGTGAGAAAATGAGAGGATAAGAGGATGAGAGGATGAGAGGATGAAGGGATGAGGGGATGAGAGGATGAGGGAGTGAGAAAATGAGAGGATGAGAGGATGAAGGGATGAGGGGATGAGAGGATGAGGGGATGAGAGGATGAGAGGATGAAGGGATGAGGGGATGAGAGGATGAGGCAGTGAGAAAATGAGAGGATAAGAGGATGAGAGGATGAGAGGATGAAGGGATGAGGGGATGAGAGGATGAGAGGATGAAGGGATGAGGGGATGAGAGGATGAGGGGATGAGAGGATGAGAGGATGAAGGGATGAGGGGATGAGGGGATGAGAGGATGAGGGGATGAGGGGATGAGAGGATGAGGGGATGAGAGGATGAAGGGATGAGGGGATGAGAGGATGAGGGGATGAGGGGATGAGGGGATGAGAGGATGAGGGGATGAGAGGATGAGGGGATGAGAGGATGAGGGGATGAGGGGATGAGGGGGGTGGCCCACAGAGAGGAAGGGCCCGGAGCCTGCAGACCTGAGGCGGAACCAGCGGAGGGCCAGGCAGATGCTCTCAGCCTCACGACCGTCCTGAGACGGGGAGAAGATGCCTCCCAGCGGGTTGTCAGCGGGTTGTCGTGAGAGGGCGTCCCAAAAGTGACGGAGTGTTTACCAAAGTCCCTATGGCTGGTTCGGCTGCGCTCGGTGGGCAGCATGTGGAGGTGCGTGGAGAAGAGCAGCGCGCACCCCGCTAGCGTCAGCCCAGAAGGTTCTCCTGATCTCAGAGGAGGAGGAGCCTCCGGGGACACATGGTCCCCACCTTCCCAGCCGCCCGCGGGTCCCCACGGTTTCCACCAGGCAGATGGCCGCACTCACAGCACACCCCAGAAGCCCCCACACCCACCCCTGAAGGGACAGTGTCTGGGTGACCAGGTGCCCCTCTCCGCGCCCTGATCTCTGACCTGGCCCTTGGAGGCCTCTCGCCTGCCCCCCACCGCGCACCACAGGGGACTCTGGGAGACTCACTTCCTTCCCTTGCATCTCAGATCACACCTGAATCTGCCATAACTTTCTCCAAAGCTCTAACTAACCACCAAGGGGGGACAAGAGGGCAATAAACACAGGCACCCGAGGGGCAGGACCGGGTCCATCCTACACAGGGCCGGGGCCCGGCCCCAGAGAGCCCGCCGCGTCCCCAAGTCCACGGCCCTTGCCTGAGTGCTACTCCGCGGGTCCTGGTCCCCCACCCAGGTTGACGTGCTCCACGTCCAGCGAGCCTGCAGCCTGTGGAAGATAGAGACCTGTAGCATCCGGGAGGTGCTGGGACAACAGCTGGTCCCGCGGGAGGGCCGAGCGTCCCCAGAGGAGGGCGAGCCCCAGCAGAGTCTCCACGAATGAGCGTGGGCAGAGGCGGGCAAGTCTGGAGAGGCCCGGCGGGAAGGGGCACACCAGACCCGCTCTGGTACTCTGAGCTCTGGGGAAGCATAGCCGGTAGATCCATAAAGAGATGATGACGGAGAGAGAGAGACAGAGAGCTGGGGACAGGGACAGGGACAAGGACGCACAAGAGGGATTTTAAGGAGCTGGCTCATGTGACTGTGGAGGCCGAGGAGATCCTCTAGATCCGCCGTCTAGAGGCTGGAGACCCAGCAGAGCCAGCTGGTCGACCTGAGAGCCAGAGGGCCTTGCTGTGAGGCCCCGCCCGGGCAGGAGGACACTGATGTCCTAGCTCCACAGTCAGTCGGGGAGGGTGAGTCCCCTCCTCCTTGCCCCTCTGTTCTCCTCGGGCCCCAACGGTCGGTGTGAGGCCCACCCGCGGGAGGAGGCTCCCTGCGGTACTCAGCCCATCGGTTCACGTGCTACGTCAGCTGGCAACGCTCGCACAGACAGTCGCAGGAATGACGTTTAACCCGGGCACCCCAGGTCCCGGTCTGGTTGACATAAAATTAACCATCAAGGGTGGTAAACAAGAATGACTTAACCAACCCAAGTGTCCATCAGCAGATGAGCGGATCGACAAAATGCAGCATAAATATACAACGGAATGTTCCTCAGCCATTAAGTTAGGGAAATTTGGCTCTTTTTTTTTTTTTAAAGAATTCTTTATTTTATTTTATTTTATTTTATTTTATTTTATTTTATTTTATTTATTCATGAGAGAGAGAGAGAGACAGAGAGAAGAGAGGCAGAGACACAGGCAGAGGGAGAAGCAGGCTCCATTCAGGGAGCCCGACGTGAGACTCGATCCCGGGTCTCCAGGATCACACCCTGGGACGAAGGCAGGTGCTAAACCACTGAGCCACCCAGGGATCCCCCAGAATTTTGGCTCTTTGCGGCAACGTGGGTGGACACGGAGCATGTATGCTAAGTGCAATAAGCTGGACGGAGAAAGACAAAATACCGCTGTATGATCCCATTGATATGTGGAGCCTAAAAAAACAAAAGCAAACATGCCAAAGAGAATTTATGGACGCAGCGAACAGATCAGTGATTGTCGGAGGTGGGACGTGGGGGTGGAAAAAACGGGTTCAGGGGGCCAAAAGGTGTGAAGTTCCAATTTTAAAATAAAGAAGTCACGGGGATGTCACGTACAGCATGGGGACGACAGCCGACAGGACTGGGGTTTTTGTTTTTGTTTTTGTTTTTTGTTTTTTTTGTGTGTGTTTTATTTTTAGGACTGGTCTTTTGTATTCGAAAGTTGCTAAGGGAGTGTATCTCAAATGATGTAACTGTGCACCCTGAGGGACGGTAGCGACTTACAGTGTGTCCCTTTCACACGATATCCAAATATCTATGGAACTAAGATACCATATTATATGTCAATTATATCTCAATTAAAAAAAAAAAAAAAAGAAGGACTTGCCTTCTTCCTACAGCTTATGGCCTGGTGGGGAGAGATAGACAATATGGAAAGAAACAAGCAGGATCATTTCTGATAGTGATAAGCGGTTTGGAGAACATAAAATAAATATGGTCAGTATGGGTATGGGCGGAGGTCAGAAGTCACTGTAGCCAAGGTGGGGGAAGAGGCAAAAGGAGAGGGTGAAGTAGACTCCCCGCTGAGCAAGGAGCCAGCTGCAGGGCTCAATCCCAGGACCCCAAGATCATGACCTGAGCCGAAGGCAGACGCTTAACCAACTGAGCCACCCGGGCGCCTCCGGATTTCCATTTTTAGAAGATCCTGTGAGCTGCTGGAGGGGAGTGGGTTGGAGGGGCTGACTGGAAGTTACTAGGCTATAGCCACAGCTCAGCCGAGGGGCATTGGGGGCTCTGCCCTGGTGCAAGCAGGGGAGAAATAGGGAAGCCCAGGAAATGCACACAGTTCTGTTTACTGACAGGTCAAGGTGGGCCACTTGTGACACGTGTGGGGGTCTAGACTTTACCCTGGGGCAATGGGGACCTGCTGCTGAGGGATCCTAAGCCAGGAAGTAAAATGATCAGGAGTATGTCTTAAAAGGAACTGTCTTAAAAGGAATATGGGATCTAAGACAAGACAATCTGACCTGGGAGTAATGGCCGAGAGAACCAGGTACCCAGCATCTCATGGGCTTCCGTAAACTCTCCAGATGTCACTGGGCCACCTGCTGTTTCAAGCCCTCCGCCTGTCAGGGGTCTTTCTCTGGGAATTCACAGGACTTTGGGATTCTATCACCTTCTTGCCTCTCGGGGCCATGCCTGTGGTTTCTGCATCAGTCAGCTTCCACTGGGCACTGCTGCAGTAACAAGCAATCCCCAGATCTCAGGGACTCACAACAACGTTTATTTCTCCCATTTATTTCACGCAGGTCTCAGGCTGGCTGCTCTCTGCTCCGTGCATCCTTCCTTATTTCTGTTTTGCGTGTCCTCCTTAGTTTCAAATCCAGCCTCCATTTTTTGGCAGCCTCTACCAGGGGCAGAGGGAAAGGAGAATAGTGCTGGCAGGTTAAAGCTCCTCACGCGTCTGCTCAGGCATGGCGTGCAGCACATCGGCTCACGCGGCATTAACCAGAGCCTGTCCCATGCTGGGGTCGGGGGCACCGCCAGCAGGGGCATAGGAGGGGACGCCACCGACAGGACTGGGTAATGAAGGGCAGGGGGCAGTGATGCCCACTTCACCTGGTAACCGCTTCGTCAGAGGTGTGGGTTCAAGGATGGGCACATGACCCAAGCCAGGCCAACAGAGTCAACAAGATTCATTTCTAGGCCTCTCTTAGGCTGCAGAGAATGAGAAGCATTTATGCCCATGGGCGTTCTCAGAAGATGGGTGTGAGCCTGGAGCCTCTGGCAACTGCCTTGGCACCCCCGTGAGGACAACTTGGGTGAAGATGGAGCTTTCCCAGAGACAAGAGCGAGGCCGGGTCCCAACATCACTTGGAGCCCTGCAGCCACCTGTGCAGGAAGCCACCCTTGGCCTGTTTGGTTACAGGGATCTGCTCAAGCCGTTTGAGCTGGCCTTTCTGTCACTTGCCACCAAGAGTCCTGATGAAGAACACAATCCACCCTGTAAGGTAAATATCAAGATTCAAAATGATCAAACGCTGTCCATGTCGCTCCGGTGTCAGGAACAGAGCGGGAGCTGGAGCCGTTTGCCCGAGCCGCTGGAGGGGACCGTCACCCGGGGCGTCTGCTCCACCTCCTTGTGCTCTGGCTCGGGGTTCTGGCTGACGTAAAGGGGTCGTGTCATTCCTCCCAGCCTGACCTGCTGGGACAGGGGCATGAGATCAGCCAGGGCCGCTCTGGACTCTGTGGGCACAGGTGAGCCTCTTTGCCTTGGCTCACAACCCGAGGCCTCCCACCCCCATGCCCAGCCCTGCCTTGCCCTTGGCCAAAGGCCCCTGACCCTCAAACCCAGGCACTAAAGCTGTGTTCACTCAACTCAACCACTTCTAAAACCAGCCCATCTTCGGGCCGGCCCTCTGCACCTCATCCTGTAGGTCTGTGGGGCCGCAACAACCTCCTGTCCAAATTCTAAGCACACGCCAAGCCCCCAGACCGCTGTTCCCAGGCTGTCGCCAAGTCCTCTGCCTTCCTCGAACTCCCTGTCCCCGGCATCCAACCCTCCTACCCTGAGATTATTAAATATAACTCCCATTTGCAGGAAATATGCAAAAACTGTTTATCTTTGGAAACTAAAATATATGAAACTGAGTCATCAGGCAAATTATATGCATCAGTAAGTGATAAATGTTCAGGGCCAGCAATCCTGAAATAGCGCACGAAAGCCTTTTTGCTACTCCTCTTTCTGCCTACAGAGCACTTTTGAGCAAAGTTCATCACTGGCAGTACAAAGTCACGGCCCATGGAGCCTTTCATGTTGTTCCTGCCTGTGCAGAGGGGTGCTGGGGGGCTCTTGGGGCAGGGACAGCCCATGGACCACTGTCCCAGGTCACCATGTCTCCACCCCAGGGCAAGACAGTCAAGACATCCCTTCGCTCCATCGGCAGCACCAAGCCCATACAGCCTGGCTCCGTGGGACTAGAAAGAAGTCCACTCAGTGTTCTTTCTTGACATTCCCTTGGTCCGTCTCCCCAGGGGCTGGCCACCCACAGCAAGTCCTCATACAGTATGGCCACCCTCAGGCGCCCAGAGCAGAGCCCTGTCTGCCAGCGTTTGCCCCCACTGAGGTCCCAAGAGGAACAACAGTGCCTGGCGGTGACCCTCCTGTCCCAGGTCCTCACTTGCTCTTTCTTATCACACAGACATGCACACCCTCCACTTCCTTCCCCTCCCCTCACACCTGCTGGCCACGCACTGGCCCTTGCCAATAAAAATGAAGCCCCTTGAGGGATCCCTGGGTGGCTCAGCGGTTGAGCACCTGCCTTCGGCCCAGGGCGTGATCCTGGGGTCCTGGGATCGAGTCCCACATCAGGCTCCCTGTAGGGAGCCTGTTTCTCCCTCTGCCTGTGTCTCTGCCTCTCTCTGTGTCTCTCATGAATAAATAAATAAAATCTTAAAAAAAAAAAAAAAACAATCTTAGGACCTTCTCTGAGCTATTTTAATCTATATTCTGAGGCCATCTGGCCTAAATCCCTTGTGGTTCCATTGCAGATTTTCTCATTCTAAGCAACTGGATAATCCAGCCACAGATACAGATGATCGTTCATTCATTCAACAAACAGCAGCCGGGCGTCTCCTGTGTGCCACGCATGCACCAGGCCTGGGGGTGCTGCAGGCACCACAAGGTCCCGCCGCCAGGAGCCACTTGCTGTCTAGGCCCTGGGGCGCTCTCCGGCGAGGTGCAGCTGAACTAGAAATCCACGTCCCCTGCCCCCCCCCCCCCCCCCGGCCCTGCACTGGCCGCCGCTCTACTCCGTGACCTCTACGGGCCTGCTTTCAGCACAGAGGTCATGATTTCTGAGTAGCGTGATGGTGAGCCTCTCTGGCAGATCCGAACTCCAAGGCCAAGGCCCCCACTTCTCTGAGCCTCTATTTCCTCATGTGAAAATGAGAATAATAAAGAGTCTCCCAGGGACCCCTCGGATCGCGGGTGCTCATGCATCGTGTGCTGCGCAAAGCTGGCAGCTGAAGAGCGCTGTGGTTGTTGGCATCCCTGGAGAGAGCCGCTCCTCGCTGCCCCGGCGCTGGGCAGCACCGTCGGGGATCTCCAGCTCGGGGTGGCATCTCTCGTACCCTCTGCTGCCAGGTCCCAGGACGGCCCCGTCCTGCCCTCCACTGTCCTCCAGCCCCTCCCTGCCGAGTCCGAGTTCTGCCTTCGGCCTTGGTTGTGGTCACCTGCTCTGTGGTCGCCACCAGGGCTGATGTGAGGGCATCCACAGAACCTGTCGCACCGTCGGGACCGCAAAGCTCGTGTTCCGTGGAAGCACCGAAGGATCCCGTGCAGGATCCACCGAGATGATATGGGCTGCAAATAACAGAAAGACCCCGAGGCGGCACCAGCTTCACACCTGGGAGGCCCACCCACCAGCTTCCACATCGGGGTACTGGGAACCTCAGACCAATCACATCTCACGGAGCCACGGCCGGTGGAGAAGGTGGACCCTGAACAAATCCGCATCCGCCAGCGGGCAGCGGGCAGTGGACAGACGAGGAAGAGATTCTGGGCAGGCAACCACAGCACCCGCCTGCCACACCTGCTCACGCAAGGGCTGTGGGTGTGAACGTCTTCGTCCACTTGCAAAGCATTCTTGGCCCTTCCTTCGGAAGTTGAGAAAATGAGTAATAACAATTGGTAAAACCTTGATTGGAAAGGATGTTTCATGCCCGAGAACCTCAGGCTCACATCTACCCAGAAGGAAGCATTTACCGCTCCCCCCTTCCCCGCTGCCCCCCACAACTCCAGTCCCGCTCTTTGTTGTCCTGGAAGAGGCCTTCCGGGACCTTCCCCACCCTCCTGGCTCCTGGCGTGCTTCTGCTCTGATCACCCCGAGCGACCCACTCTCAGCCCCACGTCCCTGACAGAGGTGCACTCGCTGTCACCCTAGGGACCGGCTCCTGCACGGTCCTCGCTGGAATTACAGCCCCGGCTCCAGGGACGGCAACAGAGCTTGGCTCTCCGGCCACACTGCCTGGCCCGGGATGCACAGCCCGGCCTCAGCCCGGGACCCAACTCCCACCCGCGCCTGGCCCCTGTTAGCCAGGGCAGTCCCCATGCCACTGCCAGGAGCTCTGGAAACTGCCAGCCAAGGCCCCAGGTGTGCAGCCTTCACCCAGAGAACAGTCGGGGCGGCTCCAGAGCCCGGCACCCAGGCAGGGCCTAGTACCTCTCGGTTGTCACGGTTCCCGAAACGGCAAACGCAGACAGCCGTCAAGGTGTGCTCCCAGCAGGCCATGCTCCAGCGCTGGTCCCGGAGGTGAGCGAGGAGCTCGGGGTGAGGCCGGGAGCCAGCTGGGAGTGGGGAGAGCAGGCCCCCGGCTGTCCTGGTTTCCAGCCATCAAAGGACAGGTGCATCCTCTTCATAGCTGCCACAGCGTGGCCACTGGCGCTCCATGGCTCTCTCCTTCTGGAAGCAGCTCCCAGTCCTGGGGCTGACCCTGAGCGGCCACATTTTGGTGTGCCCACCCTCTCCCAGGAAAGACACCTGGGTGGCTGGGCCAAAGACCCTGCCCCCCAGATGTGGAAACTGAGGCTTAGACTCATCATAGTGATGCCAAGACTCGGGGTGGGCAAGCCCCCTCCCCGCCCCCGCTGCCCGGGTCCCCGCGGCTGCCCTGGTTCCCGGTCTTCCTGGCCCAGGGCTCCCTCCCATCCCACAAAACACCCCCTTCCTGCAGGACAAGCCTGTTTGTGGGGTACGACAGGCAGAGTCAGCGTCTGCTACCCCAAGAGTCTGCGTGAACACAGGGGCCTTAGCCACACCCTCACTTTCCAGGTGGGAAGCCTGAGACCCAGGAGGCCGTGTGACTTCTCGGTGTCGCGCCCCCCCCCCAGCATTCCCGGAGTCACGTGGGGCTCAGCACCTTGCCTGCCCCCCACCCCGGGCTCTGGCCTCAGTGGGCCCTCCTGGCACCACACGCGCTGCGGCGGGAGGAGGGAAGGGAAGGCCACCGCCTCGCCACCTCCCGTCCCCTCCCCAGGGCCCTGTTGGAGGAGCTCTCCAAGCTGGGGAGAGGCCCTGGGCGTGCCGCGGCCCCGGGGGTGCGGGCACCCTAAGACCCCCAGGTAGAGACCGCGCGGAGGAGCCGGAGGCGGCTTCTGGTGTGCTTACTGCTCCCTTAGCCGGAAGGACGGAGTCGGCTTTCGGGAGTACATCAACTCCTGGCAAAGTTGGGTTTTCCATGGTTTGCTGAACTCCTGAACACAGATGTCCCATTTGTGTTTCATTAGTACATCAGCCGCTCTGCGGCTCTCGACCTCTGCACCAGGCAATAATTACCTGGCTCGGGCCCATCCCCTCACCAGCTGGCTGGGGACCTGCTCTGCCCGACCAGGGCTGTGTCTGCTGTCAGCCCTTTCCAGGCAACCGAACGGCTTCGTCATCACCCACGTCCCAGCTGGGCCCCGCGCTGGGGAGGGGAGGGCGAGGGGGGCCTGTAGCCTTGAGCGGACACCTCCAGAGGGACAGGAGCCTTCCAGAGCACAGCCACCCCAGGCAGGCTGGAGGAGGAGGGGGGGGAGGAGGGGGAGAGGAAGGGGAGGGGAAGGGGAGGGGAAGGAGGGGGAGGGGAGAGGTTGGAGGGGAGGAGGGGAAGGAGGAGAAGGGGAACGAGGCGGGGTGGAGGAGGAGGGGAGGAAGGGGAGACAGAGGAGGGGAAGAGGAGGGGAGAGGGAGGGGGGAAGGGAGGAGGGGAAGGGAGAGGAGAGGAGGAAGGGGAGAGGGAGGAAGGGAAGAGGAGGGGAAAGGGGAGGAAGAGGGGAAGAGGGAGGAGGGGAGGAAGAGGACAGGAGAGGAAGTGGAGGGGGAAGAGGGGAGAAGGATAGGGGAGGAGGCGGAGGAGGGAGAGGAGGAGGGGAGGAGGGAAGCCAGAGAAACTGGGCAGGTAGGAGGCTGGAGGAGGAGCGAGGGAAGGGGGGGCAGCAGGTAGGGGGAGGGGAAGGAGCAGGAGGGCAGCGGGCTGGAGGCCAGGACCCTGGTGCGGAGGCCTCCCCTCTGAGCTGAGCAGGCTCGGGAGGACCTGGCCGGGCACGGGCTTCAGGATGGTCACCTGCAGCCAGTGTTCCCCGGGCGCCCTCTCGGTCTCAGGGCCGAGGGCACGCAGGGGAGCCCCAGGGGCACTTCCACCAAATTTCAAGGGCAGGGGAGGGGAGGGCAGGGCTGCCCTAAGCTGACAAACCCGAGCATGGTTGAGGGAGGTCAGGGAGCCCTACGTCCACCTTCTCTCCCGCTCCCCTCCCCCTTACAGGGGGCCTCTGAGGAGGAGGCCATGGGGTCTAGGCCCCGAGCTCCAGCTCACAGCCTGAGATTCTCATGTGTGACCGGTGGGGATTTGCCGAGGCGCTAAGGCAGCTCCAGCTGGGGCCCCCTCGCTCCCCCAGGCCCCTTCCGTGGCCCTGAGCCTGAGACACAATGCATAGTTTTGTGAGAGGAAACCCCAAATTGTATCAACTCCACATTCCCCAAAACCTAGATCTGCCCCAGGTATAAATTTTCAACACCTTTTCATCCACACTGAGGTTGGGGATCCAGACGCTGAAATCAAGAGCACGTCTAAGACGGGACGGACAGAGGCCAGGTCTTAAAATCTGAAAGGCATCAGCTGGAGGCCAGGGCCACTCAGAGAAGGGCAGGGAGGGCAAGGGGAGGGGAGGGTCGGCATTCATCCGGCGCCTAATGTGTGCATTGAAGTCATGATCTCACCTGATCTCCCCAACAACCTGAGAGAAGCCGTTCTCCTGTCCGGCAGGTGAGAAGCCCAGGCCCCCAGGGCATGAGTGGTCCCCGAGTGCAGCCGGGCTCCACATCAGGCCTGTGGGGCTGCGGGGGCCACGCTCCTCCTGCACAGCTGGGGAGAGGCCGAGGAGACCTGTGCATGATCCGTTGAAAGCACCGGCATCCATGACCCTGACACTCTTCTCACGTGACAACTACCTGGAAATTCACTGTGTGGTACACTTCGTGACTAATGACAACCTGTCAAATGTCTCTGGTCATCTCTTTGGACTGCTGGGGGTTTTGCTTTTTTTTTTTTTTTTTTACTATATAAATATGTGTTTATTTATTTTGGTGGTGGGCAGCAAAGTTTACTTAGTGATAATAAAGTTTACTGAGCGTCAGTACAAAGCTCCCAAAGAGGGAGGGGACCTGAGAGGGTTGCCCATACACGTGTGATCAGAGTTGCCCCTTGAACAACACGGGGGTTGGGGACACCGACCCTTCCTCCCAGTCCAAAATCTGAGTATAGCTATAACTTTGACTCCCCAAAAACTCACCTACTGATACCCGATGGTTGACCAGAAGCATTGCTGACTACATAAATAGTGGATTAACACACATTCTGTATGTTATATGTATTACATATCCTATTCTTTTTTTTTAAGATCTTATTTATTTATTCATGATTTTTTTTTAAAGATTTCATTTATTTATTCTTGAGAGACACAGAGAGAGAGGCAGAGACACAGGCAGAGGGAGAAGCAGGCTCCATGCAGGGAGCCCCACGTGGGACTCGATCCCAGGATCCTGGGTTCACAACCTGAGTCAAAGGCAGGCACTCAACCACTGAGTCACCCAGGCACCCCTACATACCGTATTCTTACAATAAGGTAAGCTAGAGAAAAGAGGGGTTATTAAGAAAATCATAAGGAAGGGGCGCCTGGGTGGCTCAGTTGGTTAAGTGTCCAACTGGATTTGGGCTCAGGTCATGGTCGTAGGGTTGGGCTCCACATTGAGCAGGGAGTCTGCTTAGGATTCTCTCTCTCCTTCTCCCTCTTGCCCTCCTCCTGCTCGAGCACACACATTCTCTCTCTCTCCCTCTCTAAAAAAAGATAATAAGTAAAAACTAATAAAAAGAGAGAAAGGGGGATCCCTGGGTGGCGCAGTGGTTTGGCGCCTGCCTTTGGCCCAGGGCACGATCCTGGAGACCCGGGATCGAATCCCACGTCGGGCTCCTGGTGCATGGAGCCTGCTTCTCCCTCTGCCTGTGTTTCTGCCTCTCTCTCTCTCTCTCTCTCTCTTTGTGTGACTATCATAAATAGAAAAATAAAAAAGAGAGAAAGGAAAGGAAATCATAAGGAAGAGAAAGTACATTCAACAGGGCTGTGCTATATTTATTGAAAAAAATCTGCCTGCCGTTCAAATCCGTGCTGTTCAGGGGTCAACTGCACATCCACAAATTCAGTTTTCTCTTGTGGTCTTGCCACCCTTAATACATGTTTCCCATGAGTCCACCAGCCCCCAATTCTCCCCCAGGAGACTTTCAAGCACAAACCCATCACCACCAAGGAGAGGAGAGGGGAGAAATGATATAGCCAACGGTGGCGAATTTCATTTTTTGGCCACCTCCAGCAAGTTGGCTGTGACGTCCTGAAGGCCTGTGTTAGAACGGGCCTCTGGTCTTGGCAGCTGAGGTCTGTTAGCAATGCCTGCCCCAGACGTGGGGAAGGAAGGAAGGGAGGGGCCTCCCCGGCAGGGTATTGGTTAGCCCCTGAAAAGCCGGCAGAAACCAGAAGGACCACCCTCCAGCCACAAAAAGTGAGTTTTCATCGGGATCTGTGACCAGACTCAAATGCCCTCTGCTGGACGCCTCTTGCCCCAAGGAGCTTCTGGGATGATAGATGCCCTGTTCGCTGGGGCAGCCACAGCCAGAGATGAGCAATGCCCAGCAGGGGTGAGGACAAAGGTCAGCCTTGGACAGCTGAGGAGTTGGCCTCACCCCTGTGTCAAGAAGTCAGCTGGCCCTCCTTGCCCTGGATCAGGGGGGCTCAGCCCCAAGCCCTGCCTGAGGAAGATCCACGTCCGCCTCTGTCTCCACCTGCCCAGCCCCCCGCTCATCTCACGCTGCGCCACCTTTGCTGTGCTGGCATCTACCTACATATTGAAAGCAGTGCTCCTCCTCCGTTTCCACAAGAAAACACTCCCCCCGTGAGGCCTTCGTCCGAGTGAGGGACTCTACCAAAGTCAGGGCTGCAAGGGACCCCAGCAGCTGGGAGACAGCGAGATGTCCTATGGGGCCTTGGGACCACTGGCCTCCCAGGGCTGGGATCAGGGCCAGGCAAACAGGGTACCCAGCTTGGGCACAGAATTTAAGGGGGCGTGCAAAAAATCAAGATCAGTAATATTTTAATGCAAAAAAAATTGGGAAAAATTTGCATGCAAAATTTCCATGGAAAAAATCCATGATGAACAAAAATCAAACATTTTAAACAGAGAAGGATCATTCCTACTGATTTTTCCTTTTGCCTCAGGCGCCAATATGGCTCTGCCTGGTTGATCTTGGCTTTGGAATTTTGATATTTCGTTCATCATGGGTTTGTTCCCAGCAATTCTGAGGTTAAAATATGGCATTAAAATACTCTTTCCTGGGATCCCCGGGTGGCTCAGCGGTTTAGCACCTGCCTTGGGCCAAGGTTGTGATCCTGGAGTCCCGGGATCGAGTCCCACGTTGGTCTCCCTGCATGGAGCCTGCTTCTCCCTCTGCCTGTGTCTCTGCCTCTCTCTCTGTGTGTGTCTCTCATGAATAAATAAAATATTTTTAAAATTAAATTAAATTAAAAAATAAAATAAAATACTCTTTCCCTTGATTACTAAGATTTGGGGCGGCGGGGGGGGGTGCTTTGCAATCTGTGCCTGGGGCCAGTGCCTCCCTCCCCCGCCTCTCAGGAGCACCCACATGTTCTTCCTCCTATTTTCTCCGAGGCAGCTGAGCACCTTCCATCCCTGAACCTTGGACATTCCTCTTGGCAAAGGACCACCCTCCTGAGACAGGAACTAGGGAGTCGATGCAGGAGGGGGTTCCCGCGGAGGTGAGGCAGCCCGCACACCTAGAGAGCTGTTGGGCAGAAGAGGGTCCACGCTCCGGGAAAGGGCTACGAAGGCGGATGGATTGGGTGACGTCTTGAGCATGGAGATGAAAACCAGAGGCCAGTAGACAGGAACGTGAGGTCTGGTTTGCATGGCTATGGGGTGAGCTGGAAGGGGAAGTCGAGTCAGGGTCCTGACCTTAGACAGCTTTCCCCTGCATCTCCGCATCTCAGATGGGTGCTGCACCCTCTGTGCGGGATGCGGCACGATCCAGGGCTGGTTTGGAGCCAGAAGATCTCTGCTCTGGCTCTGGGACTTGGATTCCCCCGGGGCTCCCAGTGCCCCTCTCCTGTTCTGCCCTTGGTGTGCGGGGCAGCCTGAGAGCCCTGAGTCCTGGCAGAGAGGGGTCCCCGCATCCATGCTTCTGCAGTGTGGGCCACACAGACCAAGAGACAGCCCCTGGGACCAAAGCCTGCACAGGGAGGGCCAGGCCCAGGGTCCGGAGGAGCACCTCAGTGTCGGGGTGATCATCCCTAGTCCAGAGCAGAGGGAACAGAGCAGACCCCAGACTGAAGAACCCAGGCTCCATACCCATCTGGGCCAGTGCCCACGTAGCAGGTGGAAGAGCTGGGGGTCCCCGTGTGTCGCATCCACACAGACCACCCTCCAGGGGTGTGGGCTGCCAAGCTCCAGGTCCCAAAGGCCTTCCCCAAGAGGGAGAGGGGGCCGGCCCTCCAGGGCTTCCACGGTGCCAAGGAAAGGACTTCACAGACCACAGGCCTGCAGCGGGGTCTTGTCTCTGCTGCTCAGGAGCCATGTGACCTCGGGCAAGTGCGTCTACCTGCATGCCTCAGTTTGCCCATCTGTAAAACGAGGATCATGACAGAGCCCACTCAGAGCATCGAGGAGCCTCCAAACACAAAGGTGCGAGGGCGGTGGCGGCACATGGAGAGGACTAGTCCTGGCCACACTTGGTAGCATCGCCAACGTGTAGGAAAGGCTGGTCTCGTTGTTGCATTTAATTTATAGTATAGCCTGCCGTGTCGGCCCCCCAGTCTGTGTTAGGCTGTTAGAGCAGCCCGAACTAAGACACGCTTGTCTTCCTGGCGCACTCCTGATGTTCACATTCTAGAAGTTAAAGACCTGCTGTGGAAGAAGAGGGGAAGGAGAGGAAGGACGAGCAAGTAGTAAATAACAAGTTCTAGGAACATGCAAGTTCTGCTTCGCTAGGCTGCCCAGCGGAGACCAGGCGGGAGGGCGGAGGGCAGAGCTGGCGAGAGCGCCACCTCCGAGCAGGTGAGAGGTAGGCCAGGTGCAGTTTACCTATGGCGTCGCCGGGTGGGTAACATGAGCAAGTGTGGCCTCTCTTTTCCCATCTATAAAATGGGATGATACAAATAGCTTGCCCTTATCTGTTTTATGAGGATAATAAAAAAGCTCAAGGCTTCTGTAGATTGTGGCCGCCCTCCCAGAGTGTGCGGCCCGGGGACAGTCTCCTGTGTCATCGTTATCATGAGGGAGCGCCCCGGATGAAGCAAGAGCTAAGAGTTCTAAGTGCCTGAGCTTCTGAATCTCCCTCCTTTCAAAAGCCGTGATCCCAGACGAAGGAAGGGATAGTGAGGATGGGAAGGCAACGAGGACCAGGCCACCCCAATCCCAGTCGTGGGCAGGTGGACACATCCACCCAGGATGCCCCTCTTGGGGTTGTTCTGACTGAGATGATGAAACCCTAACCCAGGGCCAAGAGTCTTGGAAACATGACCCAGAACCAAGAACCCGGCAAGAAAATGGGGCTGCAGAATACAACGTGCTGAGGACGTGGAGAGATAGGGCAGCGCCGCGTCCGCAGCAGGGGAAGCTGCCTGTGGGCCTGGAGGGTCCGGATTCGGCAACCAGCTTGAGCCACTGAAGACACTCCGGGCTCTTCCTCACCCAGATAGCAGGCTCCTGGCCACCCGGGAGACGTGCTGGGGCTCGAGCTGTGAACTGGCCAAGTGACCCCAACAGCCCAGCGTTGGGAACACAGGCTCTGCCCCTTTCCAGAGCCTCTGGCGGGGATGTTTCACCAACCTGAGCTGGGTGTCTCTTCTGCAAAATGCAAAAAACGAAACCCATCTCATAGGACCTTGCAAAGGTTAGGAAAACACATCAGGAGCTAGAAACGTTCAGAGGCTAAATAATGTGCACAAGGTTACACGCAGGTGGGGGTGGGGGGAGGACCCGAACACAGGCCTCCCTCCCCAGCCTAGTGTCTGTCCGCTAGGCCACCCCGCCCTCTGTGGTCTGACATCCTGTCACTTTATTCATCTGCAGGACAGAAGTCACAAACTGGTGGTCTAAGGGACAGTGGGTCTCCATAGCATTTAAATTGTCCTATTTTGTTGCCAGCGGTTGAAAAAAAAAAGGAAATTTCACATAAAAACATGGATTTTCTACCTTCCCCCCAAGAAATCATCACATCTGCAATGCCAAGCCTGTTCCTACATGGTGGCACCTGGCAGGCCCTGAGAGGTGGCCGCCCACCATGCCCCACCATCCACAACTTACACCAGGCCTGCTCCCCCCATTTCCTTTCCCTTCTGACCCCATGAGCATTTGGACACAGGGACACGCAGCCTTTAGGAGGGACAGCCCCTCGCTGCGTGGAAGGAGCTAGGCCTCTCAACATCAGAGCCGATGAAAATTGCAAAGCATCCCTTGAAATGTGTACACAGTGATTAGCAGGCTGGAGACGTGATTTATGAAGAAGGATGAACACAGGAAATGTGCCGAGCTTGGCTGAACAGGGATGTGGCCAGAGATGCGCTTCGACCACCGGCCTCAGGAAGGGGAGCGGGGTCGTTAGAGGAGCCCGAGCGGACGACTCAGAGACGCAGAAACTGAGCCACGGAAATTTTCAGCTGAATTATCAGGTAGGCATCCCTGGAGTCGTGAAGGCCGGGCAGAGGGAGGGAAATGCCTTTCCTGTTTCTGCCGGACTTCTCCAAAGAGGACACCAGATTGTTCGGAGGGCACAGGGGAAGCAGCCGTCCCACGGAGAAGCTCGTGGACTGGAGGCGGCGGCCCCAGGAGGGATCTGACCAGGCTTCAGGCTTTAGCACCCGGAGGAAGCAGCAAAGCCGGGATCACGGGGCCTGGCCCGTCCAACAGTCAGGGATGGTTGTCAAAACAGGGCCGTGAGATCCTGGTTTGGGAGGAGCAACCCATTGGGTGGGTGTTTTCATCAAGACCCTCTTCGGTTGCGACAAAAACCCAACTCAATCTGGTTCAGGTGAAAGCAAAAATTATTGGCTTCCATAAATGATCATTTCAGGGCTAGTACTGATTGCTTCAGGTGTGGCTGGATCTAGGGGTTCCGCTGATGCCATCAGGACCCGGTGTCTCTCTCCGTCTCCAAACTCCGCTTTCTTCTACGTCCCCCTCATTGTCCGGCAGACTCTCCCCTGTGACAGTGAGCGGGAGAGCAGCAGCTCCAGGCTCACACCCCGGAGGCCTCAGGGGAGAGAAAGCACACTTCTTCCCCATGAATCCCAGCCGACGCCCCGAGATCCACTCTTACTGAAACAATTTTGGATCACGTGCCCCTCCCCATGGCAACCAATGAGACTGATCTGGGGGGTGTAATGCCCCGCCTGGTTAGCCAGCACCCTGAACCCATCACGGCACTGGGGTGGGGTGAGGCTGGCCCCTCTCAATCCAGAGGAGCTGCCTGTGCGGGAGGGACTCTCCATCGGATGGTTGACATTCTGTTCCAGAAGTGGGAGGCGAGGAACCAGGAAGACAGAACCACACAGTAGGGCAGCGGAGCACAGCGGGCAGGGAAGGGGGCCACACAGTGAGGCAGCCGTCTGGGGCCCACCCGAGCAGAACCCCCATGGAGGTTCCTGGGGCACACTGGAATTTAGGGATACCCCCACTGGGGTGCCCCAGGTCTCACGGAGGACTCCAGGATCCCCAGTGACCCCCGCCAAGCTCTGAGGGACCACTGACATTTTAGTCACTCAGTGAGGCTGCCTTGGGTTCTGAGCGAACCCGCCGCTTGAAGAAGTCAATGCTCACAGCCTCGAGGGGCCTGCGGGAAGGTGGGGTGCAGGGGCTCGGGATTCTGAGCCCAGAAGGGCAAAGTGCACATCCCGAGACAGCCACAGTGTCCTCCACCCCATCCCAGGTAGCTGTCAACCTACAGAGGATGAGTCCCCTTCTTGCCAATGACCGGCTTAGGCACGAGCATGTGGGTCTAGCCACGGACAGGCCTGGCCTTCTGGAAAAGGAGGTCCTTGCTGACCAAATAAATAAATAATAAATAAATAAATAAATAATCCCATTTGAAGAAACAGTTGCTTTTCCACCGTTGGCCTTGCTCGTGTCCAGATGGCATGCCTGGAGTGGGGGGCAGCCAATGTGCCCCATGAGGGGAGGCAGGCTGGGTGGACAGCCGGAGACAGTCGCGGGTCCTTCGGCGATCTTGCCCAGTGGCTGAACCGGCCAACCTGGAACTGTCACCTCGGGGAATCTGTCATGTGACAGAGTCAGTGTCCTCGCCTTTGAAGCTGGCTGAGCCGGGGTTTTTGTTCCCCACGGCTGAACGCAGGACTGGTGGCAACTTGACTCAGGGCGGGAGAGGGACACGTGAGGCGGAGAGCCACACAGCCTGGGAGGGATGGGGACCCCAGATCCCTGCTCCTAGGCACCCTGGCCGTGGTCGCCGGCTCCGGCCCCGGGGGGCTTGTCTTACTAAAGATGCCTGTCCCTGCTCAGGTGAAGAATCCGTGTTTTCTAGCCCCTGTGGGTCACAAAGGGAAATTTTTTCCTAAGTAACTTTCTTGCTCTGGTTTAAATAGGCCTCCCTCTGAAGGGCCGGGGACACTTCCTTTGTACGTGGTCAAAGAAAGAAAAAAAAAAAAAAAAGCTCTCACCTCGCTGCCCATCAATGGGAGCAATTAAATTCATTCAACTGCAGCCATCTGATGGCTGTGTGCGGCCGCTGCACGGACGCTGCCAAACGTGCTGGAAGACACAGGAGACGCTTTGTACGCACCATTCAAAGGGGGGAAAGAAGACAAAACAGTAGGTACAGTATGATCCCAATTTCATATATATATATATACATATATATATATATATATATTTTTTTTTTTAATGCACGCCCATAGAAAAAAAAAGACTGGCAGGAAATCCAGCACTGTCTCGCCCTGGATGGTAGAATTGGGGTGATATTTATTTTTGACTTTATGCTTCCACGTAGTTTTCAAATGTTCTCCAGAGAACATGTACTGTGATCATAGACCCCCGTATGCTAGTGGAACATTAAAAGTACTTAGCAGCATTCCCAAGAAAGCACTGGAAGGAGAGAAAAGTCTCCACTGCTCCCCGCCAAGGTCTTGGGGGGAGCCACATCAGGCCAGCACGGGGCCATCCATCTGGGAGCTGCTGGGGCTGGCGGGGTCGGTGGGGTGGGGGCCACAAGGCCCAACCTGCTGAATAGAAGGGGAAAGAAAATAAGAAATTCGCATTCCTGGGCTCAGAAGCCTCCATCAAATCCACCTCCCGCCCCATCTGGAGAGTTTTCTCCCTGGAACCAAGGAGGCAGCAAAAAACACCCAGAAATGAGCTGGCGTTGGAGCTGACCCTACACCGGCCGGCTCCCGGGGAGCCTCTCACACTCAGGGAGTTTGGCACGCGGGAGGTTAATTCTCTTATCAAAACTGTACAAAATCCTAATTTTGCAGAGTGGCAATTTGGGGGAAAAAAAAAAAAAACCCCAGCAATGGGAAAATGTTGGTTATGCAGCACTAGACATTCAGTTCTCGGGGGATCAATTATAAAAACACTCATTCAGCTATTTCTATTCAAATGAACACCTGAAGAGGAGGCCTCGATGGTTTTAAAAGTGTGTGGATATTACTGGATAAATGTTAGTCCAATAAAAGAGATCATCATCCGCTATTTGTGTACATTTAAGTTGACACTAAAAAGATCTTTGTGGAGGATGGCTGTGGCTGCTTCTTTTTCTGCACGCATCTTTTTATCTCCTATTCCCTTAACACTTTAGGGACTGAAGGAAACAGACCAAATGCGGCCGGTCACGGGTTTCCTTGTTTTCTCCTTTTTCTCCCTTCCCCGCCTGCGTGATTAAAGGGACACGGGTGCTGGGAAGGCCACACCTGACGTGGGGAGCCGAGGTGCCTCACACTGATGAATATGTAATGTCCTGCTTGGAGGCGCAGTCACGAACTGGTAATAAGAATTCACGAGTCTGTGTTTGAAAACAGACATTTGCATTTGCCCTGCGGTCACAGTACATGGACCATTCTTATTCAAAAATTTATTTTTCCTCTTTTTTTTTTTTTTTTTTTTTTTTTTTAAGGCCTGGAAATATTCCCTGCCCTCGCTCCCTACCAGCACCCACACACGGGGCCTTCTTTCTCTGGTGTCTTTTGGCAGAAATTAAAGGAAGGGAGCCCGGGGCCAGCAGCCCCTTCCCTGCAGCCGCTGGACCTCCGGGAGGGCCCCCCACCACCCAGATAGAGGCCTCCTCCCCAGAACCCGGTTTCAGCACGTGTTTGTGTGTCCAGGGTGAAACCCAGAATTAAAAGAGGGAGCAAAACAAACGGGGCAGGGCCTGATTGGGCTCAGCCGCCCCCAAAGAGCAGTGGGCGAGGCTTGGCTGCGGCCCTGCAGGCACCTGCCCGGGGAGCGGGAGGTGGCTGTGCCTGGGGTGCCCGCTGGCCAGGGCGGGATGTGGTTTCTGGGGTGAACTCCCTGAAAAAGAGCAGCCACCTGGTCATTTCTGAAAACACGGACTTTTCAGAAGGAGCCTCCCACATCCTGAGCATGAAGTTGTCCGTGGTATGTGAGGGGGGCGGGGTCGCCATCTGAGGTCCCAGGAATGGGGGGGGGCACCCCTCTTTACTCGGGCCTCTCCTCCCTTGCTGGCTGCTAAAGAAAGGGAAAGGCGCTCTGTCTCCGCAGCTCAGCGTCCCCGCCCAGCCCGGCCCCAGGTCCCCAGGGCCTCCGGGCACCCCAACTGCATGGATGCGCCTGTGGGCCGGCCCCACCCCGAGCGGCCCCCAGGGCTGTGGCCCGAGGGGCGCTGCACTTCAGGCCCCGCTGGTGGCGACAGGCCCACCGGCCGGCAGCCAGCAGGCTCCTTTGTGGCCGCCCTGGGGCCGGGAGCCGAGCCCCCATTGCAGAGCTAACAGTGACACCTGCAGTTGAACGCGCCGCATGTCACGCTGGAGGACAGGCCTCGGGCCACCACTCCTGCACCCCTGAGCCAACCGGCTGGGCTGGCCGGGGCTCCCCAGGGAGGGGGTGAGGGGCCTCGGTCCTCTGGGCCTGCTGAAGGAAGGAGGCGGGGAGCTGGACAGCCACCCGCTGCCCTGGGGTTCCCAGCTCTGCACCCGCCTCCAGAACCCAGGCTGGCGTGGCTGCTGCGCCCAGGGCCAGCGTCCCAGCAAGCAGCCCTCCACCCCCCACTGGGGCAGCCAAAGCTAGAGCATTTGCTGTGCAGGGTGGCAGCAGGCCCCTATCAGGGCCCCCCCCCCCGCAGCCGCCAAACACCCATTTCACAGATCCGGAGACTGAGGACCGCAGAGGGGACGCAGCTTGGTCAAGGTCACCCAAAGAAATGATACCTAAGCTCGGTCTCTGGCCTCTGACCACAGAGCAGTGCTCGGGACCCTCGAGGGCCCCTCCGCTTTCCATGGAGCCACATGCCCCCTGGCACGGCCACCGCAGGAGAATGCACACGTGGCTCTGTCCGAGGTCATCTCTGCCACCATCCCCCGTCCGCCCTCCTTGCTCACGCGCACGTGTGCACGCACGCGGGCGGCAGGTCGTGGTCGGATCACTGCTCGGCATCCAGCGCCTGGTCTCGGGGAGAGGCTGGCTTCCACAGCCCCGGTTCCACTTCCTCCCTTTCGCTCCCTCGCAAAAGTCTGAGCCAGGACTCGGGGAGCTGGGAATGAAAATGAAGCGTCGCGAAGATTTCTTTATAACTTTTCTCAATATTCTGCTGATTGCTAGCTCAGTAGCAGATGTGGTATGCTTAATGATGCATAGACAAGAAGCAGCCCCTAATCCCTAAATGAACTTCTTATCTCTAAATATATACAGGGGAAGCTATATAAACTCCATTAGCCCCTCAGCTCTTCCAGCTATCCGAATTGAGGAGTGGAGAGAGTGGCCGCCTAGGAGACCCGGCAGGGGCGGCTTCGGGGCAGGGAGGAGAGGGCCAGGAGGCAGCGCCCACCACCCCCAGGTGGCCAGCGGCCCGACTTCCCACCTGTTCCCCCACGGGGACCTGCCACCTTTCCTGGAAAGGAGCTTCGCTGGTGGCTGCAGCAAAAGCAGCACCCTGCACCGGCCCACCCTCTCCATTGAGTCTTATCTCAGCCTCTGCAAGAGACACCTGTGGCAAGCTCCGGCAAGGTTTTAAAACTGAATTCTTGATCAAGGGAGAGACCAGAGCACTGGCTCTGGGTCTTCTTCACTGTGTGCAGACACTGGGGCAGGGCTGGGGAGAGCCCAGGGGCCTGGGACAGATGTGAGCTCCAAGTGCAGGTGTGTGCCAGAGGCGGACCACTGAGCTACAGGAACACCGAGGGGCCCCATGGGAGGGGCAGAGAGAGGGGGAGGAGAGCCAGTGCAGAGGCTGGGAGGCCCGAGAAGGCCTGGCCTGTCTGGAGCTGGCAGGTGAGTCCGGATGAGCGGAGGACAGAGGTCATGGGAGGCCTGGGGGCAGACGGGGGGAAAGGCCTCCAGCGCCAGGAAAGGAGCTTGACCTGTGTCCCGCAGAAGGTCAAGGGCCTGGCCCCTCGGGTTACCGCTGGCACACCAGAGATCCCAAGAGGCCCGGCCAGGGCCTGGCCAGGTCACTGCTCATCGTTGTTCAGCCCAGACGGCCTGCTGCTCTAGAAGGAAGCCCAAAGCAGCACAGGGAGACAGTGGGAAAGGGAGTGAAACCTCACTCCACCCACGCCCTAGCCAAAGCGGAGCTTATGCATATGCAACGCAGGCCCACTCAGAAAGCTTTTCCATTAGCCGCGTGGAGGAGCCGTGGCCGGGTTGGGGAATCTATATGTCACCTTACGCTGCACACAGCTGGGTTCAGACTGGCACCCGGGCTAATATGCAAAAAAGGCAGGATCTGTATTCATCAGAACTCCCTTAGAGAAGCCGGGCAGGGCCAGCTCCTTCTCCAGATCCAGAGCCTTCCAACAAAGGGCCATGGGTGGGGCAGGCCACGGGGAGTACAGAGCAGGCCAGAGCCTGGCAGGGTGGGAAGAGGCCACTGGGTTCGGAGGAGGGGCCAATTCTTCATCAAGTCACAGTTTTTGGAGGAAAGACATTCTTGATCAAAGAGGAGACTTAGAACCTAATGGAGATTGGAACCCGAAGCTCCCTCAAGGACCTCAGGCAAACGACCCCCTTTCCTTGATGGAAACTGAGGCCCAGAGTCTCTAAGAGACACACAGCCAGTCTTCCCTGGGGAAGAGGGGAGGGGAGTTCACATGCAAATACTTTTGTATTTTCTCTTTTGTTCACAGAGGGAAAGAAAGATCCAGCAGATCCCGAGAAGGTCAGTGCCAAAGCTGTGCTTTTCCCGCTCTGCGCTGTGCTGAGAAAACATGAAGTCAAAGACCTGGTCCTCGCCCTCAAGCTGCTTACGTCCAGTGTGGGAGTAAAAGAGCTGCAACGGAGCCAACTGGAGGAACTGAAAATAGGGAACACGCTGCGTGTTCTCGGGGGAAGCCACATGACCACGAGCCCACCAGGTGCTAGGTGCGTGGGGATGCCCGAGCTGCGGGGTCAACAGCATCTCAGGGCCTGGGGGCAGAGCTGTCAGCCGCCCCACTGCACACCCCCGCCTCCACCCTCCCTCCGCCTCACTCTGAGTTCCCCTCTGCCTCCTCTCTCCAACTCCCACCCATTGGGATTTCTGGGAGAAAAGTGCAGGAAGCTCCCCGGGGCCGCAGGGCTGGATGCAGAGAAAGGACAAAGCTCCCGGGGTTCAAATGCTCATCATTTAAAAAGGCAACGGAGGCCCAAAGTGCTGTCCCCACCCACCCCCCCTGCGATCAGCAAACCGATTAGCAAAGCGGCTGTGCGTGCTAGAGACACGCATCCTACAAGCTGCACACCTCTCACCTGCGCTAGTTTCCTCACCTGTAAAATGCAGTTAACAAGGCTTCCCAGGCTTCCCATGAGGAGTACAGGGGTTCAGGTGTGGACGACGTCGAGGGGTGGACCTGGTGAACCTGAAGGGAGCTCAAGTTCAAGGCATCGAGGATGACCCAGCGTGAGCTGTGCAAACGGACGCGTTGGTGCGGGTGTTGGCCGGGAATGCCATGTGGGAGCCGCGGAGAGCTGTGCCCCCAGGAGGATGGGGCGCCTTGGTGCGCAGCTTAGAAGCCCCTCCCGCCCGCCGCCCTGTTCAGAGATTCGGGGCTGATCCGGGGGACAGAGTATCTGCAAGTCGGGGCCCCAGGGGCGCGGGCTTCCGCCTGCAGAGGGCCGTCTGCCCTCCCTCCTGGGTCTGCCCTGCACCCCTCCAAGCCAACCCCACTCGAGACAATCGCTGGGGATCGCTCTAGAACCACTGGGGCTGAATGTGAATCCACATTGCTCTCTCGCGACACTCTCAGCGTCTAAAGATACGAGCATTAGGGCCGTGATAGCACGTTCATTTTTTATACAAATGAATCACAGGCCGAGATAGGGCTTTTTTTTTCTTTTTTTTTTTTCTTTTTTCTTTTTTTCCCCATCACATAAATTACAGCTAAATTTCCCCGACCGCACTGGTCAGCCCTGGGTCGCAGTGGCTCTCATCATACTCGCAAACCTGTTTGGCTCGAGTCATTTTATTCTACAAAAACTGCCGTAGCCAGGAAGTTGGTGAACTGGAGGAAGCTTTTGGGTAACCAGAAGTTAGCCCTACTCCAAGGAAAGGGTTTTTTTTTTTTTTTTTTACAGTGACCCCTGAGATCTAGGAGGACCTTCTAGTTACCAACCACATCCCCATTAGCTGGGCTCCCTGTCGTGGTTTATTCCCTAAATGACCATAAGGATGCTCATGTCAGAGTCTCTTCCCAGACGGGTGGGAGAGACCACAGGCAGAAACAGCTCCTGCCTTGAGGGCCTCCTTGGCCTTCGGGGTCCTCCTCTCAGAACCGGTTAAAGGGCTTGAATTCAGGCCTGACGGCTCCCTTGCTGGTGCCCTTGAACAAGACACCGAATTTCCCCAAATGCTTCGTTTCCAGGCAGCGACACTACTGCCACGGGGCTGTCTTGAGAACTGAGAGCTACAGAAGGTGCCCCCCTTCCCCCTGCACGGCCCTGAAGGCTCCCTTCGTAGCAACGGGCTCCGTTCATCTGGGAGGCGTGGGACTTCCGACAAGTATTTAACTGCTCTGTGCCTCAGTTTCAGGGTCGATCGAATGGGGACTATATTTTCTGCTTGCAGGATTGTTGATTCCGTGAGGCGCTCAGCAGCGTCTAGCACATCAAGAAGTCTTCGCACATGTTAGCTGGGATCCCCCAGGACATCGAGAGCTCCCCCAGGTGGGAATTGATCGGTCCTTCATCCCCAAATGTGCACCGACAGGTATCTACCGCTCTCCTGGGCTGTGGCTACAGACCCCGATCAAGAAAAGGTCCCAGTGTTGAAGAGCTCGGTTTCCAGGTGGGGCGGGAAGGCAATCCAGCAGGTGCTAAGAAAGACTTCGCTGGAGGGCACTGTGGGGGCCGGGGGGGGGGGTTGTCTAACCCCAGCCAGAATGATCTTCTGATGTTCGTGAGAAGATGCTCCCCCAGCCGCAGTCTGCAGAGTGAGTGGAAGCCGGCCAGGCACCAAAGGGACGGACACCGAGCAGGTGGCGAGAGCGGGGCGTAGGGTGAGCATGCAGTGGCCGGTGAGACGGGGTGCTGCCTCCTTCCTCTGACACACCCGGAACTCTCGCCAGGCCCCTGGGACTCGGGATGTGCTTGGGGGCAAGCAGCCAGCCGTGGCCAGTGCCTCCCTGTGTTTGCCTCACATCCCCCCTCCCGAGCAGGTGAGGCTCCAGCTCCCTGGGAGGAGATGCGGCGCCCTAAGTAGGAGCAGGGGAGAAGCAGTCCCCGGAGAGCCTGGGGCGGCGTGGGGGCCTCGTGGGATATCCCAGGCCCGGCTGCTGTGGGAAGCCCCCTTCGGAGCCACTCACACGCCCCAGGCCCGGTGGCTCGGATTTGGGAGGAGGCGCCTACCTGGGGACGCGAGGCCCAGGAGGGGCAGGGTCTTGTCCCCGGGCCGTGCTCTCAATACTTTTTTGTGGCAGAGGTGCCCAGAGCTTAGTGCTCACGTCTCCCCTTCCCGCCCGCCCGCCCCCAGCCTCCCACCACACCCCCCTGCAGCTCCTCCACTGCCGAGAAGTCTGCGGCAAGAGGACAAGAGGACAGGCACGGCCCCAAATGCCTGTTAGGCTGTTTTCCCAAGTGTCTTCCATTCAGGTTGCAAGTTGCCAAATACCTTGGGACTGGGGTGCCCTTTGCAGCGTCTCCCACTAGCGGTGAGTGTGGAGGCCCTTGCGGCCCCCCGCCCCCAGACTCGGGCACAGAGGAACCCAGGCTTGGCCTCCGTGACTGTGGGGTGGGCAGGGATCGGACTCTGGAGGTCAGGGAGCAGCGGAGCCCGGGCCACAGGCAGGCTGGGGGCCGGTGGCGGGGAGGGCAACAGGGGGTCCCCGTGCTTAGCTATGGACGTAGGGAGAGCGGTTTCTAGCCTTGATTAAAGACTCCTACATATTCAGCCTAGCAAAGCCGAGCCCCCATGGTGATGGGTGTCAAGGACTAGAAGGCCTCATGGGGGAGGACTCCGCAGAGATGCAGGCCCGCGCCCTACCAGGTCACATCACGGCCCCCACGCACGCGTCGGAATGGAAGGGCACGCTGCTCGCAGCCTCCGGCGGCTTCGGTGACGAGCTCTTCCTTCCTGCCCTGCAGCCAGATGCACTTGCGTTTCAGGGACCTGAGGCCCCCAGAAGCCGGGGCGAGCTGCTGCTGCAGTCCTGGGGGTCACAGCCGAGACGCCCAGGCAGGGGGTGGGCAGCGCTGAAGCCGCCGACTGCGCCTGTTGGTCTCGGCGCTGGGCCCCACGCTCGAGCTCCGCGGGGGGGCAGGTCTTCAGGACCCGGGAGCTGCCCGCCTGCCGCCGTGGGGCTCTTGCAGGATCACGAGGTGGGCTCCCACAGCGCTTGGTGCGAGCCTGGCCCTCGGAGGATCCGTGCTACCCCCTGGAACGGGGCACGGGGACTTGTCCCCGGACGCCCGGATCAGGGTCCACTGACTGGTCCCGGAGCGCAGCTGAGCCAGAAGCAAGCTGGAGGCCTCGAAGCGGGTGTGGGTGACATGAGGCGCGCGGGGGAGGACATGGCAGCCCCAGGGGCCCGAGTGTCCCTGCACGGCTGGTGCTCTCAGCCACCCAAGCCCGAAACGGCTGCACCGGGCCACTTGTTCGTTTTGTGCTTTTCCTCCCCCTCTTAGGTCACAGCCCTGCTGAGTTGGGGCCACATCTTGGTCACGCTGAAATGTCTCCTGACCCTCAAGACCCTGCGGGAGAGCTGCAGACCCCTGCCGGGGAACTGGGCACCGCGGCGAGCGCGCTGGCACAGATCGCTGTTCCCGGCCTCCGGGCCTTCCCGACCGAGCCGGCCCCTCCTCGCAGAGGCGCCTCCTGCCTCACCAGCCCCACGGGCTTCCCGTCGACGCAGCTCCTCTCCCCCGTGCTGCCTGAGGCCCCCGGGAAGCTGCGATCCCCGGCACCTCTGGGCCTGGCTGTCACGCTGTGACACCCGGGGGCACTGGCAGCTCTCTGCCCCAGCCCCCACCCACAGAGCTCCCCAAACTCTGGCTCCTTCCCCTTGCTCTGAAGTCACGGGCCCCTGGCTGCCCTCTCCCTCCGCACGCCCGAGGCTGCCATTCTTGGGATGCGCCTGTCCCTTCGGAAGCACTGGGGTCCTTCGGAGCCTCGGAGTGATGTGCACTTCAGCTGTCGTCTGCCATCCTCACCCCGTGAACCGTACGCTGTCCCAAGGACCGGGGCGCCTGCCCGTTTTGTTTTGCGACGGACACTCAGGGCCTCTAGAGGACTGAACAACGAACGGTGCTGACACAGGATAGGCCGGGGCTCTGCAACCGGGCGGGTTCGACCTATTGCTTCCTGCTTTAAAGGCTCCTTAATTCACAGTTGTCATAGCAGCTAAGTGGGATGTCACCCAAGGCCCCAGAGCACCGAGTACTGTGGACACGGAGTCTCAGCAGAGTCCCTCCTGGCCTGAGTCCCTCCCGTAGCAGCACCCAGCGCAGGGTCACGGGGGGCCGGTGACCCTTGTTCGCCCAAAGGAATCCTCCCAGGAAGCAGAAGGGCGTCCGCTGGAATGACCGCACTACGTGGCAAAGACAAAGCAGGGAGGGACTGAGGGCAGAGCTGGCTAAGTTAAGGCTTTCTGAACTCATTTGCTTTTTCCAACCATCTGATAGGGGTATTCATCTCAGCAAGACGCCAGTCGCCAGGCGGATTGGCCATAATCCAGTTCTCCCCCAAAAGAATTCCAAGGTCCCCGACCACTGCAGGGCCCGGCCTCCTCCCTGCTGCCCTCCTGAGTCCGGACACCACCACGTTTCTCCTTCAGGCCACACCACAAAGGGTGGCTCCTCCGGATGCATTCGGGAGATATCCCTGGGTTCCTCACTCAGTTTGTTCAACAGCCATGACAATGTGTAGGGAAGATGCTTATGACATTAAACTGCTTACCTAGTATGAGCTCAACTATGTTTTAAAAAAAAGTCTCTAGAAGAAAAAAATACAGGAGATTTTTATCTATTTATTTTTTAAGATTTCCCTCGCAGGGAGCCTGATGCGGGATTCAATTCCAGGACCCTGGGATCACAACCTGAGCTAAAGGGAGACGTTCAATCACTGAGCCACGGGGGGGGACTCATAAGAGATTTTTAAAACTAACTCGGAGAGGTAGGATTTTTGATGATTTTTACTGTCTTCTTTATACTTTCTTTTACAAGTATTACAAAAAATAGATATTCCCGTTATGATCGGAAAATTTTTGATAGCATCAAATTTGCCTAAAATCCAATTCACCTAGTAATGAATTTGCTACATGACATGTTCACTCACAATCCATTCTGTGAACAAGGTTTACCATAGTCGTGGCATTTTATATACAACATAACAAAGTCTTGGGCACAAACAATTCATTTTTAGACACTGATTTCTATTTTTACTTTTTCCTTAAAAAAAAAATTACTATTTTTATTTAATTCGTCTAAGGGTGCTGCTTCCTTAATCCTGTGTTTTCCGTAAGATTTTTTTAAAAATACCTTCAAATAAGGTAGTTATAGCACTTCCTGAACAACCTATAAAGTATTGGTGTTAATATTTCTATTTGCTCTGATGAATTTAAATTTTTTAATCTTTTGTTCTAGGTACTCGTCTTAATTGGTTTAAGAAAAATATATGAAAGTAAGCATCCTAGCTGTATGAAAAACATAATTTAAAAATCCAAATTCTTTTTTTCAAAAATTTTATTTATTTTAGAGACAGTGAGCACAAGTGGGGTAAGGGGCAGAAGGAGAAGCCGACTCCTCACTCCAGGATCATGACCTGAGCTGAAGGCAGACACTTAACTGAGCCACCCAGGCGACCCCCCCAAATTTTAGGAAAACCAATCGGTAAGTGAATTGGGTGTGAATGGGTCCACTCACCTGAGGTAGCCAGAGCTTTCCCAGTACTAATAAACACACCAGGTCCTGGCAGGTGTCTCCTCCTCCTCACCTGTGGTAGGCCAGCTCTGAGGGCATCCAAACAGCAGGAAGGATTTAGCTGTTCTGAAATTAGAAGCCTACACCAAAAAAGAGTGAATATCCCTGGCCTTTCCAGTGCCGAGTTCCAAAGAGAAATACTAAAAAGCAACATTGTAGAGCGGGAAAACACAAGGTGATATTTCAGGATTAAGTTTTGGAGTAAGGCAGGTTCAAATTCCAATCTACTGTGTGACCAGGAGTGAGGCGTGTCACAAACCATTCCTGGTTTTCTCATCTGTGGAATGGGGACATTTACCGAGTCAGCACCAGCCTCACGGTTTGCTGTAGCAATTAGACGTATGGCATGACACCAGCTACTGTCAGAAGTTGACCCTGCTCCCCAAATTCAGTGCTGGAGCCCTCAGTAGAAGCAGACAGGCCCACTCACCATCCCCAAAGAAGCTGTGCACTGCATTGGTCTTGGCACTAAGGCAGAGAGTTTTCTGATGAAGAAGTCACAGCAATTTGAAAAATAAAAAGGGCTTTGCCTGACTCCAGATTTTTTTCCCGTTACTTTGGCCCTGCCCAAATTTCGTATCTGGAAGACAGCTTTGGGAAGGAGGGGTGGTTTGCAGATACTCCTTCAAAGTCTCCAACTGGCCTATGTGTCTGCCTTCTAACAAATTCAAATTAAGTTTAACCTACCACTTAAAAAAAGAAAAATCTGATTCTCTTTACACTCTACTTATTTGCTAATCCACATAAAATTCCAATAAAAAAACAAAGATAAATAATCCTAGAATGTATATGTAACCACAAAAGACCCCGAACAGTCAAAGCAATTTTGAAAAAAAGAACAAAATTGGAGGTATCACAATCCCAGACTTCAAGATATACTACAAAGCTGTCATAATCCAAACTGTCTGACCCCGGCACAAAAAAAGACACAGATCAAAGGAACAGAACAGAGAGACCAGAAATAAACCCATGATTATATGGTCAACTAATCTTCAAAAGGAGGAAAGAATGTGCAATGGGAAAAAGTCTCTTCAATAAGTGGTGCTGGGAAAACTGGACAGTGACATGCGAAAAAATGAAACTGGACCACTTTCTTACACCATACACAAAAATAAACTCAAAATGGATTAAGGATCTAAGTGTGAGGCCTGAAATCATAAAAATCCTAAAAGAGAGCACAGCAATTTCTCTGACATTGGCCATAGCAACATTTTTCTAGATGTCTCCTGAGGCAAGGCAAACAAAAGCAAAAATAGGGAGGACTACATCAAAATAAAAAGCTTCTACACAGCAAAGAAAACAACCAACAAAACTAAAAGACAACCTATCAAATGGGAGAAGGTATTTGCAAATGACCTGATAAAAGAGTTAGTACCAAAATACATAAAGAATGGATAAAACTCAACACCCAAAAAAAACAAAGAACCCAAGACATTTTTCCAAATCAGACATCCAGATGGTCAACAGACACATGAAAAGATCCTCACCACCACTAATCATCAGGGAAATGCAAATCAAAACCACAATGAGATACCACCTCACACCTGTCAGAATGGCTAAAATCAACACACAAGAAATAACAAGTGCTGGTGAGGACATGGAGAAAAAGGAACCCTTGTGCACTGCTGGTGGGAATGCAAGCCGGTGCAGCCACTGTGAAAAACAGTATGGAGTTTCCTCAAAAAATTAAAATAGAATTACCATATAATCCAGTAATTCCACTACTGGATATTTATTTACCCAAAGAATACAAAAACACTAATTTGGAAAGATAGGTGCACTCCTGTTTATTGCAGCATTATTTACAATAGCTAAATTATGGAAGCAGCCCAAGTGTCCTATGATAGATAAATGGATAAAGATGTGGTGTATATCTACAATGGAATATTACTCAGCCAAGACAAAGAATGAAATCTTGCTATTTGTGACAACATGGCTGGACCTAGAGAGCATAATGCTAAGTATAAGTAAGAGAAAGACAAATACCATATGATCTCACTCACATGTGGTATTTAAGAAACAAATGAACAAAGGAAAAGTGACAAACCAAAAAAAAAAAACAGATTCTTACTGTAGACAACAAATAGATAGTTACCAGAGGGGGATGGGTGAAATAAGACAAGGGGACTGAGAGTACATGAATCATGAGCACTGAGTAATATATGGAATTGTTGAATCGCTGTATTGTACACCTAAAACTAACATAGTTAACTGTATGTTAACTATACTGGATTTAAAATATACATATATTAGAAAGTAAATAAAATACAAATGAAAAATAAATAAATAAAAATGATCTATAAAACTGAAGAAAAAATAGGAGTGGTTCCTGATTGGGAACAGGAAAAAGAAAAGGCAGACTGGAGTAGTGATACTCTGAGTATGTATTTTAATATAAATTTGTGGAGACTCATAAATATACGTGCACAATAAAATTTTACAAATAAAAGCTGAATGAGTGATTTTAAAATTAAATAACTAGTTAAATTTTACTCAGAACCTCAATGTTAGTTAGAGGCGCCTGGGTGGCTCAGTCAGTTAAGCATCTGCCTTCGGCTCAGGTCATGATCCCAGGGTCCTGAGATCGAGTACTGCCATTGGGCTCCCTCTGCCTGCTGTGTCCCCTGCTTGTGCTGTCAAATAAGTAAATAAAATCTTTTAAGAAGAGACTCAGTGTTAAACAATTTTCCTATGATCACCAGGCCCTGGTAGACAGAAAAGATCCGTCCTTCCTGAGACCTGGGCTTTTTCCTCTAATCACTGGACCAGCTTCGCTTCTTAGTGCTAATAAAGCATCACACACTGCTGGTGGCTTCAGAAGCATAAAGCTCAAGACTGGATGCAAAGTGAAGTATTCAACTGACCTAAAAAGCCGAAGTTAGGCAATATTCAACCTATTAATCAGAAAAAAATTATCTACCAGAGTTTGGGGGCTTTTTCCCCTCCCACTATAACCTAGGAACCTTCAGTGAGGCCGGTTTCAGGCTACTTGCACCAACTACATAGATAAAAATTTCAAGAAATTGGTGACAGTACGTGGCTGAAATATTTACAAACAAAATTCACCAAGGTGACCTGATACAAACTTTAATGGAATCTTGAACACTTAACATCTTTCCAATGTTGGATTTCCTAAATCCTAGCTTGGACCAAAGCTCAAATTGCCATAGACCCTTTTGGCTAACCCAGCCAAGAGCTAAAATTGTGAGTAAAAACCTGAAGGCCGATGGGCTTTCCAGGCTGAATGCTGAAGTGCTAAAAGCCAAGGTCTGAATGAATATCTATGAAAACACTCTTTTTCACTACCACACAGAAAAGGTGTTGGTTAAATGTTTGGAATTAGCTCAAGTGATAAAATGGCAAAGATGGATGGCTTAATGGACAATTTTGCTCAGTACCGTTTTTAGCACATGCCAAGCCTGACATAGACCTAGTATCCTAAGGAATTCTCACACTAGGGACTAGGCACCAGATGACAATACTATGTCCTCTCTGGAGTGGCAGCTCAAGCTTTTCACTGAACAAAAAGCCTCGACCTCATCTCTTTTTCTCCATGGGGCCCCAACCTTCCAGTTGACTTGTGTTCATGCCTCAAACACACCGATGGGATTCTCCTTCCCATTCTCTCCTCATGGCAACCAATATGGCAGGTTTCAAGTGAAACACCACGGAACTTAAAGTCCCTCAAATGCTTCTGCTTCTAGTCCTTCATTCATGGAAACTCCATTGCTCTGGATGTTACAATCTTGACTAGTGACCAAAAATTACAAGTGAGAATTCCCTAATAATTCTGAATACAGTTCTCATAATACCTGTGGTTAGGCAACTAGCCATTACTAATAAAAAGATTAACAACAACAAAAAAAACATTAACTTTCCCTGGAATGTTAGTTCCATGGAGCCAGCAACTACACAAGTGTGGACACAATTTGAAAATACTTGAATAAACAAGGGGAGGGCAGTATTATCTCTAGGTTCCTGGCTTCATTTTACAATACAATAATTTATTTTCCATTTATCTGAAATGCATTACCCTTTTTCAAAATTTCATTCTTAAAAGGTGTATACATATAGACACTGGAATATTACACAGCCATGTAAAAGAATGAGAGCTTGACATTTGTGACCATGTGGATGGACCTAGAAGGTATTACGCTATGAAATAAGTCAGGGAAAAGACAAACACTGTAGGATTTCATTCGTGTATGGAATCTAAAAAACACAAGAGTACACAAAATGCAGAACCAGACATAAATACAGAGTGAACAGATAATCACCAAAGGAAGGGAGAATGGGCAAAATGGGTGAAAGGGAATGGAAGATGCAGGGTTCCTGTTATGAAACGAGTAAGTCATGGGAATGAAGAAGGTACAGCACAGGCAAGTTACACTTGTGGTGAGCACAGAGTAACTTGGATGTTGAATCACTTATGTTGTGTATCTGAAACTAATGCAACATTGTGTCAATTATAATTTAAAACAATTTTTTAAAATTTAATTCTTAGCCATTTCAAACCCTTCTGGAAACGGGAGAATTTTCATGCTTTTCTACAACCTGTTTAACAATAGCCAAATCTAAACTCTTCACTAGAAGTACCACAAGGGCCAAGGGGAGCTAATGGAAAGTACCAGGAGTCCTCACAGCTCACCTTTCTTCCACCCACCACAGCATCCAAGTCTATTTTGTGGGGATCCGATTACAGTTCTGTGACAGCACCAACCTCGGGAAACCAACCTGGGGAGTGTGTCCAACAAAACTTCTTGGGAGGTCCAGAGGCTAACAATCAACCTGACCTCAGGAAACAGTCTGTGAAACGTGCTACACAATTCAAGGACACCAGGAAGGCTCACTGCACCATGGTCCTACAAATGTTCTTTTTATTTCCTCCTCCTAAACCAAAGGTAAGTTGAGAACAATGTAGAATGGTAGGGGGAAAAACAAAACTCACTTTAGGGTCAGACATACAGGAGAGAAATTCACATGACCTTTGACAAATTACTTAAGCTAACTGATCTATTGCCAACTACTGGTGTATATCCATGCTCTGTATCAGTGGATTCCTGGCTTAGCAACAGCCCATGCTTAATATTAACCTCAAAAATGCCTACTAAAAAGGAGCTGGAGTAACACTAAGGACAAGTTGCCCCATTACTCCCAGAAGAAATTACTTCACTTGGAGGACTTGTCCTGATTATGAGTTTGAGCTAATTCCCCTCCAGTTGTCCAGTTCCTGGAGAATGCAGGTTAAGGGTTAGATCACCACTCCTCAAAGTTTAAGGAATAAGTGACATGCTAAGATCTTCTGGTCTGGTCTGGCTTCACAGTCTTAATGCACTGACCATAAAACACCTGCCAGTGTAAGATTTGACTTGGGGGGAAAAAAAAAAAAAAAAAAAAAAGATTTGACTTGGGATAAACAAACAAAACTATCCGTGAAAATTCAGCCATCTGCTTTAAAGGTCTCCTGTTAAAGTAGAGACTGGTCAGAACTTCCATCCAAAAGGAACAGTAAGACTACCGGGAACAATCAAGGAAACCACCTTGAGTCCAATCTTCAGTTTTAAATAGGGCCCAGCAATGGAAATGATGATATTTGGACTCCCCTACAATGGAAATCATTGAGGTGGTCATGGATAGCAATGAACTAGTTATTTCATTAGGTTCCTTCTAACCTTGAGATCTTATGAACATATTTTTCAAGTTAAAAGAAATACTTCATGAAATGTTTATTTATTTATATCCATCCACCTAACAGTCATGGCAGATGGCAAAAAAAACATACTTCCAAAATTACACAAGAATTTTCATTGTCAAGAAACTTAAGTGTCCACATGTGGGTCACTTTACACGACAAAGGCCACACTGATATAGTAGTTTCTTCAAAAGACATCTGACCAGTAACATAATTCTCACATAACCTAGGATGGTTGAAAATTTTTAGGCAAAATCTCTAAAGTCAGTCTTACTGTGTCAAAAATTCTAGTGGACCATCAGGGAGACCACAAAGACAAAGCTTACCTGAATGGGAGCAGCCTAAGCTTCTAGCAGTGATAGGTGAAAAATACACACAATTACAATCATTATGACTAAGATAAGTAACAACATAAACCAGTACTTACTGCAGCCAATGCTGCTTCTGGAGAATGTTAAACCTAACTCAGGATTTTGAAGAGGCTGCTGTCCAGAAGGAATAGGCTTTCTATAAAAATTGTAGTCATATTTTCTAAGTAAAACTTAATCTTACTAAACCAGATTAGGATGAATTATATGTGCCTTTAAGAATCTGCAAAAATAATTATTGTACAGTTGGGAAGTGTGTGTGTCCTATTTGCAAATATGTCCTGAGCATTCATTTCATGAACTTGAGGATAAAAATGGGAATGGGAAGCAAGTCTAAATTAAAGAGATGTAGTAGTTTAATAGTGCAGTAAAGCTCCTTCTAATAGTCTTGGCACAGTGTCCAGGCACGGTAGGTTCTCTGCTGGGGGCGGCTTTCTTGGCTGTGAAGGCAGATCATGCCCTCTGTCACTCATGGGGAGCAGTTCTGCCCAACTGTCTCTTTTCAACAACTTTATCATCAATCTCTTTATTAACAGCTCCACTGCAGTCAGAAAACGCAAACAAGGACCAATTCTCATGCCAGATTTCTGGAAATCACATAGCACCAGGCACCACACAGTGTGAAAGTTTGTAAGGAGGGTGTTGTGCCAAGACAGAGACAGCATCCACAAGGAACAAGCACAAAGTTGGGACATTTTGCATTATTACAGTAAAATACATATACCTACTTTCTTATGCCTAAAATTTGAAAAGAACCCAAATATCCACATATGTGTGTATATATGTGGGATTCAGAGGGGAACAGCAGTGGCACGAGATCATTTTACTTCCCAGAAATAACTGCTATTTTGCATTTCCATAAGTCTTCTTAAAACAAAAATTGTATTATACTAAAAAAATTTTTTTGACGATTTTAGGACTACGTGTCATTATTAGAAAACACACAAGACTCTGAGAACTGTCTGCAAGGAGCTGTAAGAAACCCATAAAACTAAAATTCTTGAATTATTCAAAATACATATTTTCAGATTGAAATCTGTTGAATCAGAAAATAGCATCTTACAAATTAATTAAATGAAATGCTTCTAAAAGGCTTACAAAGTATTTTTAAGAGACTTAGTTTGGGTGTGTTTTTAAAAATCAGGTCATAATCACATGACTAATACAAAATTTAAAACACCTAAGTTAGGTGAAAACAGATATACGGTCTGGATACTTCCAAATACTGAGATACCGGAGACTCACACTAGGTGATACTTCATCATTTTCACTCTGTTAATTACATTATACTTAGCCTGAGACGTAAACCTTAAACTTAATGGTTTTCCGTTTAATCTGTATTTTAATCTACTGATGCAACAGTTTGAAAAGTATTCAGCAACTACAGGCAAAGCCATTTTTATACAATGTGCTGAAAACTATGATACTATGTAACTGAATTTATACTGTTCCAAATAATGTATTTTCGCAGTAGTCTGTCTCAGGTCTCTAATCTTATGGCTCTGAGGTCTGTGCTCAGGTGGGAAAAAGCAACTCTGTTGCCAAGACCAAATGTCAGTGGCAAGTTCAAGCCCAGGGTCAATCAGCTCTGGGGCTCCTAGACTCACCATTTATTCCACAATGTAAAACAAAACCCACATGCTCTGGAGCATGGTCCATGGTCCAGAGCATCTGGTCAATTCTGGCACTTAAGAAAAAAGGAGTGTGGAAGGTGTGGTATAAATCCATTCTTAGGGATCCCTGGGTGGTGCAGCAGTTTAGCGCCTGCCTTTGGCCCAGGGCGCGATCCTGGAGACCCGGGACCGAATCCCACGTCGGGCTCCCAGTGCATGGCGCCTGCTTCTCCCTCTGCCTATGTCTCTGCCTCTCTCTCTCTCTCTGACTATCATAAATAAATAAAAATTTTAAAAAAATAAATCCATTCTTAGCGCGAAAAAACAAGTAACACATATTAAACAAAGACCCTAAGCTAGGTGGCAAGGCGGAAACTATTTTTGATTAAGGGATTAGGCTGTACCTTAGAAACATAGCAAAAAAACATAAAACTTTGATGAAAGCACACAACAGACTTCTATTTTTCATTTTGAAAGAAGATCCATTTCCCATCTTACTAGTTCAATTTAAAGATACCCCAAACAAGGGCACCTGGGTGGTTCTATTGCTTAAGCATCTGCCTTCAAATCAGGTCACAATCCCAGGGTTCTGGGATGGAGCCCTGAGTTTGGCTCCCTGCTCAGGGTAGTCCTGCTTCTCCCTTCTCTCTCCTCCTGCCTCTCTGCCTGCTCATGCTTGCTCTCAAATAAGTAAAATCTTTTTAAAAGAAAGAAAAAGAAAGTACCCCAAATGGAAGGAAAGTAAGTGCAATAAAGTCTTATTTAAAGTATAGTATAGTTATCTTCAAAATTAACACTTTAAACAGTTAGTGCTTAAACTATAAACTCTAAACAATACTCACCCTTTGGAGGTATGATTTTTAAAGCTATCTGAAAATGTGAAGCATTTTTAAAAAGGGTAACTGCAGGAAAAAAGCACAATAACTACAATCACCACCTTTTGCACAAATGTGAGCTTTCTGATATGTGAACTTGCGCACAGCCTTAATTTTACCCTTTTGAGGAAAAGCCTGTGAATTGAGAGATGAAGAAAGAAAAAAAATGCACCTAAAATTCCATCCCATTCAACAAAATACATGTATGATCGGCTGCAATGACGTCTGCAGAACATGGAGACAAAAGTATGTCTCAGGAAGAGAAGCAGAAGTTGAAGGACTTCCCAAGTATATGAAATCACTTCTACGATAAAGTATATGCAACCACTTCTAAAATATACGGCGCAGAAATACTGATGCCATCTTTCCTGGTGCCAATAAACCTACAAAAGATGTCACAAGAATGTTTATACTGGTAAATACAGAGAAAGGATGAATAAATTGATTACACAAATATGAAAAACAGAATTAAACTGACCACTTGTTGCTATGTGACTGAAAGTCATGTTTATTACAGAACACATTTAATGTTTCATGTACCAAGTTCAGGTCTCAGTTAAGACAGCATCCATTTGTGATTCCGGTTTGAAGAAAAACTAACCATAAAGGAATAAAGTGGAGAATTAAAAAACAAAACAGAACAAAACTATACAATTGAGGCTAAAAGCAACTATTCCTTGTGCTGTTCTTTTATTAGAAATAAAATAGGCAAAAGTATATCCAAAGGATTATTCAATGCCTTTTTAGATAAACAGTTTCTCTTTGCTTAAAATGCATTTAAGTGCACAAACAGCATTCCCAGGGCTTGGTCTACAAGCTTGTGTAAGTTAATGATTTACCCTTTCATACATCAATTACTACTTGGAGCTGCTGATCACTTATTGCCACCTTGAGTGCAGCCAGAATTAATACCTCGCAGAGCTCTAAAACATTTTTCTGTGTGGAGAAAAAAAATAGGTGTTAATTAGAAAAATACAAACTTCATTCCAGAATATACCTAGAGCCATAAAACACACAACTTTCAACTGTTTTACTAATTCGGTAAGATGCATGAAAAGCCAAAAGACCATGTAGGTGATCAAAGTCAGAAAGTCAGCTATTCAGTACCATGTTTAGGTGTCTATCGAGGTAGAGGAAGTCCAGCAAGTTCAACTTTGTAGGTGTCCGGCAAGTTCAACTCTGTAGGTGTGAACAATGGAGTCATGGGTAATCTGTACGGTATTTTCCCTTTTACTGAATAGTCCCAAATGTTTGTTAAAAAGTCATTAAGTGTTGCAGTCATATATTCCTTTATATATAATAAAGGTATCAGAATTTGGCATTTCAGGAAGGAAGTATGCACAACTGCATGTCCATTAAGCCCAGTGACTTTTAACCTTAGAAGGTCTACCTCCACGCAAAGCACTTAAGATAGCCATACTCAGGAGTTGGCCATGACAAACATACAAAGCAGTTCCCTCCTAACCCAGTACTTAAACATGCAATGTTGAGCACTTGGGGGTTTAAGAAAAGCAATATCTGATCTGGGTTTAGTAAAATGAGAAACAGAAGATCCTGGCCAGTTTGTGGTCTATAATCCTAAATTCACTGAAAAACAACAGTGCCACCTGCTGACAAAGAAAGCAAGCACCAACTGCACTGAAAACTTTGAAAAGGGAATCATAATCAGCAGTACGCGGTCTACATGCACAAAACAATATAGAAAAGGCATAGAGTCTACTGTACACAAAATAAGTACTGTAGACAATGGGACAGCTGAGAGTGAGTTATTAACTACATTTACGTTTTCCTCCTAAATGATCTTTTACATGAAAAATAGGGATCACAGAAGTTATCGATTAATACAAGGCTGCCACTAACAGCCTAAATTATCCTGAAGCAAGTCTTTTCTAAATTTAAGTAAATTCTTTTTGCAAACCTTCATTTACGGCCATACTATAAACTCATAAAGTAAAACCAATTGATCACTGAAAAAAACAAGAGAAATAAAGGTAAGTCAAAAGAAACCAGCCAAATGTGTATTGTGCTGTTTTTTTTTTTTATTGTGTTTTCAATGGAGAAATACATCATCTGTTTACAAAATAGCTCTTGAAAAATACAAGGAGTACAGATACTATAAAACAAAGCAAACTCCAGTCATGAGACACTACATACATCATGCGAAAGCAACAGTCTGATCTCCAGGTTATGAAAACTAGAATTAAAAAGTCACTACACAGAAAAGGTCCAAGTTTCCAGCTTGGCAAAACTTGGGTGCAGTTACATGAAACGTTTAATAAACTGAATTTTTTTCCCCAATGTGTAAACAAAATGACAAGACTAAATCTGTGCCTGGCAATTTCAATCTAACTCTGAAGCTACACAAAACACACAGACACCTTGTACACTTCACCTGTTAGCATGACCATCTGTTTGTCTTAGGTGGTGGGAGGAAGGGCAAGGTGAGTGTGCGGAGCGAAGATGTGGGAAGCAGAAACACTGTCTACTAGACATCATAAGGTACGGTGAAAAGAAAGCCTCAATTAATGCATAGCCTAAGGGGAAAGACTACACTCCAACTTTGGAAAATTAATTTAGAAGGACAGGGGAAGAGTTTTAAGTAACTGCAGTTTGACATGAAAAATGCACATGTGATAGAATGGAACACAATGGAAGATTCATAAACATGCTCATCAGAAAATCTGTTAGGTCTGCTTTGTCCAGATTAGGAAAGAATAAGTTTATCAACATCTGGCACCCCTCATACTTCGTGAAGATGGATGCTCTGCTGCTTAATTATGAGGACTTCTTTTCTTTGCAGAAAGGAGTTCCTAATCTATTGATCGGATAAAACAAAATGAAAAAGGAGTAGAGAGCTGACTAGATGCCAAGTGCTTGCTAGAAGTGATTTTTAAAATGTTTCTACATGTAAAATTTACTGACAAATTTTGGTCAACCATTTTAAAAATAAAAATCCATTTAAAATTCTTGGAGAAAATGCCTTTTTGCCCACATGTTTAAAATTGAAAATCAACTTTACTACAGAGAGTTCTGTGGAGTGTACAAAATTCCGCATGTCCAGAGATCAAATGGCCGTCCCAGATAGGGCATCATGTTCCACACACATTTCTTTTAGTCACCCTAAAGTTTCAGCCACGGAACTGAAATTTAGTGTTCTCTGCCATGTGGCCACAGGATCATTGGTTTCACATCATGGCTTAAGAAAATACTGGCATTTTGTTTCTTATGAAATTAAGTTCTATCTTATGCATACAAGCAAGAAGAGAAAAAAGAAAAGGGGGAAGGGGGGCAAAAAGCTTTGTTTCAAAGACAACAGATTGAAGGCCAAAGAATATAGAGCTTTAATAAGCTCAAAGAAAAATATTTGCTGGCTGATCGCTGATTTGTATGCACTCTAAACAATTCTATAAATAAAACCAATATATCATTTCTTAATCATGACCCCATCAAAACCAACTATTTCCTAATTATCCTTTCAATGTCAAATATATACCCTAGAGTTGACATTTCATTTTTAAGGGTTGCAGCTCCCACACAGGGACCGAACTAGATGTCCTCTTATCCTTTCTCTGAAGAACAGTACGCCACTGCACAATGGTATCCAATTTGAAGACTAATGGTAAAGGAAATCTTTCAGGAAAAAATGAAAATCCATCAAGCTGAAAATCTAAAATTAGTTATACTTTTCTAATAAAAAAATACATAAAAGTGCATCATCGAACAAGGAATTCTTATGCCAGTTTGTATTGCAAATTTTCCAAACAATGCATCAAACATAAACCCAATCCAGATGTCAATTATGGATACAAATATAACTTGAGGTGTTTTTTTTTTAAAGGCAGTAATTTTTTGAAATAGTTAATGCAACTGTTGCTAACACAATAATAATAGTACTCCTGGCTTCACATACTAACCTGGACTTCCGATCAAGTGCTGATTAGCCCAGTAAGGGAGGTCACAAAAAAAACCTAAATCCATATTCAGTCATTTCTAGTCTTGTACCCTCCATGCTCCTTTTTTAGCATTTGAAGACAACAGGTTGAGTTGGCAGATATTGTTTATGGACCCCTGAGGTTGTTTTTACCGATTCAATCTCAGTTTTATTGAATTCTTGATAACAGGAATAGGATTTGCAGGGAGAGCAGGGATATCAGAAAGGTCTGTACTGGATGTTTTCTGAGAACGAAAGCAAAGAACACAACATTGTTCAAAGCACTGTAACTTAAAAATAAGATTTACTTTCCACTGCTTTAGTTTCTAAGACATGGATGGGACCTTACCATAGGAGTATTAAAACTTTAAAGAGAAACAAGAATGAAGTGCAAATATAACTATTACTATAAAATTATTTGCTCTACACTTGTAATTGTCAAATAATAGGAGTATTTTAGCAATATACAGATAATTCCCAAGTAATTTTAAAATGCAGCTTTTACAGACACACTCCTCTAAGAATGACCTGTCGTATAATTACTAAAGTCATGTTAAACTGTATTTACTTGTAGTAACACTCACAGCTGTAATATTAATTGGTGCTGGAGCACCCCCATGTGGGAGAACACTTAAAGTTCATCTCACACACAGAAGCAGCAGTTACCAGGACATTATTTTCCCACCTTATAAATTATAAAATTAAACCTATACAACTCAGTACTGATTTAGTTATTCTAAATTTTAGGAAAACTCCATGTTAAAAAAGATTAAATTGTATGCCTTATTTAACATTCAAAAACAGAGATAAATTTTTAAATGTTTTATTATGGGAAATTCCAAGCATCCACATAAGTAGAGCGCATTCTACGGTGAATCCCTTGTAGCCATTACCAAGCTTCGCCAGCAGCCCAACCAGAGCCATCCACCGTCCCCCCACCTTCACTCCCACGCTTACTCTGAAGCAAATCCCAGAGATGCTACCATTTTGTCTGTATCTCAAGTTATCTCAAAACAATAAGGATTCTTTGTTACACACAGCCACATTGTAGTCATCTCCCCAGAAAGAAATATACTCCTTTTAACACCAAATATAGGGATGTATATATATATTTTTTTATTCCATATCATCACTCTTTTTATTAACTGGTGATTTTTCTCTCAATGGCTCTACAAATCTCTCCACCAGAAATTAAGTTCTACCTCACCGTAAAAATACAAAAAGGCAAATACCCATGAGTACTCATCACCATGGGAATGAACAAACTTAAGATAAAACTATGAAAACAGTTCCCTGGAGTGATGTGGCAGGCCAAAAGATGTGTAGTCACATACAGGAGCCGAAAACTGATAGACTACTTTGTCCATGTATCGATGCAAAGCACATTTCCTCGTGCTGTTTTAGTTACTTCCTCCATCCCAAATTTGTATTAGATCAAAGTTATGGAAATAAAAGACATTTCAGAAAGTCACCATGGTATTTCTCTCTTTAGAGGCTATGAGGGTTAATAGTTAGCAAAAACACATTTTAAAATTATCACATTAAAATAACTCTGAGATACAAAGCAGCAAAATATCACTGCCTCAGTTCAGCAGCCTCACTGTGAGCAACAATGATCTGAGGGGTCTTGCAGAGTCACCAGGTCAATGGCTACTTAAAATATTTATTTTGTGTCAGAGTGTGACCTAGACTTTGAAGTATGCTCAATTTGAAAGGATTCAAAAAGAAAACCATTGTTTCACAAACAAAATGAAGGTTCACAATCAGTATTTAAAAAAAAGAAAAGATTCAAGGTGCCTACTGTATGCAAGAGGGACTATCACAGAATTTCTAGGACAAATGAAAAAATAATCTGAAAGAATTATGGGTTACATTAAATTAATAATTGAAAATCAGAAGTAAAATGTGAGACAAACACATTTCTAAAAGAAAAAAAAAATCATTTTAACTTCACAAAAAGATCCACAAAGAATGGTTTTTAGTTCTGTCATGATTTAAAATTCACTCTTTGATCTGTAGGGAAAACCTCTATATGAATACTGCATACTGCGACTAGTGAGGATTTAAATAATTTGCAATATCAAATAATATATAAGGGGATGAGTTAAGCATCTTGACAGTGCCAAACAACGGTTCTATCAAATCTCGTGCTCTACCTTTAAACTACGATACACACATTGATAAGCTAGCAATTACTGTTATGGGGATCATTTTAATAGTCTTCTTCTGCATATGCTCATTTTAATTCATTACACCACACTAATCTTAACAACATTTATAAAACTCTCCTTGCTTTTTGCACTTAGTACCTGAGAGGCCAACAGAGAAGCCGCTGTGTGAATAGTTTCTGATTGAGTTGTACTTGTCTCTGTATCAAGTTGTTCCTGTGAGACAAAGAGGACGGGGGAGGAAAGAGACTTAAAAAAGAATAAAAGAACATGACTGGGTTTGGTGGCTAATAAAGAAGACAACTTGGAAGACAGGAGGGTCAAGAGAAAGATGGGACCACATCACAAATCATCTAGTGAGCCTGGCCGCAGGCCGCCTCACCCTCATCACACACACACATAGATTTCTATGGGCCTACTTCAATTCTAGAGGCACAGAGTATCTTCTGACTCTCCAATGATCTCCAACTTGGACTTCTGGAGCAAATAATAATTAAAGACACACACAGGCACATTATGAAATGTTGCCCAGACAATAATGGACACACTACAAGCCCAAGCCCTTAGCTATGTGAAAAAAACAAAACCCAGTAAACATTATAAAATAAAATTACCCACAAGGACAAAAACTGCTCCCACATCTTTAATTAAAAGAAGAAAAAAGTCCCTAAAACATTCCTCTATTTTTGTGGTTTCTCTTCCTCTCCTCAATAATCAATACACTACTCTTAAGTATGATCAGAAAATACAGGGCAAACCATGTCATTCCACTACTCTAAACGCTTTTAAAGTTGTGCACAAAACAAAATACTACATATAACACAAACAAATGAAAATAAACATGTAAAAATTTGAATTTCTATAAAACAATAAATATAGTAATAAAACAATGAAATGTCAATTTTCTCTTATGAAATGAAACAGGGTAAACAGGATGCAGGTAATAGAAATGGCAGTGCAGGCTTTCTGAAGCACAGACTGGCGTTGTGTGTCAAGTTTTTTAAAAGTAAGCATACTATCTGCCTCAGTAATCCTTTCATTAATTTATTCTAATAAATATAAATGGATAGCAGGGATTTAGCTAAAGTCAATACTATAGTAAGAAAGAAGAACTTCCTTTTTTTTAACAGAAACAACTGCTAACAATTAAACTGGTTGAACAAAGTAAGGCAATAGCCCTAAGAAAGCTATAAATATTTTATGAATTATATTATCAACAGGCACAATTTTTCCTGGTTTACAGAGTGAATAAAGATTTAAATGCAAAAGGCACTGGCATGTATGCCCAAATAAAGTCTATAAAAACACCAAAGAAATACTTGCAATTATAGGAATAATTTGGGAGGAGGAGGATTTCCAAATTTTCTACAATAAGAGGAAAAATGTTAAAAAGCCTTCAGTACATTTCAATTTCTGAAAAAATAATATTTGAAGTCTAATATAGTTTGGCTAAACCACTCCCTCTCACCTCATCTACCTCATTCTCAAGCCCCATGCACCCCAGAAGGTTCTGGCAAGAACGGATTCTCTAAACATACCATACGCTCACCCCAAGACTCAGATGACCATCTTGGACAGCCCCAAATCCTTACATATCCTTGAAGGACTACATCAAATACTACATGGTCCTTCTACAAAGCCTGTTACTACCATTTCTTCACTCAGAAATAACATTCCACTGGCTCCTGCCCCTCACCACCCCACAGTAGCCTCAATGATTTTGATCTCTGATAATGTAATAAGTTGCTTCTATATCTTATTTTCTCTACTTAATTATAAGTTTTTAAAGGCACAGGACATGCCTCACTCATCACCTTATTACATTCAGTGTCCACTCGGGCTACCTTGCATTTAGTAAGACCTCAAACACTTGAGAAATTAAATTTCAGCATCATAAATTAACATTCAAAAGGGACAAACACTTCTCTAAAAACAATACTGGAAACAATCTAAAACCTCTACAGAACAAAAGACAGTACAATATTCTAGAGACATTTCTAAAACATCTTCTGTACTCTTAATTGCGTATGTATTCCAAGGCTAAATTAGTATACCTTTGTTTCTGTTTTATCATGTCCACTCAAAGCAAGACAGTTAGCATCTTCGCTTGTTTCATCCTGTTTTTGAAAAAAAAAGCTTTATTCTCTAAAATGAACAATTTAGATTATTTGCCAATTAATGCTTTAATTGATAAAATTTTTTTAAATTATTAAGTAATTTAACCTGTAAGATCAACTATGACCTTAAAGTAGATCACTCGTTCACTTGAAAAAAAAATTTTAATGTAACATATTTAATTTGGCTTTGGTATCTTCCAAACTTAAGAAGAATATGAAGAAAGCTGTTACTATTGATAAACACCACCTAAAGTACATTCCTAAAATCACGAAGTTAATAAAAATTTTTTTTTGTAAGGAAGAGGAAAAAAAAGTTCTTTGATCAAACAATTTAGAAACCTGGAATACTATCACCCCCATTCTAGAAAATTTACATACGTATTAACACATTTTATAAAAGGTTTTGAGAAGTTCTATCAAGAATACCTCTTTAACTTTTCCCAAATTTAATTAACCACAGAATCCTCCTGCTTAGTAAAACTTGGTAACATCCTGAAGAACAGGAGGTTTGAGAAATGTTCTCTTCCTGTCTTAATTTTTTTAATTTGTTATCATTATATTCAAAAATAACTCATTTTCAGTAAAGAAGGGAAAGGAGAAGCCAAAAATGGCTACACTTTCCCATTCCTACAGTGACTTATAATTAACATCCCTTTAAGAAAAACTATTTAAACCTTAATTTCTCTGCTGTATTTACTAGGTAAAACTATCATTTTAAATGTGGCTTTATAACAAGACATAAAAACCATGTGAGATATAATGGTAACATAAACCAATTCTAAAAAGGACCTTATTTGTATCCTGCGAACATTATAAACCACGAACAGTAATTTGTCGTAACTGGGCAAATTTTAACCCTGACTCGATACGTTAACACTTTGGAATTATTGTTAATACTGGTAAATACGATGATATATGTGTGTGTGTGTGTACACACACACACACACATATATCAATACACACACGTATATAGTGATAATATACTGTAGTTTGTTTTTCAGAAGTCTTTATCTTTAGATACACACAGAAATATTTATGGCTGAAATGATACGCCTGGGATTTGCTTCATAACAAGGGGAAAGGAAGTAGATGTGTAGATGAAACAGGCTGGCCGTAAGCTGTTAACTGCTGAAGCTAAGTGATGCAAACAGGACTGTACATTTTAATTTCGTACATGTTTGAAATTTTCCATAAGAAAAAGTTTAAAAATACATATATAGCATCATTTAACCATACAATCCAGGGCTAACATTTGTCTATTTTTATTTCACATATTTGTAAAGCCTTCGCACATGATGCAAATTAAGCAGCAATATATGACCTAACCACACCTGAACCCCTCTTGTCTCTACACATTAGTGCATTATTAATTAAGACCAGTGTTTCTGGCTTACTAAAATTTCTAATACCAAGTACTCATTAATAGAGAATAAAAGACCTAGTTTGGGAGAGCTCCAAAATGAGGATTCGTAAATAATCTTCTCCTTTAGCACCATGAGATTTAGGCCTGGGTTCTAATCCTGACTGACTTTAATCAGCTTTATAAATGGAAAAGCCACTGAAACTCAAGATCTAAGATCTCTTCTATATCATAAAATTGGTTTTTTTGGTCAACTCCATGGAGCTGTGATAAACAAAACCCAGCCTGTGAGAAAACAAACAAACAAAAAAAAAACTGCAAGGAAAAAAGGGAGGGAAATCTGTTTTAACAAATACTTAAGAGGAATCAATCAATAGCTGCACAGGGATCTTACCTAATTACAGAATGGAATGAACAAAAAGACTATAAAAAATCAATGATGATACAATCAGGGTCGCTTGAGCAGTGACTAGATACTTGATTCTTCTAAGTGGGACAAGTATATTTTATTTATGCTTTTTTTTTGTAATCCTTATCTTTTAGATACATGATTTTCAAAAAACTAATGAGATGATACAATGTCTGGATTTTCATCTCCATAGCCCAGGCAGAGGAAGATGGAAAAGGCCCAAAAATGAAGAATGCAGGGTCTGGCACAGCCTAGTGTAACTGAAGCTGCGCAGTGGGTACACAGGCCCAGGAAATGACTCTACTTGTGCACAGATTTAAAATTGTCCATATGAAGTTTAAAAATCCTATTCCTATTGCCTCTCCACCTAGACAGGAAACAGGAGTGTTTTCTATGACGTTAAGTGCAAATGAAACTACCAACATTGTGCCAGGATACCGGGAGTCAGAGCTCTCGGGAGCCATTAAGAGATTAAATCATCATCAGAAGTAAACAGAACGAATAGGCATCTATAGTTATGCTTACGTGTTCTTTACTACAATAAAGAAATGTCAATTCTGCAATGCTCTGTCACCTCCAAACAAGTATCAACAGACACAATGTGGAGTTCCACCAGAACCGGTACACTGTTAGGTTGCTGCATAACATAGTCATGTAGCACTGAGGGGTCTGAGAAAAAGATTCCCTGGCCTAACTCCTGAAGTCTCTGATTCAGTGTATTTGGAAGAGGCCGTAAAATCTCTATTAGAAGAGGAGAGAAAAAAAAATCACTCTGAAAAATTCTGATGTACAAGCAAGGCTCCAAATCTCTGCCTTAAAATAACTATGCAGATGGGTTTTCAGAATACATGTTATAAAGTATGATATAATATAATCATTCTTCATTCAGCATCATTAGTGACAAAATTCATCAAATTATCCATATTTAGTTAATAATGACTATATCCAAAAAAAAAATCTAAACCAAAAGTCTTCAGAATAAGTTGGGAAATAGAACACTTACAAATGAATAACAATTATTTTTCACGATTACAGATCAAAACACTCCTATGAGAAAAATCCAGATTTTTTTTTCCCCTTTCTAAAGAAACTTTGGTGACGTGAGTAAATTCATAAGTAACAAATTATCAACCAAAAATCAATGAAATTGGGAGTTTTTGGACTGTCACATCTGGGACAATGATGACTGTACCACTAACAGGAAAACAACTGAGAGTGACTCCAGGGAGCAATGAAATTTAACAATTTAACTTACTTCTGTTTTGTATTTTCAAAGATACACCAGAATCAATGTACACTTTTAATGGTTTTCCTAAAATTATCTGAGACTTTGGCAAGGTAAACTGGCCACTATTAAAAGTTAAAGTATTGCTAGAAAATTTCCTGAAGGGTTGGAGGAAGTAATCATTCAAGGTCTCAAAATTAGTCTGACTTTGAAAATTCGGCCAGTTATTCAGTAAGAATTCCCTAAAAACCTCATATTCAATAACCCTGCAATACCACGTACAGTGTAAGAAACTCCAAAACTCCACTTGGATCACAGAACTGTGTCTGAATGGGCAACCAAAGAATCAGTACACCTAAAATATAATAGTTATGAGAGAATAAGAAATTGGGACGACATGCTAAACTGTGTTACAGACTTGATGAGCTAAGTTTATGTGAGAGGCACAGCTTTATGGAAGAGGTAGTCATCGAGAAGAGTAGGAAGGGTGAAGAGACTATGGCCCTAAACCACTACACTTAAACATTTTCTAAGAACTTTCTTCCTTTTACTTCTCAATTTTGGCTCACAAAGATTTTCTTCTACTAGACAGGCTGGTATTCCCATGGCTAACTAATATATAGATACCTCTTCTGTTTTGGTTTTCTTGGGACTCTCTTCTTTATGAGGTGAGGATGTCCTCTTGACTCCTACTATAGGATTAGGTATTTTTGTTGCTGCATTTCCTGAAGGTCTAGGTGGTGGGTTTACCAGACGTGTTGAAGAAACAACTCTGGAGACCGTAGGCTTTGGTGGTGGTGAAATGGCTGGTTGTGTGGCAGTTTGAGGAATGCTTTCACTCGATGTACCTAAGTAGATAAAGTACATGAACACATAAAAATTACAATAAATCCTATCAACAGAGGGTAAAGCTTTAGGTCTCCGAGTTTAATTTCACATCAATGATAATAGCATTAAAAAACTGAATTCAAACCACTTAATCAATAAAGCCATCTTTCAAAATAAAGGCTAAAGCCAAATATGGTGTAAGGATTCTCAAGCCTGTCAACCCCATCTCCTTACCCCCTGAGCTTTCAGTGGAATTTACTTGTGGCACAGAAACTTCAGTAGCCTGTGGGTTGGTCACAGATGCTGCTGTTACAGCTGGAGCAGGACTGTTTCTGCTATTAAAAAAAAAAAAAAAAAAAGTAAAAAAAGTGACAAAGCAGAAGTATAAAATTCCGTAACAAAATTTAGTATGGGAAGTTATTTTCTAAAGGAAATGATTTTTTAGTTTTACTTCTATGTATACATCAGTAACTGACTTTATTTGATAAAATATAGCCAACAACCAAAAGCACACACACTCAAAAGCAGTGCTGTCCAACAGAACCCTCTGGAACAATGTCCTATAGCTGTGCTATCCAGTATGGGAGTTACTATATAGATGCAGCTACTCTGCACTTGAAATATGGCTGGCGAGAAACTGAATATTTAATTTTATTTAATATTAACAAATTTAAATCGCCACACATGGCTAGTGACATATTAAACAGGACAGTTCCAGAAACAATCTGTTCATATGATTTGGGGGAACAGACTTAACGGATTTGGGGTATAAGAAAATCCTGTCAAAGGCTATATAAGTAAGAAAATGGTCTTAGAAATAGAAAAAAGTTCTGCATATAAAATCTAAAGGTTTGTGAGATCCCTAAAAGACCACCTAGTGGCCCAAATAAACAACAAAAGCTTTCAAAGCCATCCCGTCTCTTCTGTGTTCTGGATCCTACTCCCTCCTATCATTTCAGGAAACTCGAATCATCCATCCTTTACTCTCCTTTCTCTTCAACTTTTCTGTCTCAAATAAATCTTATCACAGTTAAATAATCTCGTTTTAATTACTCCCTGAAAGAAAAATAAAAGCAGAAAGTCTTCTGTGGTCTACTCTCATTCCTTTGGCTGCAGCTTGCGCTCTCCAAGTGTGGATCAGTGATGCCATGACAAGGTGGAGACATGAAAGGACTTAGACTTTGGATGCCCATGTGCTATTTGCATGTAACCAGGGCAGTTTATTAAAGCTTTGGGAGTTCACAGGGCATCTGGGTGGCTCAGTCGATTAAGTGTCCAGCTGGTTTCAATTCAGGTCATGATCTTGGGGTCCTGGGATTGAGCCCCAAATCAGGCTCCATGCCCAGTGCACAGTCAGCTTTACATTCTCCTTCTGCCTCTGCCCTTGTCCCTCTTGCTCGTGCTCTCTCTCTCAAATAAATAAATCTTTAAAAAAAAAAAAAGCTTTGGAGTTTATTGGTACATGAAAATAAATGAAAACAAGCACAGGTGATCCCACTCCCCCAGGGAAAATACCAAGATGGAACAAAGACTGTGAAGAGGGCCCTCAAGGGCACATACATCTAATGATTTAAACAGAAAGAGAGAGCTGGCCAAAGAACAACTATAGATGAAAGAAGAAAACCAGAAAGAGCTAGCAAAATGGCTAGTGAATAAATACTCAAAATTTGCTAAGCAAATATACAATTATAAATTTACAATTCAGAAGTCTTATTTACAGAAGTTATTTAGTATTACATAAGAAACTAATATCATTTAAACTTCTGAAGTTACTTCACACATACACTTATTTTATGTACAGTGCGTAAACTCAAAGTATAAAACTTCTTTCTATAAAAATTCCTTTGAAGATCCCCCGGAATTTCCATTAAAAAAAAAAAAAGATTCAAGGAAACACTAAAAATCTATAGAAGTTAAATATAAAATATGGCTTTTTGCATTCTAGTTGACACCACAGCCATGTATTTCTTTCATAACAAAAATGTTTAGCTTTGTTGAATATTTTTAAAGACACTTAGTTCTTTTTTTTAAAAAAAAAATTTATTTATTTGAGAAAGAGAAATAGCCAGAAAGAGTATAAGCAGAGGGAGAAGCAGGCTCCCCACTGAGCAGGGAGCCCGATAAGTGGATTGATCCCAGGACCCTGGGATCATGATCTGAGCCGAAGGCAGATGCTTAATGGACTAAGCCATCCAGGTGCCACAAAAGACACTTAATTCTTTAAAAAAAAAAGCAGCTTCCTGTAACTAAAACCAGCCCACAGAGACCTTCACTTTTTAGAAGGCCCCTAGTATTTCCAAAGATCTGTTCCCCTGCTACACAGATATAAGTAGCTCCAGGACAGAAAGGTGATTTTTGTCCCTCTTGTCCATTCCCCTTAGCACACCAGTTCACTGGAAGCAGGTAGAAGCCTCAGTACAGATCCTTCTTGACCTAAGATGGGGTTACATACCATTAAACCCATCATAAATTAAAATATCTGAAATCAAGAATGCATTTAATACATAAAACCACCTACCAAACACCACAGCTTAGCCTAGCCTACCTTAAACATGCTCAGGACACTTATGTTAGCCTACAATTGGGCAAAATCGCCCAACACAAAGCCTATCTTCTAATAAAGTGCTGTCTATCTCCTGTAACTTATTAACACTATACTGAAAGTGAAAAATAGAATGGCCATTTGGTGCAGAACGGTTTTCAGTATGGCTGCTGACCCTGTGAGCACAGGGCTGAAAGCAAATAGCAGCTCGCTGTTACTGCCAGGCATCACAAGACACTATGGTACAGTATACTGCTAGCCCTGGTCACAATTCAAACTTCAAAGTATGGTTTCTACTGTGTAGTGCTTTTGCACCACAGTAAAGTAAAAAAATCTTAAGTTAAACGATACATGTCAGAGACCAACCTTTTATGAAATTTGAGGGATCATGGTACTAACATTTATTCGTATCTGAATTAAGATATACCTGTCCCGAAAAGGGAATACAAGTATGACACAATAGGACAAAAAAAAATTACTTTCCCCCCAAAATAAGTTTAATTGCTATATTTAAAAAAATTAGAAGATGGAATAAAAACAATATTCTAAATAGGTGACTTTAACAAGAGGATTCAGCAGGTATGTTTAGTGAATAGCCACTCCAATTCGTTCCCTTGTTTGCCTTACCCCTGAGAGCTGCCAGAACTGTTCAATGGACTGGTCTTCATAGCACTAGTAGGTGAAGGCACAGACATGCTGTTATCACTGTCCATAGACAAGTCGAGGCTGCTGTCATTCAGAGGTGTCAATCTGACACCTTCCGTCGAATGCTGCAATTAATAAAATATTTAGTCAAATATATCTTTATTTTACCCGGATCTTTGAAACACAAACATAGTACTTAGATAAATGATTTCTACTACAAAGCAAAAATCAGTAAGTTCATGAAAACTCACAAGTGTCATGGTGAACTTATAAGGCAAAGATTTGGTAGACACATCCTTCCTGACTTCTAAGAGGCCTGACTACACTACAGTTCTTCCAAGGGAGACAAAAAAGGACAAAGGAATGCTACATTAGACATACACACTCTTCATAAAACAGACTGCACACTAAAAAGCACTATAATATGAAAAGACATGGATCTTAAATCAGAGAACTATAAATATATAGAAACATATATATTAGGAAAAAAGTCTTAATGATAAACACTATACTAGCAATGAGTATTTCTGGCTTTTGGGATTATGACCAATTTTTTAAAATCAATTTTCAATTATTCTACAATCCACATAAAATTGTGTGATTTCAAGAAAAACTATCAAGTATAGTGTAGTACCACTTCTAACATCTGTAAATCAATTCTCTCTCAAATAACTAAAGGCTCTCTCAAAAGCGAGAATTTCTGCTCTTCTGACTGCCAACTCAGAATTCTAACATGGTTACATTTAATAGTATAAATTATCCTGAGAAAATAAAGCAGAAATAATCTTCTGAAAGTAAAATCTAATATCCCCATGTAAACCCTAATGCTAGTCCTGCTTCTTAAAAATCAAAGCATTTAAAATGTTACTTAACCTAGAAAAACCAAAATAAAGCTTAAGTTACAAATGTTTCTGTGAGGGAAAGTTGATTTCTAAAGAACTTAGTTTCCATTTCTACAATCAATTGTACTACAGTATCAAATTGATTTCTTCATTTTTTTCCAGAATCCTTTTTAGCCTTGATGCTCCGTTTACCTACAGAAACATTTTAATAGAAATGACTGCATTACTGACAAAAACCCATACCCCACACGTGTGTGTGTGTGTGTGTGTGCATACTCTCTAGTTCCCCAAATTCAAGACATCCTTTGATCTACACTACAGAAATTACTGTTGTACATAAATCAATACTGATCAAATGGGAAAGATGAGATTTGGCAGAAGGGAGAGGAAGAGAGAGTAATGCCACTTGTTTATGAAGTCAGTTGTGAAATGAATTTTCTAATGAGCTTTTTTCCTACACAAAAATGCTACCAATTTCACTCTCCACAAGACAAGGATTTGTACAGTAAGTAAATTACCCTCAATCCTACATAGTTACCTGCCTGACCATGTGATCAAACATCTGTGAGACAACAGGGCACAGCTGAGGATGATATGTGAACCTCAAGGTTTTAGTTGGCTGCTCTGCTTTTGCCTGTGTTTATATCAAGTTTACCACAAGAGACTTCAATGCCAAAACATCATAAATGTTCTACCCAAACTTTCTAATAAAAGATAAAGACAGAGCATACTACAGAGAGAAATAAACACACATGCTTTATACTGAGACCTAGGTCCAAATCACACCTACTATACAGCCCTGGGCAAGATTATTAGCCACTTTGTTTCTTCTATAAATGACAATACCTGTGGATTGTGGTATCATTAAATATAGAAAAACATTCATACAGTGCCTTGCAAAGAGCAGCTGACAAAAGAAAGCTATTAATAAGAGTCTCAGAGAAAAGATTCATGGATCTAGATTTCTATATACCACTTCTGAAAACAAGAAAGTGCTGCTTTACTAGTGGCAACTTAGAAATAATCCAAATGATGTCAAATAAAGGACAGACCTAATCATACTGTAGCCATACAAAGAAATACCAAGCAGCCAGGTAGTGTTTGTGATATAACATAATCTGGAGACATAATAAGCACCCAAAGAGCAGCACCACAATCATCAAAAACCTTTTAAAGGGATCCCTGGGTGGAGCAGCGGTTTAGCGCCTGCCTTTGGCCCAGGGCGCGATCCTGGAGACCCGGGATCGAATCCCACGTCAGGCTCCCGGTGCATGGAGCCTGCTTCTCCCTCTGCCTATGTCTCTGCCTCTCTCTCTCTCTCTCTGACTATCATAAATAAAAAAAAAAACCTTTTAAAGATACATATGATATGTGGAAAATTTCTATGTAGAAATACACACTGATATGTGAAAAGTAGCTGATGAGAATACAGTTAAGCTTTATTCGATAAATACAATGTTTGGACTAAAAAATTTCTGATCACTAAGAATTCTTATTATATTCCAAAAGATTTAGATAGATAGTATCTTAATAGAATAAAATGTATTTAAACTATACTTTCATTGCTCCAAATATGAACAATGATGCAAACAGGAGTTTTAAAAAGGTAATCTAGGGGTGCCTGGTGGCTCAGTTAGTTGAAGCGTCTGCCTTCTGCTCAGGTCATGATCCTGGAGCCCTGCGATCGAGTCCCACATTGAGCTCCCTGCTCAACGGGGAGTCTGCTTCTCCCTCTGCCCTTTCCCCTGCTCCTTCTCTCTCAAGTAAATAAAATATTTAAAAATAAATTTTAAAAAAAAAGGTAATCTGAGAATTAAGGGTTCTGGAAAATCTAATTACCTCAGTTATAGCTGTGTTAATACAATAGAAATATACTAGTTAAGTGTTAAAGAATATAACAATCTATTTACATTCACTTCTGAAATCACACAAAAATATTTATATATTTTTACATGTAGAAAATACATACTTAAGTATGGCTGCTAAAACTCATAACACCAAGGGACAATCAGAGGACAAATGTCTGACTTGACACTTTAGTTTAAAAATAAAATTCCTCAATTGTAAACTTTATGTATATTTTATGACAAATGAAATGGCTTAAGAACAGCACATTTTTGCCACTTTCTAGATTATTTAGTTAACTCCTAAAAACATTAGGTTGAGAAGAAAACAAGCCACATAAAAGCTTTAATGCACTAAGTTACTTTAAAAATGAAAATGCCTTTGAAAACTGCATTTTAGAGCAAAATAAAAAAGCAAGTACCTCTACCCCCAAGTTATGGTGATAACAACAGAAACAAATATGAGCATTCGTTATGTGCCAAGCACTAGTCGAAGCCATGTTGTATGGGTATTGACTCATTCCATCCTCATAAAATACCTAATGAGGTAGGTAAAAAATGTTATCTCCCTTTTTGAGAAGCAGCTAATCAAGAACATGGTGTTTGTTATATAACTGGCCCAACTCTCCCAGCTGGGAAGGGGTGTACTCTGAAATCAACCCAGCTCTTGCCCTTGACTTAGATGCTTATACCATTATATATGCTATACTTTTCTTTCATATTCTCTTAAATAATATAATCTTTTATATTTTTTAGGCTTGTAAACCTTATAAAATTATTAAATAGTACATATTCATCAGAACCTTATATGTCCTCTCTAAGTCCAACTAAGAAAAACATAGGTGCAAGTTATTCAATAGGAAGCACTATTACCAGGAACAACATACTATAAAACATTAACTCTGGTCACCTCTTTGTGATCTTCTATCCAATAACTGGATTTTTCAATAATATACATGAAGAATTCTTAACAAAATAAAGCCATTTTTCTAAAAACCCACACAATTTACTTGATCCACATATAACCTAGGTTTACTTTTTAAAGGAAAGTAAATTAGATACTTTTGTATTAAATGGATAAGAACAGAGGACTTTGAAAGAGACAAAGTTTACATAAAATAAAGAGGAAAGTAAATTAGATACTGATGTGAGTATTAAATGGATAAGAACAGAAGACTTTGAAAGAGACAAAGTTTACATAAAATAAGGATAGGAAGTATCACCACTAATCTATCTGAGGTCTGCAAGTATATGCAGGAAACACGACTGGGAGCAAGGTTTCACAGAGTGGAACTGCTGCCTGGAACAGATTTTTAAAAAGCTATGATGTACTTCAAGCAGAACTTAAAATGATTCTAAGCGTTGGAGCTATTATCGATAGACTGAATACAGTAAAACATGTTACTAATCCTTTCGTTAAGTACATTCTACATTTACCTTTTTCTTTTTCTGGAGAACATGATTAGGTAGTAGTTGATGGAGTTGCTTTCTTTTTACATGCATTGCCGCAATTTTCATGTCCACCTCAAACATCTTGCTGTTTATTGCTTGCCTATAAACTACACAATTAGGAAATTGTTACAAGAAATAGAAACATTTTAACAAAGGCAGTAAAACTCACTCAGGAGAAGCCATTATAAGTAGGGATCCTTTTCTATCAATCCTGTGCATGAAACTACTAGGCCAAAATTGATCTCTAATCTGACATAATCCATTGCTTGAGCAAACTCTAAGTACCTTTTACCACAAGGTCTATATAATACATAGAAGCAAAAGTATACTAACTCTTCCAATGTAATTACTCTTAAAATAAAAACTTCAAAGAGTAACTCTTTAAGAAACAACAGGACTGGGGAAAAAAGGTTTCTTTATACCCTTTTATGCTACCACAATTATTTAAAATTCTAGCCCAATTAGGTAACAAATGCAGCAATTATTGACTAAACCTAAAAATACCTTTTCAAAAATATGCAAGATAAAACTTTAAGACAAGTAGTAACATCTTCTATTATAGAAATAACTCAAATAGGGGTGACAGGAACAAAAAGAAAATGCTAAAAATAAATTCATTCAAGTAAGTTCCAGAGAATCCCTAAATGGAAAAATCCATTCATTCAGTCATATGACAATTTATTGAGCACCTATACTATATCACACTGTTCTAGCCATAGGGGATACAGAAGAGATTGAGACCAAAAGAATTTCACACTGGGGAGCCTGGGTGGCTCAGTCAGTTAAGCCTCTGCCTTCTGCTCAGGTCATGACCTCAGGGCCCTATGACAAAGTCCCGCATCCCATTGGGCTCTCTGTTCAGCAGGGAATCTCCTTCTCCCTCTGCCCTTCCCCGCTGCTCATGATCACTCTCTAAAATAAATAAAATCTTTGAAGTATATATATTTTTAAAAAATTAAAAAACTACTTCACAGAGTCTACATTCTAGTAAGACAAACAGTAAACAGGAACAATCAAAGTAAAAAATTACCCCTATCAGATAATAGTGCTATGGAAAAAAAAATAGAGTAGGGAAGACAAGCTTAGCCTGGAAACTGAGAAGACATCAAAATGGAGACTGAAATGAAAGTGAGGAAGTGAAAGAGATAAATGGTGGAACAGTATTTCAGCAGATCCAAGGTTAAGGGCAAAATTTCCTCAATTGAGCGGATGTTTGGAATGTTAGAGGAACAACAAAAGGACCACTGGAGAAAAGGAAAAGGCAAGGTGCATAACCCCCTAAGAATAATTCTGAAATCGCCAAAGCTCCAAACATGTAAATTTTTCCTAAAATTGGCACCAAAACTCATCTGGCAACAACTAGCCTTGATCTAACCTTTTATCACTATTTGGTCTCTACCTTTGCTTAATATGAATCCTGAACAGTTCCCCAAAGAAATGTTACTGTCACTGACTACCAGATGTTGCTGCAAGCCCCACTAGGAATATTACTTACTAGCTTTATTACCTTTCTGGCTCCAAGACATATGGATAAAGGATTCTAAACTTACAACAGGAAATGAGACCAGACATAATAAGAAGGCCAAATCAGGTAAAATCTTGCACACCAGAGTAAGGAAGGACTTGGACTTCTTTCCAAGAGAAATTGGTAGCCATTATAAGTTTTAACAAAGGAAGGCATGATTTGGCTTAGTATCATTTTGGATGCTGACTGAGAATAACTATTATCCCGTTAATAGCTGGGCTAGGGCAAGCCAGGGAAACTAGTAATGCAAATACAACAGAGCAATGACAAATGAGCTTGGACTAGTGGGACAGCCGTAGAAATAGCCATAAGTAGCAGGAATCTCAAAAGACACTAAAAGTAGAGGCAAAAGGATTTTTTAATGCATTAACATCAAATTATGAAAAAAAAAAAAAAAGTCAAAGAGGACTCCAAGATTTCTAGCTTGAACAACTACAGGGATAGAGCTGCCAATACCTGAGATCAAAAAGATTTGAAGAGAAGTTGGAAGAGACCGGAAGTAAGAATTTGAGTACTGAACTTATTAAAATATTTGTTTTATTAGAAAATCCCACAAAGGGGGTGCCTGGGTGGCTCAGTCAGTTAAGCATCCGCCTTCAACTCATGATCTCAGGGTCTCTGCTCAGAGGAGAGTCTATTTCTCCCTCTCCCTCTGCCCCTCCTCCCACGTGTACATACACGCTGTCTCCTTCTCAAATTAAATCTTTAAAAAAAGAAAAAGAAAAGAAAAAAGACAATCCTACAAAGCATTCCATTAAAATGTTTCAAGGTACAGGACAACTCAACATTTCCCTCCCAAAGTAACTAAAAATTCCTTGAAAATCCTGATGGTTCATTAGCACAATCTCTGATAAACAGCTCAATCTAGATGAGATGCACAAAAATTTTCTAATTCAAGTATCTCTACATGATTTGTTTACAGTTTAAGCTGACATCAAAATTTTTACTCTGGAAAATAACAGTTTTGTGATGTTCAGCAAGTGGAGTTACCACCCTCCAAATCACATCCTAAAAAATCTGTGTTTCTGTTGTTGTCACAGCTACTAAGGGTTACTACTTGCTGGGACACTAAATATTCTTCGGTGTTTCTCATGATAAAGAATTGTGCCATATTCCATTTATATTCCTAAAAATGAAAATCCTACTTATCAATTATTTGAACCAAGAAATCAATTCAATTTTCTATAAGAAAGAGTATTTTTCACCTGAATTTTCCAAGAAGGCAACTACCTAATGTGTCTCATTTACAGTTACCTTGTTTTAGTTGAAACTTTAACTGCTACTATATCACCAACTGCAAGGCTGCTGATGGTCATTCACAACAGACAGCTACCTGCACAGGAGCAGCTCCCAGATGTCACACTGTGAGGGATTCCACACCCAGGTGCACCACCACCACCACCATCACCACCTCCCCCACCAACTACAGAAGTCAGGCCTTCTAGTCACTGGACGTGAGTATTTACATTCTCAAAGGCATACTCTTTTCCTTTTACTTCTTCTTCACACTTAGTATAGGACACTAACTTTTTAACAACTTGTACCACTTTCTGTCTCTCCTCTCAGGAGGTAAAAAAAATTGTTAATGTAAAAAAAAAACTGTTAATGTTAAATCCAAATGTTCTTAGGGGGAAAACTTATTCAGGACAAGTGAAAATGACACACACTAAAAATGTTTTTAATGGGGAGTAAAGGAGAGATGTTCGAAAGAAAACAAGAGTCCCTAAAGAGGATGTATATTCATAGTCTATGCGTTTATGCATAGTCACCATTGCCTTGAAAAGTTGTGCATCTATAAATATAGGCTTAGCTTCTGTGAACTACACCCACCATTTGTTCTTTAAACTTCTATCTCAGTTATACCTCAGGGTATAGATCAACCTGAAATGTAGCTCTAATCACCCTATTCTCTACCCATGAATCAATCAACACTTAAGTCTATATCTGACATAGAATAAAATTTCTTCACATCACCAAAAGCCTAGCTTTGTAAATATCTAAGGTTCACGATTATTGTGGCAGTCAGCAGACACAAATTCACTTTTTTACACAAATACTCATGTGGTTTCTAATTTCATAAATAATTGTGACCAAATTTAAAATGGTCCTACTTAACTTTAAATCTATAAAACAAAAAATCCTATGTATTAGACATTACTAAAACTAGTAACTAATCCAAATTAAGATTATTTTGATAATCATCATTCAATACTCCCAAGTAAATTAACAGTAATTGCAAATATCACTATGGTACACATGAAGACAAATTCAAATATGCAAGTTACATGATTTGATCATCCAAGAAGAGGTATACCTGTATCTGTGAAAGACTGAATATCATAGGTGAGATCAACACTGAGATTTTCAGAGTTTTCTGTTTTTTTAAACACTAACCCAATCACCCACATCGTGCGAAATTCTTCCCTGCAAAGTAAGAAAAGTGTTACTAGTTTATCAAGATTTCATGAAAATGTTGTCAATGTGGTTAACAACCTGACGTATGTGGAAAAACTTGGAATCCAAGTGTATAAGCAAACTAAGTAGAGTTCTAAACCTAAACTCCATCAAAACTCAAAGTCCTCCACCATACATGTCCTTCATATTCCTATTACTATATAAACAAGGTACTGACAACCACTGTTAATGATCCCAAAGTACCAAAGGCACAATAAAAATCATGTTCAAACTAACAAGGGAAAAGAAGTAACACATTTTAGAAAGATCTGAAACAAAAAAAGATTATTCTAGATAAAAAATTTTAACTAGAATGTAATATATACTCCTTAAAATTTAAAAACTCAATCAAAAAGGTCCCATGAGGGGTGCCTAGGTGGCACAGTCAGTTGAGCATCCAACTTGCAGTTTCAGCTCAGGGTGTGATATTCATGGGTTGTGAGAGAGCTCCATGTTGGGTCTACACTCAGCATGGAGTCTGCTTGGGTTTCTCTCTCTCCCTCTCTGTTTCTTTTCCACCCAACCCCTGCCCACGCATGCATGCTCTCTCTCACTCTCTTTCTAAAATAAATAAATATTTTTTAAGAAAAGAAAAAGGAAAAAGATGGCATGAACAGTAATTTGACTACATAATAACATAATAACAGAAACCAGGTTGATTCAGCTACTTTTGAACATTTAATAATCTAACTGAATGGATCAGTCTTCTAATAATTATGACTGCAGCAACAAAAAATTATAAAAAGCTCAAATAACAACTCTTTTACAGGACTGCAAAAGGAAATAACCTCTATCAACAATTCAGAGTAATGGCTATATACCAATGCAGCACAGTATCAAATGATCAATTTACTTGTATTTTTCAATCTTTCTTTAATGATACATTTTTTTAACAAGCTCATTACTAAAATTCCCCTCGCCATCCAAATGCAAATGAAGTATAGGCAAAGTAGAATCTCAGGTAAATAATTCAGTAACAACTGAACCAGAAATCGATCTATAAAAGACCCTTAAAAGAATAAGGTAAGCCTTTTATTAACACCTCTTCCCAATGTTCCAGAATCTATCACAAATCAGATTTTTGCAAGTTCAATTGAAAGCATGTTCTCTCTTTTAAAAAAAATTAAGATGAAAAGCAAGACATATTTGGATATAGCTACTCTGATAACCACTGTATAGTATGGGTGAGAAGAAACAAATTTTAAGAAATGCTAAAAGGCAGATCTGCAGAATTTGAACTCTAATTAATCATCCTTAGATTAGTATCAGAGAAAACTATTTCAGTGTTGATTTTTCTCAAGAAATACTTCTCTTTAATGTTTCTCATCAGGAAAACCTAACCCACTAATCTTAAATAGGTTTTGTGTCATATGTGATCAATAGAATGGTGACTCTAGTTACTAAAAAGTTGACTATAGAAAGCTTCTATGAGTAAAAGAAAGGAGAGAAGGAAACTAGATTAAATTAGAAGATTTCTTACTTGTCAGGATTTTCTTTGGGTGCTGGAAATGACTGGGGATTCACATGAGCCAGTGTAATAAATTCATTCTTCTCCAAACTTCCAACCAGGATTCGGATTTTTGACTCCACCAAGCCCACCCTGAACAAATGTCACTTAGTATTAATGAAAATTCTGGTTAATTTAAAAAATAAAATGCACAAAGTCAAATATGTTTATGCAAAGCAGTAATATGAAGATCATACTTAAACACGTGTGAGGGCAGTTCAACCATCTGAATTCCCATAGATAAAACCAGTCTTAGGCTCTAAACAAAAATGCTAAAGCAAAAACTGAGGAAGGATAATCAAGTAGCATTTCAAACTAGGAAGGTTACAAAAGACATCCCCACAATGATTTAAAGGAAAAAAAGCAGTAGGCTAAAACAAAGCACTTTAAATATACAGTTAACGATACATGGATATCCGTAAGGGAAACAAAAAACAAAGTTGTATATGAATCCCCAAATTCCTACACTTCCATTATAAATAGTAAAGTTCCATTTATGAATAAAACCAGACTGGATGGGAGGACAAACTTTCTCCCATCTCCTACTGCATTCTGCAGCTATCTGATTGGATTTTTGCTTATTTTCTCTGTAAAGTCTAATCTTATACTCACCATTCTAGGCGTTGTTTTTCTGTTGGTGCACTTGCTAGAAGTACAATATAATGCCTTTGGAGATAAAGACAACATGCTATTTATTTTATTTAACTGCTTTGTGCTGGATATTAACACCATAATGTAATAGCTTTGTGACAGTTATAGATCAGCAACATTTTAGCAAGGGGGACTGCAAGTTCAAGATGTACATAAAATCATAAAAGCTAAATTCCACAAGTTTCTAACTACTGGTGAGTTTAATTCTTCTGAAAAAGAGTGATTTTATAAAAATTATTCCAAAATAACTTAATCCAAGAACAATGAATAAACATTAATTGATAGTTTGGTCCAAAAACTCCAGTGGAGTGCTTTATATCTATAAGCTGTTCACTAAAATATATTCTATTAAAACAAAGTTGTTTTGACAGAAATAATGCACCAAGGCTTTAGCACAGAAACAGGATCACTAATTATACATATTACAACAGTAAGCTCAAAAATAGTTCAAACACATCATGCTTTTTAACTCAAATAGGCAGCAAAAATTAAAACTGAATATTGAAGGTAGGCCTAATGATTTTTCTCAAGTAACAGTATAAATTTCTATAAAAAAAAAAAAAGCAGATATCACTAATGTGAGAGCAAAGAAATCTGATTTTCATGTGGAACCCAATTCCATTAAATTAGAGAAAAGGCAAGTTTTATTTCACAAAATGCCATTATAACTATTTTAAGTCTTTTTAAAACAAACTAAAAGTATAATTCATGTTATTTTATATTTAAGAAGTTCAGTCCAATATACTCTTCTACAGAACCCATTTTAGAGGTGCTGCAAGCCAAACTTCTCACCAGAAACTACCTCACAAACGGCAAACTGAGATCACCTAAACACGGACACTAGTCTGAAAAACCAGAGTATGATGAGAATTTTTAAATTGGTTTACTCTTTTTTAAAAAGCCTAAAACTCTTATCTTTCATATCTTATAAATGAGGTTTTGGACTAAAACCAAATGTCTGACCTAGGCAAGAGAGAGAGAAAGAGAGAGAGAGAGAGAGAGAGAGAGAGAGAGAGAAAGAAGACATTTAGGGAAGGGACAATGAAAATTTGACAAATTAAGGCATTTTTTAACCATTCTTCCTTAAAATATTCCATTTGATTACTTACTTATGCTCATAAAGCATTTGAAAAATGGTTATGAGTCTTCATAGCTATGTAACCTAGGTATGAGACTTGTATGTACCATCTGTAACACAGGACAATGCCACTTACTGGCAGCGGGATAAATGAAGCTCAAATGAGCTTAACTTCAAGTACTTATCAACTTAAGGTAACAGAGATAATACGTATAAATATGAAAACATGTAGACAGATATGTGAATATGCAGCTCAAATCCATACAGACCAATACTTCCTTTACCACCAGTTTAAATTTGTTCAGCATTATTTGGATCGAACCAAATATACAGAACAAACACAGATGGCTCAAATAAATAAAAGTTAATAAGTCACAAAAAAGCACTAAAAGCTCATGCATTTTACACACACATAAACTCACTCTCCGAGCCCTCAAATGCTCTTAAATGCATCCAAATCCTAACAAGTTCAGTATTCTGATTTCCAGTCCCTGGGAGATTGGAAATGGGCAGCCGATGGGGGAGGGAAGGAAAGAAAGATGGAGGAAGAGTTCTCTGACAGAAGTGTAACAAGTTACAACAGGAGACAACAAACTGTAAAAAGCAGGCATGTACACAAAAAACAAAAAAAGCAAAGTTGTCTGTGTTCCCCTAGTAAAGGAACAAAACAATCTGTGTCTAAACTACTCTTTTATCACACTATTAAAATGGATGTTCTTAATCACCACTCGAGTCTTCAACAAATGATGCACAACATTCTCTCTTCACAAAGGCAAAACATACAATCCATTTGAATATAATTTTGTTGGCAATTCAGTTTAAAGTTTTGAAGTTCAAAGAGTTCAACTTTGGTTCTTACTGAAATGAGGGGAACTAGGGGGGCGTGGTAATCTACTCTGTAGTTATGTCCTTTACTCAGCCACATTTAAGCAAATTTGAAGTAGGAGACATAAAATGCAGTAAGTAAGTTTAACAGAAATAACCTGTCATTAGGAATCCATTTATAAAACAAAGACTCATCCAGCTAAGAAACTGAAACCAAATCCCACCTGAGTTTAAGTTTTAAGAACCAGAACTTGTATTCAATTCCTAAGATTCCTATCATAGAAGAGAGGCACCAAGTACTTCTAAATTTAGACTCCATGTATTTGTATAGCTGTCCCAAAGAATGTGATCCCCAATTTCCAACTATCATCACCATTTGCTTAAGATGCTCAAATGCCTTAAGGAGACACTTTGAAATGTTAATGTAAGTCATTAACTTTTCCCCAAACTTAAAGATTTTCAGTTTCTAATAAAAAGCTTTTGCTATAAAAATGTATCCCAAATGAATTAAAACCTATTTAAAAATCCCTAAGAACGATTTAGTTGCTTTTATTACCTAATAACTGCTTATCCCCCCAAAAAATATGTAAGTAGGTTTCCTGGCCATTTCATCACAATATTTTTCCCGGGTATATAGAATATAGCTTAGATATGTGAATGGAAAAAATGTAATTATCTTAGAGAAAACTCCTTATAATTCCATCTTTGCAAAACCTGGGACCAAGTTCAGTATTTTAAGTTTTTAAGACATTTTAAGGCTAAATTATTCTTTCACACCTACTCCTTGAAATTATAAGAGAACATGCGGGCCTCTTGCCACTATTACCTTTCCTTCCTTTTTTCCTAGTAAAATGGAATACCTGAAACAAGTATTCACATTTCCTAGGTCAATGATGACTTATTTTATTGCTACGTGTCAACTCGAATTACCTTAAAGGAAAAACATGAAAAATATCTTTAGTTATTAAAAACTGTACAAAGCACTGTTAATGCCTTTTTCTCAAGAACACTGAGATCTTCTCAAGATACTTTTCTGCCTTTTTAAAACAAATGAAATTTCTCCTTTCCAAGAATGACACGCGGGCATATTACAACTTAAAATCCAATACATAACAAATTACACTACTTTCAGGATGTACTTCAAATAAGGCTTAACCAACTTTCACTCAAGAGAAAACTAAGAATTTCAATTCAGTTGTACAGCCCATTTGGGGGATATCATATGAAATGCTAAAAGAAAAATTCAAATCTGTGACTACCTCTACATTCTATTAATAATAAGCACTAGATATTATAAAGAGGAAATTTTTTGGAGAAGTTAAAAATATAAATAAGATTTGGTATAGATAAATCTAGCCCATTACTATCACGTTTTCAAATCTGTTTTTCTCAAGACTCACAGCTAAAACTTAAAATTTTTCCTATACAATCTCTGCTATTTGTTGCTACTTCCTCATCCCTATTCATGCCTGAAGTTGTTTTTGATCATCTAAAATGATTTGTTTCAAGAGAATTCAGTAAAGAGAATAATCTATCATCTTTTACTCAGTCCACTGAAGACCTTTTAGGTACTGTTTGGCATAAAGATAGCTTAAAACTTCTAAAAGACAAGATTAAGCAAGCTTTGAAAAAAACCCTTCAAAGTTCTAGTAATGCAAATTTATTTGAATAGATGACACTATCAAGGTTTCTATTTCAACGATTAATCTTTCTTCAAGTGAAAGAAGCCTCTATTAAGTACTTTCAAGACTTCATTCTACCCAGCTCTTAGTCCTATGAGGAAGTGAGACAGGAAAAAGAAAAACTAGCTTAGTCTTTGATTCTCAGGGATTAAAAGATGCTATTTTTCTACAAAACCAGTTTCTTCCTTATACTCCATACAAGCAATTATGTATTCTGATGTTGTAGTATTTTTTTTAAATATCTTAATATATGTTTATTAGTTTAAATATCCAAAGGTACTTCCTCAACACTGGTTAAAATAAAAAACAATAAAAAAATTATCTGCCAAATGGAAAAGCACAACTTATGGGGAATAAGTAATAAACAAGAGCATTCAATGTTATGCTATTTAAATTTTTACTGACAACGCAGTGCTCCCAGAACACAACAATTAAGCTGGCTCCATATTGCTTTTTCATGCAAAAGATACAGAAACAAAACACAGAGACATCATGAAGGTCATCAGTCTTGTTTTTAATTGGGGAAATAGCATAAAGCAATCTTGCTTAGATTATTACAAAACACAATCCAACACAAGATCAAATGGTCAGGAAAGTTTCAAGCATTAAAGAAAAAAAAATTTAAGTGGGACTTTGGCAGGTTTTCAGCTCAGGGCAAATAAAAGTGCAAGTCCATTTTTTTTAAAGTAAGATTTATTATAACTTACAATTTTCATCAAGATCAACACAATCAGGCTTTAACCTGTACTAAGGTATTAAATCATTATATTAAAACCATTAGTAAAAAATATTACACCCACTTAGATTCCAAGAAAATTATTTGTAGAAATATCTAAAGGGGCTTTATTAACATTAGGGGAAAACAGTAGGCCAATAGTGTGCTAGAACTACTGTAAACACTTCACTGACTGTTGAATAAAATGTTTACATTTTATTAGCTCTGCCTATGGTTATATATAGAATCTCAATGGTAAGTTTCCAGAACTGGCTGAATATACTTAGTTTCCTAAGAGAGAACAATACTACATACAGATTTTAACTGCTCACTCCTTTGCCAAGGCATACGGATTGAGAGTTCTTGTGATGACTTAGGACGCCCACAGAACTGACACTGCTACAAACATAGTTTGGTTATACCGGGGAAGCAAACTATAGAGGCTACACTTCACAAGAAAAAATACAGGGTCTACTAAGAACAGTACACCCTCTGTGACAGGAAGGAAAATTCTACGGAAGATGTTTAAAGAAAAATTAAAAACTCCATTAGTCTAGCAAGAAGAGATGTCACATATGCTACCATTAAACCATTACTTTAAGAGAGCAACATGTCTGACATGCCTTAAAATACATACTTGTACTTTTGAAAGAAGTTTGGAGCTTCAAAAAGTTTGGACCACTCTGCCTTACTCAGCAAAATTTCATCTGTGATAGCAAGACCTAAATTAAAAACATATTAAAATGTTGGCATGCTTCAGTCCAACAATCTAGAATTTTAAAGATCTTAAACATACCACATGCAGTCACTATAATCCTAGAATCATAATTTTAACATAGCAATTTTATGACTTTGGAGCACAGAGATTTTCACATACATACACACTTTTCAAAAAGCTGGAGGATTTTTTGAGAGCCAGGTTTCTGGTAAATTACCATTACTCTAAATGCCATGCTCACTGGATGACTCTCTCCAAAAACTGAAGCACTGTAGTTAACCAAGAAAAAAAATTTCCCATAAGCTCTGATTCTTGCCTTTCTATAAAAACAAGCTTCCAAATATTTCTAAGCTACATTCTCCTATGAAGAGCCTCTTCAGACTACAGAAAACAATTTTACACTTCTGAGTTTGAAGTTGGTAGTGGTACAGCTAATTCTGTTTTCTTGACTATTATCAATCAAACAATCCTCTTTCAGCTACTTCTCTCAAAGACCATTTTTGGCAATGAAATTAGAAGAGTACTACTGGAATTCAAAAGTTTAACGGTTCCTCCAAAATAATAGGCACTTTGGCCCCAATCCTGCTCAAAGCTCTTTCCAAGTATATAGCTTGCTAAAAGCACCTCTCATGTCACCCAGTGGAGACAAACTGGTAGCATTTTAAAATTTAACATGGCAACCGTATAGCACTAAAGCAGCCCAGCAAGAGCCAGCTAAGGGGATAGCTTTAAATTGGTTAATTTTCCAGTATATAATCAAAAATAATTTGCCTCAAAGGAACTATAAAATGAGTTTTTCAAGTCAGTTTTCAAATATATACTGTAATCAATCAATCCCAACACCCACTTGAGTGAATGCTTTCTTCATTTTAAACTGCACAGCCAACTATGGGTCTACAGGTATGTAGATCCTGCGTGTATAAAGGAGAGCATAAGGATAAACACTTACCTTGTTTAAACTCCTCAACCATGACCATCCGTGTTGAAACGGACACATTGTACGTGGAGTTCTGTTGTGGGTATGCTGGTGTAATTATAGGCATAAGATGGTACCTATCACTGGGGTTTACCTACATACAACAACAGCCAATCAGTTTCTTCAAGTACATATGCAACAGATACTTGGACTTTTTACCCCTTGTTAAACTGAACCAATGATTAAATTTTAGTTCATTCATAGCTGGGAGAAAGAAAAACCATGTAAGGAGACAGTTTTTATAGGAATTCTTCATAGAATCAGAGATTTGGTCTAAACTAAAGATTTGCTTTGAGCATTTTGGCATGACTATTTTGGCAAGCTTACTAGAAAATAGTGTGCCTGTCAAGCAAAAAAGGTTCTAGTTGGGCATCTACTGATGTTTAGTTTTTCTTTTTTCAACAGAAATGGGGATGCACACACAATTATACTTTTCAGAAATGTCATACTAAATAGTGTTCTGTGCAAAACAATTTTTAAACAAGATGGAAACATGGTTTTTAATATACCATTAACCTATTGGAAGTATAAGCTTCTTGACACATGCTGAGACTATATTATCCATGTTGCTATCATTTTAGGAAAAAATGAAATGACTGAATAACTTAATCTTAATCTGTATACTAATGGTTAGTGACATATTTCCACGAAGGGAACTGTAAATTCACATTCCTCCAAAATTAAATGCCTGAGGTTTGGAAAACTTGAAAATAGCTTGATGTAATTAACAGACTTAAAAACTGACATTATTTTCGATGTTGTCATAAGACAGCAAATTAATGTAGAAAAATAGACCTTTATAGACCTAAAAGCCTTATTGGAACCTATATTTCTTTTATCAATTAATAAAGTGCATGTTGTTAACACTTAAACTGAGTAAGCAGTAAAGATCATAACTTCCCAAAAAGCAGAACAGAAGCTCTTCTTTTATCCCAACCAGGTTTTTGTAATCTGAAATATCCAAACCAATTTTTACAATTACATCATAGTAATCAGAGTGATATTGCTTAGAAGTTATCTGCCACATGTAAACGTTAAACAGTTTTCCTACCACAACCCAATTTTAACAGAATATTTAGATCAAATAAAAAAATACAGGGATTTTGAGTATCCTTTTATTTTTTTTTTTAAAGCACAAATGCCCACACAACTTTGACTTACAAGGTAGTTCTATATAGAATTAAAATGTTAGTGAACTTGATATTATAAACTATGTACAATTAAATGGAGTTTACAGGGTACATAATTATGCTTCTCACATCAGAGGACAATTATAGTTGAGGTTATCTAAAAGAAAGTGTAATACGGACATGTCTACTCATACATAAAAGGATGGAAGTCTCCCTGAAGATTATGCAGATGATTTTTACTTGTTATTGCACAGTGCGAATTTGTAGGGGAAAAAATAATACACTAACCCTTGGGTCCCATACAGGCAAATTAAGATTGCATTCTTCAGGCTGTTTCAATAGCACTGGATTTGGCCATTCCCTGTTTAAAAAGATTGTAGCACTTGATAAGACTATTGGATATTACCAACTAAACGTATTTTGTTAAACATACAGCATTTGTGATGTGATCCTTCTTCATTCATTTTGCCCTCTTGATATATATAAATCTTTTATTCCTATCTTTTGAGGTTAAGACTACTCAAGACTATAACTATGAAATTAACTTAAACCATTTGGTAGCTTTCTCAGGCTGGTAAGTCAAACATCTTCTCTGCCTCTGAAGAACTGATAAAGCACTATTTAAGTAAAAAAAAAAAAGTACTATTCCAAGACATCTGATGTGTTCACCTCAACCTTCCAACAAGATAAATTTCTCTTAAAAAACAAAAGTCCTATCCTTATACTAGCTATTTCCAAAGACAATTGAGGGTGAAAAAGTTAACTCATTTAAGCAGAAGAATAGGAGTAATTACAGAATTTGATTTAGGAAAATTTTATCTCATGACTTAAAGGTCCTAACATGAGTATGTGTGATGAAACTTTGTGATGTGAATACATTGTTTTCAAGACGCGATCTAGGATGTAGCTACCTCAGTCCTTTTTGGAAGAGATCAAAAGCTGGAAAATATTTGCCATCCTTAGTATAGAGCTTAAGTTCTTAGAAATATTATTTGCTATGTATGTGTAGCATTACAGAAATTCTGACATTCTTTAGTCAATCTCACCAAAACTGATCATGTATGATTAAGTGCTATCCTGCAAATAACAGCATGTGTACTGAAAAATGTGGCACAGTTCTAAATTATAAAATTACTTCCAACAACTTAAATTTGTATTAAAAAACTAAAAAAGAACTATTTTTGCAGAGGGAGAAGGTACAAGGTTGGCAGGTATAGAGTGGGAAGACAAATCTCGAAGATCAATTTAATTAAAAATCAAAAAAACCTAACCTTTTAACCAAGGCAACTAATATGAATTGGAAATAATTCATCTCACTTTTCTTAAAGGAAATGATTGACAAATATGAGTATGCTGAAATGAGGAAGCTTAAAAAAAAAAAGCTCTTCTGGGTTAATGACTAATCTCAAAAGGAGGACACTTTGCTATTTTTTTTTACACATCTGTAGTTCTTCTTGAAAGTTTTTTATACATACATTTTTAATATTTTACCAAAGATAAATGGGCAGCTGAAAGCAAAAAAAAAAAAAAAAAAATTCCAATGACCTATAGATTTAGAAGAATCCAAAGAGTAAAAGAAGCGGTATATGTAAGTTTTATCCAACTTCCTGAAACTGGTATCAATTCACTGGATTTTAGCAGAAATGACAGCTAAAATTCAGGGTTTATTTAGAGGATAAGGAAGCACAAAAAAGCACCTGCCTTACTATCCTGGGAAAAGGGAAGGGAAAGGAAAGGAATTCAGGTTTGCCATTTTACACACATGATCTCCCCAAGGCTACCTAAATGGCTACATCATGAACTAAAATTTGAATCTGAAACCAGCTGCAGAAATGTCATAGAAATAAGACTAAACTTCAGTGTCTACAATCAATTTTATTTTAATATAATCTAAACACATACCATTTAGAAAATACCAAGAAAAATTTATGTACAAGAGTTGATGCTATTGCATTTGGATAAAGCTGGCAAGTTCTTGCTACTAGCATAGCCCAGGAAACACCACCGAGGAAACCTAATATATTGGAATAGATGTTGTGGCCTGTTGATAAGGGAAAAGCAAAAAGAAGAGTTAGTGCTGAACAAAAGTTGAAACATTTTTAATAAGCTAGCCAACAAATTCTGAACTCACGTTTGGCCCACAGTTTGATAGCTCTCAGAGTTAACCTGAAGTTGTCAATGTTTGGTACTAGATGTAAAATTTCATCGGTTACCCTGCAACCTGATTAACAGGGAGTGAAAAAACAGAACATTAAATCATCAAAGTTTAATAATGTTTTTCTTCAATTTTCTAAGATTGATGTCAAACTCAAAAACTTATTTCATAGAAACGGTAATATTAATTCAATAAAAAAGGCAAATAAAACTCTTATCTCCTATCACACGCATTACTATAAACCAAAGAATCTGTAATCTGCCTAATCTCATCTCATCATGTAATTAAGACTTCTTCCAGTCCAGACACATTGACAAGGGTTTAATCCACTTAAATTCGCAAGAATTGTTCTTTGAGAGCATGGCAACAGCAAAGTAAATATGAAGGTGTTCAAAAGTAACCCCTTTAAACACAACAGTTGAAAAGGTTACAAAGAATATCATGACCACAGGGTAATGCAGTGAAACCTAATAAAGCACCTAATAAAGCACAAATGTCTTTAAATGTCCCAGAAACAAAAGAAGTAACAGTGCACGATACTAGTAAGATAAATTACCACATACTCCTCTGCAGTCTATTAAGTAAAGCATATTTTATTTAACTATTAGTAAACAGCATGGCTATAAAAGGTTCCATAATCTATTTCATATTTGACAAAAACTGCTACTATGCAAATGGAAGTGGGTTTTATTTTTAACATACCGTTAAGACTTCGTATGCATCTTATATCTAAATTCTTAAGCAGACTATCGTCTCTTAAGTCCAAGTCTTCTGGAATCGTCTGCAGTGCTAATCTTGCAAACAAAATATCAATCTAAAACAAAAATAGAAGTTAATATTCCATATCCATCAAACTATTTTAAGGCATTTCTTTAACAAAGAAAATACTTAATACTCTTTTAAGCCAGGATCTTCTCATCAACTACAAACAAGACAATGCCTCCAGAACTCCAAAGTCCATTAATTTATATCATAGGTATTTTAGTCAGATGTCAAAACATGGAACTATTCAAGAGAACTTGAATACTTACTTATCATTTTAATTATGCTTACTAAGTTTGATTTACTAAATTTATTAATGTATCTACTGGCTATACTAAATTTATTAATGCATCTACTGCAAGACTATTTAAAATTAACTGTTTAGTCCTCCATCTATATAAACTGGAATTGATTATATATTAAAGGTGCCCCAACTATAAGGCCAACATTCTTATATTTAGCCCAAATATACCTCCCAGTAAAAAGGGGGCTCCTTATATTTAAGAACTTACATATCTATAACATTACAGTAGGTTTCCCCAACTTAGTTTTGACTAAATAGAAACAAACAAAAAAAAACCACTACAAATTGTGAAGGCTTATAGAATGCAACTGACCAAAAAACCTCCCACTTTTTTTAAGTGGGCTCCACGCCCATTACAGAGCCCAATGCAGGACCCAAACTCCTGACCAAGAGTCTGATGCTTAACCAGCTGAACCACACTGGCACCCCTCCTTTTTTTTTTTTTTTTTTTTTCCCAAGGAAAGGTGACAGTGTGAAGAAACTTAGCATGGATTTGGTCATTATTCCCGAGGGCAGGATTTCATGGTTCCCAAACTTTGGATGCTACCAGAAATAAGCCTTCTACTCAGAAGATCACTTTAGAAGGCAGTATTTTAAAAGAGCTTATTGTGAAAACTCATTTAAACCTGCACCTACATAATAGGTGTACACTTTTATAAGAAAAACAGCTGTACATTTTTATAAGTAATTAACTTGTGGTATAGCATTAATGTTCCAATGAAACAGATTCCTAAGTCCAGTAGCTCCCCCAATTTAAACAGAAATAAAGATTATGTGCCTTCAAAAACTGGCAACTCAAAAAGCAAGTCGACAGAGATTGCCATTCCAAGTTAATATAAAATGCTTAAAATGTTCAAAGATAAAGACATTCCCTAAGATAGTGTTATTTTTACATACAATGTATGGACAGAAAATGAACACACATTAAATATTTCAAGTAAACATCTGACTTTTCATCTGCATCCTGAAAAGTTCACTCTTCTTTGGTAATGTTCTTGTAGGGAAAGCAGGACATTGATACCTTACAGATTATTACATATATAAATATTTAATTTTATATTTATTTAAACATTGACAGCAAAATCTACCTGAACTTGACAAACCTTTACTAAATTTAGCATTTTGTATCTACTTAATTAAGGTTAATCATTCATATTCAACTTTTTATGACAGATCTGGGCATCCTTATGCAACAATTATAGAAGTGGTCTTTTTTGCCTAACACTGACGTATTATTCTCCCAGTTTCCAAGATTTTATAATCTTCACTATCAGTGACTTTCCAGCACCATTATATATGACAGAAGTTATGTTATTAACTGAAGTTGCTTCACTGTCTTATCAGCTTTGTTCCAACTGCCTTCACTATAAATGTAGAGAACAGCAGAAATAAATTCACCTCAAGAATCCGAACTCATAAATCCTCCCGTATCAGAAAATACCTCAGCACACTAACAGGTCAGTTTCCTCTCAACTTCTTAAATACTTAATTTAAATGAAGTCAAGGCAAAGTTCCATTTGTAAAAATATGTTGTTATTGCCTTAAGAAGACTAAAAGTATATCAATTTGTAAATGGAAAACCTACCAAATAAACCATTTTGTAGCAGCATTTCTTAGTTAATGTTTCATGGTCTATATGTTGGCTCTTAATTTCATGAGGCTCTTTGAAAAAAGACTAAGGGGCTTCTGGATGGCTCAGTCAGATGATCCTCACTCTTGATCTCACGTCATGATCTCATGCTCATGGGCTCGAGCCTCACATTGGGTTCCACACTCAGCGAGAAGTCTGAGATTCTCTCCCTCTGCCCCTGCCCCCAGCATGTCTCTCTCTAAAATAAATAAAATCTCTTAAAAAAAAAAAAAAAAGGAAAGGAAAAAAAAAAAAAAAACCCCTAACACTAAAAGTGGGGCACCTGGATGGCTCAGGTGGTTAAACATCCAACTCTTGATTTTGGCCCAGGTCATGATCTCGGGGTCATGAGACCAAGCCCAGTGTGGAGCCTGCTTAGTATTCTCTCTCTCCCTTCCCCCTCCCTCTCTCTGAATAAGTAAAACTAAAAGACTAGAACTGATATTCTACAAAGAACAGGGAGTCACTTCTATTGAAAAAAAACTTAATTCTTTCTATCACATCAACTCACCAATTAAAATCATTTTTTAACCTACATCAATCAACATTACGCATACCAAGAACTGTCTATTTGAATTATACCTTACCTCTATCCCATCAAAACACAGTTTGATAACTGGTACAAATGCCTCTTCAACAGCCTGTAAGAAAATTAAGTAAGTTCAGTGTCTCTGAAACTATAGATTAGACCTATACTAGTTTTAGTACTTCAAAGTGAATGAGACTTTTGAAATTGTTTAAACATAATTTAGCATAATGCCTGACATCGACTAGGTTCTCAGCAGCTAGCTGTTAAGACTCTAGGCTCTTAAATCAGACAAATCTAGGTTCAAATCCTTGATTTCAGCCACTCAGATGTGATTGTGGCCACATTGCTTAATATTTATTTTGTTTGCCTAATTTCCTAACTCTGTGAGATGAAATTTATTTCAGGCTTGTAAAGAGTGAAATGCAAGCATATGTGTTAAGCACTTGAAAGGATCTGGTAAATTGCAAGAGTTCAATAAATGATGTCTATAGCATAAAATTTGCTGAATTTCACTAATTTTCATAATTCCTCCCCTTTCACCCCAAACATTTACGCACTCTTAAATCTTTTACTTCTTCCTGTAATTTCAACTTATCATAGAATGAGGTGAAAAAGTCACTTCGATCAACATGTCTTGGTGCAACACACAACGCATCAATATCGGCACCTAAAAAAAATTAAGCCCATCAACCACTAATTACTATTACAAGAAAATTATTTTGCATATTATGGCAGTACTTGATGTTGAGAATCTGTTAACATTATGCTGGTGAGCCTCTAAAAATGTGCCCTTCCCCTTAAAAAACATTACTGGTCAGTAGAGGAAAAACTTGATCCTAATTGTTAGGCTATCTTTTTTCCTGCAGCATCCTATATTTGTAGTGGCCCAGGTGACCTGGGAGTCAAAGAAAGGGGACTCAGATGAGACTTTTATGTTAAAGTGAGGGAACTATTCAAGAATACACCCAACATCTTGATGTCATTGGTTATGACCATGTTCATTAGCAAACCAAATCAACCAAACAAAAACCGTTTTCTTCCACACATGATGTAAGTAGTGCTCACAGGCCTCTATCTGGCCCCTAAGTGGGACCTACAAAATAAACTCCAAAAAAGGATTACTGGCAAAAATCCAAAGAGGCAGACCATGGTAAGATATTTGTTACTAATTTAGTGCTTGAAAGGAGGCCAGCACTGAGTACCTAGGGGGAACATGACAAAGATGACTTAAATCAATAACTGGGATCATAAAAGAATCAATGTGGAATCAGGTCAACACAGTCGTTTCCCTAGAAGACCCAAGAGCTAAGGCACTACTCTGAAGGCTGTATATTTAGCATGTACGTGAAAGGGAGAAAGGCATAGAGTGCACAGGATACATCAAGAATAAATGCACTAACTGCAGCTGGCACAGAGCAGTGGGACATGGGGAGAAGGAAGGATGCCAGAAAAAAGAGAACACTATCCTGGCAGAGCCTTTTAACATAGAAGCTGGTGGTTTATGGTTGAAGAATCCTAGTTCTGCCAAGAGATGGCTGGGAGAAACTGTTTAAGCCTACTGCCTCTCTTAAGTCTCACACATCTTTTTGTTACATTAGAATAAGAGAACTGAGTAATAAATAAGATAATGAAGACCAAAAGCTTCTTATCAGCTCAGTGCCCAGAAAGAATCCAGTAAATGTTCTCTGCCATGATAACATTTTCACCATGTATTTGCATAAAATAGTACAAGTGTAAGCCAGAAAATATGGACAGTGATCACCAACAGCTGCAGACACTGTCGTGGTTTGGTTTTTGCTCAACTATATTTTACAACTATTAAAAAAAAAAAAAAAAAAAACAAGGATGGGGAAAAGAAGACCACAGGTCTTTAGAAAAAGCTTTCATTCCCTTTTTCTGATTTCCTGACTTGATATTCTTCAGGGAGAGGAAATGATACAGAAAGTAGCCCTGTCCAAAAGAACTCTCCAATGGAGAAAAAAGTTCTCTCTCTGCACTCTGCAGCACAGTAGCCATTAGCTAACATTACTGATCGACACTGAAAACGTATCTACTTCTATTGAGGAACTGAATTTACTACTTAAATTCAAGTATAACTGACATACAATGTTATATGAGCCTCAGGTGTACAACACAGTGATTCCACAAGTCTATACATTATGCTCTCTCTGCTCACCATTCTAAGTGTAGTTACCACCTCTTACTATATAACATCCTTACAATACTATGGACTATATTTCCTATGCTGTACAGAACTGATGTTTAATTTACTTAATACCGTATTAGACAGTGAAGGTTTAGAAGCCTTTTTTTTTTTATCTTCTTAACCAATTTTAAGGTCCTTGAAGTACTCTACCTTCCATGCAAACCTAAGCTGTATGATACACCACAAGTAATTTAAATGAATGTGTCATTACGATTTTTAGGAACTAAAAAAAGTATTCCTTCAAAATAATTAAAACAGTATTTACCTTTTGTATGTACTCCTAATCTGTAAGATCCAAATGTAAAAATTTTTCCTCCAACATTTTCAATTACAGATTGCGGAAGATTCTGTTTAAACAAAATATGGGTATTTTGTCAGTGGAGCATAAAAGAAACTATTTCAAGTAGCATTGTATAATAATAATAAAAAAAAGAATTCAGTGCAAACTTATGAAAGGTAAACAAACTCCATAAGCTCTACCAAATACCGGGTCTTCATATATCAACCAACTTTGAAATTCAAGCAATTTCTAGTGACCCATACCCTTTTAGAATTTTGCCACATTCCTGGAAACTGCTATAAAAGAGGTCTAGTGTACGGGAGAACATGTGGTTCCATACAAGCAATGTTACAAGCAGATTTTATTCGTGACCAAGATGCTGCACATATCATGAATGTTAAAATATAACAAAAAACATATTCTGATTGCTTAAAAAATTACATTAAGATTATACTGAATATTCCATACTACATTAGATGTAATTTTACCATATCAAAAGTGACTTTAAGGCCAATACTGCTACATAACAGTTTAGATTCCAAAAGGTTTTGGTGGGATGACTTCCAACAGAACTAAAACTTACTGATAGTGTCTTAGAGTAGAAACACCAAGAAAAAGGAGAAAGGAAAGCATTTAAAAATCATCTTCCTGACCCTGGTACTACTGTAAAGTACTATGGTGAGTACTTAATGCCACTGGTGATTAGGATGATACCTGTCCAAACAAAAAACAATTTTAATGTGTGCTTGGTCAATGTTTCTCTTCACTTTCTAATTCCTCAGTAAAGTCTTATTCAGTACCAAAATACCAATCACTCCTCCTCACCTCCCCCAAGTAACATAAATCAGAGTGTTACTTCATACTCCCAAAACCTTAAAAATAAATTGTAATGATTCAGGGACTCCCCTGGTTTTTTTAAGGGCCTATTTAATCATCACTTATAGAAAAAGGACCATATCTATATACATATAAAACATTTGTCTTCCTACATTTAGAAATCTAAAAACCTGTGGGGAAAAAAAAAAAGAAATCTAAAAACCTCACTTACAAAGTTGGCCTGGTTATTTAAATTAAGACAATAAGATGTTGCTGAAATAGGCCTACAACGGGAGTTAAAAAGAAACAACCTGAAAACAATGATCTACAGACTTCTCTAGTAAAACGGTCTTTTTGGATAAGCGTGCTCTAACAAACTATCCAATATAATAGCCACTACAGTATGAAATAAATGAGTAAATAAATAAAAATACAAACACACACACCTATTTACAGTGAAACATAGCTAGGCTGGCTGAGGAACTGAATATTAATTTTAGTTCAGTTAAGCTGAAATTAGCCACATGTTATTAATGGCTGTTGTATTAGACACTTTTAGACATTAGTATGTTTTACAGCCATCTCAATAACTGTAACCTATAAATTAAGATTCTTTAATTCAGGTCATAACAAAATATTTTAAATTGCAAAAATCTTTTTTTAAGTCTCAGACTGTTAGACAACAAATGAGACAACTGAAGTAAAATTCAGATTTTATGTAATTTCTCCCCCAAATACTGTAAAAATTAATTGGAACTGTGTATTAAATCACTGGTTCTCAACCAGGGATGATTCCACTCCTCCAGGAATATAGGGCAGTGTCTGGAGATATTTTTGGTCATAATTTGGAGACACAGGGGGCAGAGAGAGTCTATCTAGGAAAAAGGGGCCAGGGTTGTGTTTTGCTTAACATCTTACAATACACAGCATAGCACCCTAAAAAAAGACTTCTCTGATCCCAAAATATCAACAGTGTCAACATCAAGAAATCCCGTATCAAGTCTCAAAACTAAGTAGCTGAGGAAGAAATTCTCTACAAAATGCAGACACAAAGGATCGAAACTCATGAAGCCTAATGTCATTCCCCTCCCTAACCAACTTACTACTTGCAGCTACGCTATAAAGAAAAGGACACCAATAAATGTAAACAGGAATGAGCATTAATTTCATTCATCCAAACACAAATTCTTATGCTCAGTAAAACCAGCAGGAAGAACTGTATCAAGAATTACTGGTTAAAGAAACTTACTAAGTACCTGAAACAAGACCACTGATGAGGCAGTACTCACATTTCATATTCAATAAATCTAAGTTCTGGCTTTGTCTACTTGACTACTGTTTTAAACATTTTAAAAATGCCATTAAAATGAAGTTGTATTTCCTATAGAAGGTTAAGGAAACACTAGATTCGATAAAAATGAGTACCAAATACTTCAATCTGGACATCTGCTGCTCATCTCAAAGAAAACTTCCTTTTTAACATTTCATTCGTGGGGCTCCTGGGTGGCACAGTCAGCTGAGGGGCCAACTCTTGATCTCAGCTCAAGTCATGATCTCGGGGTCCCAGGATCCAGCCCCACATAAGGTTCCACACTCACTCAAAACAGAAGTCATGTTATCAATAGTCTACAACGGACTTTGCGTTCAAGACTCTAAATCCACTCAAAAAGGAAGAGCTTACTTAAGACTGCTGGTATTCACTTGGCAAATTATTTCATATACAAATAAGTCACCTTACCTTGCTTTCACTGATTTCTCGTATCCACTCTTTTACCAGGTTATTTAATTTTCCCAAAATTAAAATCCTGTTGATAGAGCAAATATCAATCAAGTATCAAGTGGTTTCATTACTAATTAAAAATGAATATCAGTTCTCAATAGGTTGCTCCCTAAATTTTAACCAGTTTCTAAGTTATCAGAAAGTAAGCACATAGTAGTTAACTGTATGTAGGCACTGTTACACTGGGTAAGGCATTCCTTTGGCTGAGTAAGCATTCCCCTTTTGACAATTCTGTACTTTAATAAGCAAAAAAAGCATCAAAACCCCTTTTTAGGGAATAAAATTATATGTAGAAAAAAAAGGTTTTTTTCTAAGCATCATTCTTGTCTGAAAAAGATTTCAGAGAATAATTCTGAGTAGACAATGCCTCAAAATTAGTTTATTACACTGATAAAAAATTATAAATTAAAAGAAAAATATGTATCTGTGTATTCACCTGCGCTGCAGTTCCTCTTCCTCTTCAAAAACCCCAAAGGGCTTCAGAGTCTCAATTAGTTTTTGTGTAAGCAGGCAGTCAGTCTCCTTGGGGGCTGCTAAGCTGATAGGAGAGGTAATGCCATAGTGCTTCTGGGGCGGCTGAGTTTGTTGTGATCCCTGCGTTGTAACTGGACTACAAACAAAATTAGATAAAATTACTGCCAAAGGATTTCTACAATCTGAAACAAGCTGTTTGACTAGAAAAACGGCTTTAGTAAATAAAATGCATTTCTACACAGTTGGTTTCCTGACATACCTAAAATGACTGCTTTCAAAAGGCATCTTACAACAAAAATTAACCAACTAAAGGCAAGTGACCAAAAAGAAAACTCCATTTCTCTTCCAAGTATTTTAATTTTGTCATGACCTAAATATCTAAATTAGCTGTAAGAATCCAGATCAAATATACTGGTAGAGAAAACACAATCTAGAACATAGTGAACTTCTGAGAAACTTTAGTTCTTGAAAAGGAGCCAAAATCTGTTATACTGTTATTTCTAAAGCCATGATAAACACACTACAAAAACACTATTTAACCAATACAAGAGACTCTCCACAAACAGAATTTAGTAATCTGACTCATAGTGAATAAAATTTGTAAAATAACAAGGGAAAATAACAAAGATCAATTGCAGAATGGGGGGGGCACTATATTCATACTAAGCTTAATACACATTTCTGGAGAGATTTGTACTCCAATAGTGTTTTTTTCCCATTTTAAGAGAAAATCTAGATTTTTACAATCAGTATTTTAAATCTGTAATGATTTAAAAAGGAATGGCATGCTTGAAATGCTTTAGGATATTAAATTGACTAGTTATTTTTTGTTGAATTACATACATCAAATGTATATACATACATACACACCCCTATTTTTCTTTCCAAGTTCTAAGTATGTATTTTTTTTTTTACACTGAAAAGGGAAAAAATGAAGTGCAATAATCAACTTAAGCAATAATGTGCCAAATCCAAGAATCCTACGCAGGAAGTCCCATTATGCATTTAATAACTATCAATTGGGTTCTGGTTTGTACTGTAACTGCTGGACAATGTTCTATATTTTGTCTTCTGATATCAACACAGAACTAAGAATGCTAGGAAGCCTATACTGCTTGTTTCTAAGTTAGCCATTGGTCCATTTATTATCTAGTCAATGTTTTCTGATCTAGTTATGCACGGTCTCAATTTTAATCCAGGTTTATAATAACATTTACTAAATAAATGTAAGTCAGATATATTATCTGTTACAGCAATTAATTCATGTCAGATCCTTTCTCCTACTTCTATAACCTGAACTGCAAAGCTATATAAATGCTATGTTAATTCACAGAGCTGGGGATCCACATGACCACCAATCACTGCCTCAGACCACATATATCTTACATTAATGTCCTATTTTTCAAATTCACGTAGCATCTCCCGTGATTAAAATATACAAATTAACCTAAGTGTAAAGGCATTCATGTCTTGGCTAGTTCAGATTTTTGTCAATAAACACATAGTTATCGTCAGGTTCCATAAAACTGACCTCAGAAATGTAGCCCTCAAAGCTGCCTAACCATTTGAGAATTCACCTTCATACTCTAATTTCAGATAAATTAGGTACTAAACGGAAGAGTACACTTACTACATTTCCCAAAGTGATCTTTCTCTCGTATTTTTCATTGCTTCATAGGAGTTTCTCCAAGTAAACTAGAACCCTTTGTGACTATCACACAGGGTTACGAATACTTTAATAAATTATTTTAACATTGAGTAAAGCCAGAAATGAAAACAAGTGCAAGCTCACTCTAGTCAGACTTTGTTCAAACAAGGAGAGATTTCAAGTCCAGTGTGAAATGAATTCACATTTTCGTAACTTCAGGTAATAAACCTCAACTGGATTGTTTGTTTTGTTTTGAGCAAGGAGTATGTTTCTCTGCATTCGTTCCTTTTCTGATGGGGAAATCCATTACCAGTTGAGTTGGGTCATCAACAAAATATGAATACCCACTCTCTGTGAAGTTAAGGCTCACTTACTTATCTTCCCCATTTTTTTCTTTCTCAAATATTCAAGTTTTTCTTTGTCACACAAAAAACAATGCTTGGAAAGGCCCTGTCTACTTCAAAAATAACACCAGAATATTAGGATACAAACTAATGTTTCTAAATTCACATCAAATCTGCTCACCCTAATTTGAAAAATATGTTGATTTTTATGAGTTTCCACACTAACATTTTGATAGGGAAACAAATCAGATGCAAATTATAGCTTTCTATTTACTTTATTCAAAATATAGTCACATCATCTAAATTAAAATCACATTTATTTGTCCCATCTAATTCAGGAAAGAACATATATAGCATATATCTACACACATATAATATAGATAGAGCATATATCTAATTCACGTACACATATAGAATATATACCGATTCAGGCGCAGCCCGGGTGGCTCAGCGGTTTAGCGCAGCCTTCAGTCCAGGGTGCGATCCTGAAGACCTGGAATCAAGTCCCACGTCAGGCTCCCTGCATGGAGCCTGCTTCTCTCTCTGCCTGCGTCTCTGCCTCTCTCTCTCTCTCTCTCTCTCTCTGTCTCTCAAGAGTAAATAAATAAAATCTTTAAAAAATTAAAAAAATTTTACAAAGAACATACACGGATTCAAGAACACATCTAAGAGAATAAAAATAAATCAAAATCAAATTAAAGAGAAAAAAAAGAAATACATGTTCTGAAAATTACAAAATAAAAAGCCAATAAAAAATGGCTTAATCTTAAGAAGCTGGACTAGAAATTCCAGGCTGCCATATGCTTTAAATATCCAAAATGTCCCAAGTAGAAACATTAACCATGACTGTACTTCAAATGGAGAAAGTCAAGTTTTCCATTCAATTCTAATATGAGAAATCAAGTAGAGTGATAAAACAACTTAAAGATCTTTTATTTGCTGATTTGTTTCTAACAAAACAAAAATACATACTCCAATAGTGGGTAATTTAAAGGATTCTGCTTTACAGACCTTCTCCTGGAACAATACACCAGTCAGCCATCAATCCTAACAATGCAAAGTTATTCCTCCCATTCTCAAACACATTAGAGATCATTTCTAGAGACATTTTTTACCAGCATTTAGTTTTCTTCAGACATTAGTCCATATTTAAAATAAAACTCTACAATTACATGAAACAAAAACCAGACTAGATACAGAACTACATACAGTATTTGTGATTCATTAAAATGTCTTTCAGGTTTTTACTATGAAGAACACTTGTGCTTTTTCTGAGCAGCTTATTTTCATCTCACGAATAGGATTTATCTTTACTTTTAGGATACTCTGAATTCTCAGAGTGAAACGGGCCATCCGACAAGTTCTCTACAACAACACAAGTATCACTGTCTGTAAGAACTCGTACCCTAATTTCTTGCTGTTTTGTATTTCTATCCTTATTTTTCCTTTTCACTCAACCTTTAATGCAAAACATTTTGCTGGGTTTTAACATGTGACTAAAGCATTCTGTCTTAATCCTTTCCGGATCAGAGTGAGATATAAATACATACCTACACTTATAGTACATATATGTACTTTGCTCCCTCTCAAAATCAAAAGAGAGGGCAAGATATTACTTCCCCATTCCACTTGTTTTGGTGAGCAGGAGTGGTGCCCAGGGCGGGGGCAGGTGAGAACAGTGTTAAGTATTTGCAGAATTTTTCTCTGCCTTAGATAATGGGATTTTTTTTAAGGTTTTATTTATTTATTCATGAGAGGCAGAGAGAGAGGCAGAGACACAGGCAGAGTTCTCGGAGAAGCAGGCTCCATGCAGGACTCGATCCCAGGTCTCCAGGATCATGCCCTGAGCTGAAGGTGGCGCTAAACCAGCTGGGCCACCAGGGCTGCCCGGATATTTTCTTTGCAATATTTAAAACACTTTCATCAGGGGTGTCTGGCTAGCTCAGTCAGTTAAGCATCTGCCTTGGGCTCAGGTCATGACCTCGGAGTCCTGAGATTGAGCCCAGTCTGCTTCTCTATCACCCTCTGCCCCTCCCCTCTGCTCGTGCTCTCACATTATCTCAAATAAATAAAATATTTTCATCAAAGCAAAGCTTACACAGGACATGTGCCCATTTTTCCCTTTCTTTCTTTTTTTAAGTTTTAACACTCTGTAACAATTCCATTCCGACTACACTAGCTTTGACTCTTGGCACCTTGTTCCCATTCTTCTTTCTCCCTTGCCATGCCAGTCCACCATCCACACTCCTACCAAGCATATCTTCCTAAAACAGCTTCCTTAAAAACTTCCATGATTTCTGGTATTGGAATTCAAAATTCTTTTTTTCTATAAGTTTGTTCTTAACTCAGAAGCCATCTGATAAAATAGAAAGAATGCAGACTTGATTTCACAGCTACTAGTTATATATATACTATATATATAGTTATATATACCTGGTTTCACTTCTGTCACTAGTTATAGTATTATCCAGAAGTTGTACCTCTAGGGACTTATATTAGACTTTACTAAATCTCTTTACACTGGATGGCAAACCAGGAATTTAAAAACTATAGCACATCTATTAATACTAAAGAGTAGTTTCCAAGCACAATACTCAAAGGAAAAGTCCTTTCCCGATGCTAGGCTGTAGGGTAACACAACTCACTTAGGATAAACATTTAGGTACTTAGAATAGTACATTTTTGTGAAATTAGTGCATGACTGTAGGTTGCTTATTTCAGCTATATATTTACTTCAAAAGTTTAAGTATCTAACTTAATAGGTATACTTGAAATGTCAAGAACCACTCTGGTACGGTAATGATAGCGCTAATTAATATAAGTTCCTAGGAAAAAAAAAAAACAAAAAAAAAAACAAAAAAAATATATAAGTTCCTAGGATTTGTTAACTGTAGTTTAGTGGCTATATATACAAAGTATGATCAATCTCTGGATACATTATGCTAATAACCATTTCAAGTCACTGAGGAAAATAACACTCAAATGGGTTTGGTTATCCATTTTAAAATCTAGATTCTAGATGCCATAATATTAAAGAACTAGAAATATTTCAAAATATTTAAAAATTAACACAATTTTTAGAACCATATTTAAGCAAGACACACAAAACTCAAAAGCCATACACAAGATTTACCTACATAAAAAGATTTTAGCTTTTATACAACAAAAATATAAGCAAAGTTAAAACAAACGATAAGAAAAAATACATGCAATCTATCCCAAAAGACAAATAGTCTCAATGCATAGAGTTCTTAAATCAACTAAAAAAAGTTTCACTGCACATCAGGCAAGGAAACGACGACAACTATTTTTCTGTCAGATTACAGAAAGTAATCAATTAAAAATGAAAGATATAAACATACAATATTGGTAATAGTGTAAAAAAATGAGCACTCTTGGGATCCCTGGGTGGCGCAGCAGTTTGGCGCCTGCCTTTGGCCCAGGGCGCGATCCTGGAGACCTGGGATCGAATCCCACATCGGGCTCCCGGTGCATGGAGCCTGCTTCTCCCTCTGCCTGTGTCTCTGACTCTCTCTCTCTCTCTCTGTGACTATCATAAATAAATAAATAGAAAAAAAATTAAAAAAAAAAGAAAATGAGCACTCTTATCCAGCACAATGGAAATGAACATAAAAGCAATCTGACAATATTCATTAAAATTAAAAATGCATGTATCAATTTTAAAAGTTTATGTAGAGCAACTTCACCTCTAGTAATCTATCTTACAGGGCAGCCTGGGTGGCTCAGCAGTTTAGTCCGCTTTCAGTCCAGGGCATGATCCTGGAGACCCAGGATCGAGTCCCATGTTCAGGCTCCCTGCATGGAGCGTGCTTCTCCCTCTGCCTGTGTCTCTGCCCCTCTCTCTCTCTGTGTCTCTCATGAATAAATAAATAAAATCTTTTAAAAAATCTATCTTACAGAAATACTAGGACACAAGACTCAAACCAAAGGACCTGAAGTTGGGGAAACATGTTCTTTTTAATTCACAATACAGTTCCAATATATGAACTGTAACACAAAAATCCAAATTTCCAGGGATCCCTGGGTGGCATAGCGGTTTAGCGCCTGCCTTTGGCCCAGGGCACGATCTTGGAGACCTGGGATCGAATCCCACGTCGGGCTCCCGGTACATGGAGCCTGCTTCTCCCTCTGCCTATGTCTCTGCCTCTCTCTCTCTCTCTGTCTCTCTCTGTGACTATCATAAATTTAAAAAAAAATAAATAAATAAATAAAAAATTTTCCAGCCTCTGTGGGATAGGGGTACAATAGATGATAAGACAGGCCAAATACAGGCCCCAAATCCAACAATAAACTTGAAATAAGTAGTGCCCATTATCTCAGAATTATCCTCTTTGAGGGGGTGGAGTAAATACCTCTGTGACTCCAGAAGTTGTGGAATTTGACCGTTCTCATAGGAATAACACAAAAAGATGCCCAAGGTTGTTCACTGGAGCACTGTATACAATATACTAACTGGAAACCACCTAAATATCCACTAATATAATAGAGGACTGGTTAATTACAGTACATTCTAACAACATAATACCATGCCATATAAAAAGAATGAGGTGATTATTATATGTGAGTAGCATGGAAAGATGCCTACAAACATTATCAGCTGAAAAAAAGCCATGGAATATAATTATGATAATAGTATTCATTGAAACCTCAACATATTCCAGACAACATGTCAAGTACTTTACAATATTCCCAATTGTTCCTAACAACTCTACTATTAACTCTCTCCATGTTAAAGATGAAGAAAGTAGAGAAACAACGGCTTGCCTAAATTCATTGGGCCAGATTAAGAACCGAGGCATCTAATCTCTATGCTGAAGTGTCTATAACATCTTTCCTGATACATAATTTTATATATTTGAAAAAAAATTTTGGCTATAGATACATGAAAGCACACCAAAAAGAACTAAGATATTTTCACTTCGCACTTTATAAAGGTTTATTTCATGATGTCATACAAAAGGTCAAAATCATCTAATTCTACCATTCACCATTAAACTAAGTGGTAGCAAGGGGGCAAAAATAACACCCTAAAATTAGTCCCTGGCAGCAAGGGACACAAAATAAATGTTCAATTTAAAATAATTAGCGTTTTGATTATTAAATTTTTAAAAATCAGTTTATGCTACTCAAAACACATCATTGTAAAGAGAAATAAACAAGACTTTAAAAATGGATTTCTCGGACACCTGGGTGGCTCAGCAGTTGAGCGGCTGCGGCTCAGGTCATGATCCCAGGGTTCTGGAATACAGTACGCATCCGGCTCCCTACAGGGAGCCTGCTTCTCCCTCTGCCTGTGTCTCTGCCTCTCTCTCTCTCTCATAAAAAAAATAAAATCTTTTAGAAAAACTGGATTTTTTTTAATTTTTTTATTTATTTATGATAGAGAGAGAGAGAGGGAGGCAAAGACATAGGCAGAGGGAGAAGCAGGCTCCACGCACTGGGAGCCCGACGTGGGATTCGATCCATGGTCTCCAGGATAGCGCCCTGGGCCAAAAGCAGGCGCCACCCAGGGATCCCAGAAAAACTGGACTGATGAAGTTTGATAATCCTGATGCCTTAGCAGTTTCCTGGAGCAATAAATAAAGCATAGTTTGCTGTGCATTTACTATTTCTAATTGTAGTATTGCATGGAGAAATCCATTCTTTTCTTGAAGCACCTTTTTCTCATTTAACTTCATTTTGCCAGAAAGTATAGCATTTATTAGGCTGAAATATACTGAACTCCTAAATATGTATGAAAGACAACACTAAACTCAGGAATAAAAAGACAATCTCTGCTCTCAGTGACCATCTTAGATTTGGTCTAGGATACAGATCCTTAAAACAAGTTAGTGTAAAGTAAAAGCTTAAAATAAATACTACAGAAACAAAGAATCAAGGCTATCCCAAAGAATACCCTTAAGGAGGTGTGCACTCCAAATGGCTTTGATGGGGGTCGGAGGGAGAGCATCATCCAGACAGATGATTATTAACACAGGCAAGGAAAGAATAACAAATCACCAATGGCGTTTTCCCAAATAGTTAATGTTTAATGACTGTGCATCCCAACTATTGATGAATCCCTGCCTCCTCATATTGGACATGTGGAATATGTTGTCCCCTAGGGTATCAACAAAGTCAACTGCCTTAAAATTAATAGCTACCAGCCAACAGAAAACACTTATCATTTCTTCCCAGTTTTAGTCAAGTTAAAATTGAAGCATCACTTGCTGGACAGTCTTCATTGGAAGCAATCAGACAAATCAAAAAACTATTTAATGTAACAATTCACCGCAATATAATTTGCTGTAAAGAGACTTTAACCCTAAACATAAATGTGCCCATTGGGATTAAGCAGGAAAGAAAGGACACTGGATAGAAGAGGAATAAGAGATCTTTTTCTAAAGTACCTAAATGTGCAGTCAATAATAATTCTTAACTCAAATAATACAATCTCTTTTACAAGAAGTTTAACATAGAACTTTTTAATTTTACTAGTAGCTTAGTCAAGCCAATAACCAAGACAATGTATTTGATCACCAAGAAATTATACAAAGAATCACTAATTCACCCTCCATGTATTCTGTATAAGTGGTACCAAACATATTTACGACCTCACTATATTCTTAAAAAATGTATTCCAGGGGCAGCCCCAGTGGCGCAGCGGTTTAGCGCCGCCTGCAGCCCGGGGTGTGATCCTGGAGACCCAGGATCAAGTCCCACGTCGGGCTCCCTGCATGGAGCCTGCTTCTCCCTCTGCCTGTGTCTCTGCCTCTCTGTCTCTGAATAAATAAACAAATAAATCTTAAAAAAAAAAAAAAAAACGTATTCAGCCAATATTTAATAGGCAGAGGGCCCAGTAATAATTTATGCTCGATGGGACTAAAGTCTAATGAATCTCAGGGCGAAACTTTGGAAATGCAAGGCTGATTATGCAGAGAAAGACTACTTATTTCTCAGTTATAATAATGGCTAAGTTATTCTTCCTTCCTAAGGCCATTTCCAACTGCCCCTTTGCCCACTCTCCCCAAGGGGCTGGGAGAAGTAAAACAACAACCAGCCAGACTACAGTACTTAAGCATCAGTTTGCCAAGTACAACTTGAAAATGAAGAAAATCTAAATAAAACAGAGAACCTGAAAAATTATAAAAATATATTAGAAAAGTATTAATAGTCAAAAATATGTTGTTATAGTATCAAAACACTAACTCCACGAAATGCAAGATGTTTTTGATGACCAAAATGATAGGAACCCTATTCTGAAACAACCCAAAAACTATAAAAGCCATCATAAAATTCAAGAAGCTAGTTTCTGGACAAAACACAGAAGGAATACAAATTTGAAAGACAATTCTGTGACAGAAGAGATAGAAAATAAGATATCTAACAAAATCCCTACTTTTTTTCCTTCCCAAATCCTTAAATTTCCACAAATGTGAATCTCTAAATCCTAATTCTGCAGACCTACAACCCAAAGATTAAAAAATAACACAATCCACAGAACGCGGTGGTCACAAAATGGGAGTATGTAGAGTAGTAAACCTGTACATGGCTTTAAATAAATAAAACTAAAAATACATTCTAAGATCTTAGGTTCAGTAGTGTTTTATACTTTACATACCCTTCATGTATATAATACATGTCACCAGTAAAAAAACAAAACAAAACAAAAATCTTGAGATTCAAATATTTTACACACAAGAAATGTGATCTTGAAAATTAATTCTACCTAAGACTTTTAAACGGATTCCAACTGAGCTGATCAAACACAGTTCCCAAAAAAGTCCACAGGAGATCGTATAGTACTGGAATGAGAACGGAACATAGAACCCACAGTGGAATTAAGTAAACCCCTATCTACAACTAAAAGCACCCTTAAAGACGCTGGACATGTGACTACTTCAAGCCTCCATTTAACCAACTTTAAAGGGAACTAATACCTCCTCCAATGCTGTTTTGTGAATCATAAACTGAGAATATGCAATTATTTAAAAGCTGCTGAATAATCAGAGCAATGAACATACAGAAAAAAGATGCCTCCCTCCCCACCAAAATATGAAAAAATAGGGATCCAAATGGCTTCATTCTGGCCAGAATGCTTTCACCTGGGAGGGATGAGGGTAGGGGATGGGGGTGACTAGGGAATAGGAATAGGAACTGAATAGGCTCATAAATGTATTCAATCCCAATACCTTATCTTTTAACTTCTCCATCAAAACACATGAACTGACAACAGATTTAAGGTAAAACACTACATTCCAAAACCACAGCCAACATTTATTTGGCACCAAGTAATTCATTACGCAATCTCTAAATCCTAAAATCTGAAACCCAAAATCACTGTTACCGTCCCTAAAGGTTATCCAGTTCTGCATCTACAACAACAAAAAAATTTAAACCACATGTGTGTCCATCCCTCCCAACTGTCCAAAAACCACCCAGAAATGCTACAATGACACCACCACTGGAAATAGCAGCTTGGGGCAGCACTCAGCTGTTCCTATATGGCAGCAATTCTCAAGTTCTCAAACATTTTGGTCACAGACTCCTTTTACAACTCTTAAGACTTACTGAGGGCCCCAAGGATCTTTTGCTTATATGGATTATGTCTGCCAACATTTACTGCACTGGAATTATAAAGGGGACCAATTTTTAAGTGTTTATGTAGTTAAGTACCAAGAAATCTGTTACATGTTAACATAATTTTTAAAAACTTTTCTCCGAAACAAAAAATTTAGTGACACTAATCTCACTGTCTTACATATTATTGCTAATCTCCTTAATTATGGCTTAATCAAAGACAGCTGTATTCCTGTCTGCTTCTGCATTCAATCCTTTTGACAAGTCGTTTTGGTAGACACATATGAAGAAAACCTGGTGTCACACTATTTCAATAGCCTTTTCAAATAGTTGTGGATATTCTTTTGATACTACCCCAAAACTCCATAAGTAGTAACTGATTAAAGGTTAATTACAGTATCAAAGCTGAAATCACATCAATAAATCCCTTAAGTGCACTAAAATCCACTGATGTAGGGGTACTTTGCAGGTAGAGCCTGTAACTCTTAATCACAGGGCTGTGGGTTCGAGCCCCATGTTGGGTGTACAAATTACTCAAAAATAAAATTCTAAAAAAAAATCCATAGGTCTACACTGCACTTTAAATGTGCCTTTTCTTGTCTGAGGAAAGCATCCTCGTCCCACGGACCGACGGGAAAGTGGCTTCTCCAGCCCAGCCGTCCGTGCTGCAGACTGTCTGCCCCTACTGCCTACGTCCTCCGGTCCTGCCTGTTTCTCCTGCCTAAAGGACATCTGGACACTTCGAATTTTTCCATAAAACTGATCTTTTAGAACTGTTAGAATCTTTTAGAACTGTTAGGAAACAAGGAAACAAGGCTTTCCCCTTAGACTTTTACCCCTTAGACTTTTCCCTGATTCCAATTACCTTAAGTTTGCCCAAATTTGTGGGTGGCTTCATCCCCTCAACTAAACATTTAGTCCTTTGTTTGGTTTACATCACAGAAGCACTGAAATCAAGTCCAATAAAATAAGAACCAGCCGTGAAAAAAATAAATGTGCCTTTTACCAATGTATGATTTTATTACATCAAAATTAGGATTATTTTCCAAATGTTGACATATTAGAAAATACGTATTTTTAAAAACATGTATCATTAATATCCCTATCAACCTAACCAGAAACATTTTTTTTTAAAACTGACCAGGAAGCTGTCAGTCTCACAGTGACAGAGACAAGCTTTCCAAAATTCTAGTATTTATCTTAAAGTTCAAATTTATCATTTGGCCACCAATGTTGTCAGCTGTTTTCCTTAAAGAGACAGGCTCACTTCACTTTCAAGTAAATGTTAAATGGTCCAAGTGTCAAGACCCACAGCTCATTTTTTTTTCCCCAGATAAAAGAGCTCCAAGAGAGAAACACTACATTAGCTCACAAATCAATCAGGTGCTTTTCTCAAAACAACCATTCTACTTTTTAGCATACAGCTTTATGTGTACTTCCCATTTTAACATGGCTTATTTAAGACAGAGTCAGAATTTACTAAAATTATCATGTCTTACTATTTCAACGAGAACTTTTTAAAATATGTGTGATGAAGAAATACAATGACTATTAGTCCAATATGGTGCCTCTGCCTCAATTTTCCCTAAGAACAGCATTATCCATTACTATTTTCACATCATTGATGAAAATGTCAATAAAAAAAGAGGTAACATTTGAGCACTATTATGAACATAGTTTGAATTTCATGTACTCCCTAAAAGGACCTCAAACACCTCCACAGATCACACTGAGAATCACTGGTACCCATTACCACCCACCAAAAGGTCTCAGTTGTACCTGTTACGACTTCATGAAACTAATTTTTTCTGACAGCCCCAAGTATTTGGGAGTAAAGCTATTGTCTCCTCTGTTCCCCAAGTCTTGCTAAATATTTCTTCCAATAACTTCAACAACATTCTATGAATGTGGTAGGGATGATAGGTCACTGACAATGATTACTCTCCTCCAAATCTTTTTATTACACTTGTGATAGCCAGAACTGAACTGATTCGAATAATGGCTCTACCCAGTACAAGGTAGGGCGGAAATCAGAACACAGTTCCCAGAAAGGTGTTATACTCTATCAATGCAGTGATTCTCAACAAGGAGAATCTTGCCAGGGTACATCTGCCAACATGTGGAGACATTTTTTTGGTTATCACTACTGGAGAGATAGGGGCCGGGGCTCCTGCTGTTAAATTTACCTTACAACATACAAAACAGCCCCCTTCAAAGAATTATCTGACTGTGAATGTCAACAGTACCCACAAGAAAAACCCTCTATTAATGGATCCTAAAGACTACCAAAATTTTTGGAAGCTTCATCACTATGGCTCTCAAATCATACCAGTCTTTCAAAATTATATATGCTATTACGTATGACTTTTACACAAAACATGAACACTTGTTCACAATGTTGTAACGACCTAAACTTCAATAATCTATTTTTATTTAACCATCCTGACAGCTCAACTATGGTCTATGCCACAGTCCCTCCCACCTAGATTTAACAGGACAAGCAAACTAAAATGCAAGTGAAAATCAAAACAATGGTAAGCCTAGAAAACACAATTCAAAACTTCAAAGAAACAAAATGAAAGACAATGTGACACCAGAACATGAAAAACAAAGAAAGCCAATTAATGAGGAAAAAGGCCTATTTAACTAGGCAGCCTGACATTTTTGAAGTTTATCTAAGAATATTAGGGTTAAAAATGAGAGAGATAGCTAATGAAAAAAGTGGGCATATTGTTCACATTTCAAGAAAACACACTGGAAAGCCAATTATCCATGTGTGAATCTGCTGTCTGAACTCTTCCATTTTATACATTTGAACTTCCAAAAAAATTTATGCTCTGAGGTCTTTAAGGAAAATGTACACCTCCCTTCCTCAAAGAAAGCTGGGAAACAGTAGGCATAAAAGTATTTTTAGGGATCCCTGGGTGGCGCAGCAGTTTAGCGCCTGCCTTTGGTCTGGGGCGCAATCCTGGAGACCCGGGATCAAATCCCACATCGGGCTCCCGGTGCATGGAGCCTGCTTCTCCCTCTGCCTATGTCTCTGCCTCTCTCTCTGTGTGTGTGTGGCTATCATAAATAAATAAAAATTAGAAAAAAAAAAAAGTATTTTTATTTTGTAGAGAAAAAGATACAATCACATTATTTCTAATTAAAACCTCTTAAGGTGGGATCCCTGGGTGGTGCAGTGGTTTAGCGCCTGCCTTTGGCCCAGGGCGTGATCCTGGAGACCTGGGATCGAATCCCACGTCGGGCTCCCGGTGCATGGAGCCTGCTTCTCCCTCTGCCTATGTCTCTGCCTCTCTCTCTCTCTGTGTGACTATCATAAATAAATAAAAATTTAAAAAAAAAAAACCTCTTAAGGTGAACATTTCCTATCACTGATCAATTTGTAATACTGAGATGATCATCACAAAGTTGTTTTTCAAGCAGTGCAATAAAATGTGAGCTAACACAAAGAAGTCACATGGCATCACTAAAAACATTTACTTGCTCTGAACTGAAAAATGCCATAAAAATCAGTACTCCTAGTGTCTGTCTCCACCAGTCATAAAAGCATGAATGAATCAATTAACAGGGATTGCAGATTCTAAGATTTTAGGTCTGCATAATTAAAACAAATTCTCATTTACAGAAATATGTTGATAGGTCTCTCGAAAATGACAGGAGTGGTTGAGGAGCATGAAATCCCTTTTTTTTAAATACTGTGTAAAGAGAAACAGGTATCAAAAAGCTTGTATCAAAGTTAGAGTCTCACCTGTAAAGACACAGACACACACACACACACACACACACACAGGTACGCAGTCATACAAGTAAAACTGTAAAACTATAATCAATGATATTTGCGAAAAACAAATGGTCTCTACTCAAAAAACAGGTAAGCCGACTGACTTATTTCACTCAGCAGAATACCCTCCAATCGGAGAAGGCAAACATTATATGGTCTCATTCATTTGGGGAATATAATAAATAGTGAAAAGGAATAAAGGGGAAAGGAGAAAAAATGAGTGGGATATATCAGAAAGGGAGACAGAACATGAGAGACACCTAACTCTGGAACGAACTAGGGGTGGTGGAAGGGGAGGAGGGCGGGGAGTGGGGGTGACTGGGTGACGGGCACTGAGGGGGGGGCACTTGACCGGATGAGCAGTGGGTGTTATGCTATATGTTAGCAAATGGAACTCCGATAAAAAAAAATAAAACAGGTAAACCTGAGGTGCTGCTATGTTAGGTATCTAGACGTCACAAAACCTTTACTTTGCATTTAGGTAAAACTTCGAGTGTCAATTACATAGTTTTGAGACTAATTTGGGACTACAAAGAAGAAAATTCGGCCCCTCGTCTCAAAAGGAAGGAGCACTCTCACACTCGCATCTTCAGAAATGGAAGAAATGCAGTCTCACTACTGAGGCCTCTACACGGCTGGATATACGCAGGGAGGAAAAAAAAAAAGAAAAGAGAAGACAAGGTGTATAATCTACTTTCGATCCCTTACAATGACTTCTCAGATTACATCTCCCTCTTTGAAACACAGAAAAACTTTTCTAAAACGCTGCAAGGGAAAAAGAAAAAATAAAGTATAAAACGCAGACCTCGTGAGAGCAGAAGGCAAAAAAGGACGGACCAGCTTTTAAGCCTACAAACCAGAGAAATTAAAAGTACCCGTGGAGATGGGAGGGAGGAGGAGGCAAAAGGCGTTCGATCGATCCTCCCAGCGCAGAACAGGGAGCACACACCCGACACTACGCGCGGTGGAGGGACAGCCCGGCAGGTGCCCCTCTGCGGGCCAGGGGAAGCCTGGGGGGGGGGGGGACCGGACTGGGGGGGAGGAGGACGGTGGGGAGGATGGGGAGGACGTAGAGGACCCGGGGAGGATGTGGGGGGAAAGGGCGGGGGGGGGGGGGGGATGGAGAGGACGGGGAGGGGGGGCTAGGATGGGGAGGACCAGGTGGGGGGAAGATGTAGAGGACCGGGGGGCGAGGATGAGGAGGACCAGGTGGGGGGAAGATGTAGAGGACCGGGGGGCGAGGATGGGGAGGACCAGGTGGGGGGAAGATGTAGAGGACGGGGGGGGGGGGGGGGGGGGAGATGTAGAGGACCGGGGGGCGAGGATGGGGAGGACCAGGTGGGGGGAAGATGTAGAGGACGGGGGGGGGGGGGGGAGATGGAGAGGACCGGGGGGCGAGGATGGGGAGGACCAGGTGGGGGGGAGATGGAGAGGACGTGGGGGGGGGGGGAGGACCGCGGGGAGGAGGCGGCGGTGCAAACAGCGAGGCTCCTGGCTCTAAGCCGGGGTGTTAGCTGCAGCCCGCGCGGCCCCGGGCGCGGAGGTGCGTGGCCTCGGGAGCACGCCCGGGGCTTCCCGGGAACGAGAGGAAGCGAGGACCGCGGCGGAGGCCGACCGGGCAGACAAGCCGCGACGAGCCCGGGAGACGCCGGGAGCGAGCCCGGACCCCGCGCGCGGACCCCGCGGCCGGCTGGGCCTGCCGTCCCCGCCGCCGCCGGGCATTGTTTTTTCCTCCTTCCCTTTCTTTTTGTTTCTTGCTTCCGTCCCCGGACGGGGCGGGGAAGAGGCGCCCGGGGCTCAGGTTGCCCCGGCCCTTCCGGAAGGGGAAGGCCCCCGGCCCGACGGCCGCGCCGCCAGGAAGCGGCGGGGGAAGCGCGGCGGCGAGCGGGCCAGGAAGCAGGAAGAGCCCGGTTCCCGCCGGCGTCCCCGCGGGGCCGCGGCCCGGCCCTCGCGCCACCCCCTCCCGTCCCGACCCCTCCCTCCCCTCCCCCTCCCCTCCCCCTCCCCGACGCCCCCGAGGCCCCGCGGCGTGCCAGAGAAGACAGAATACACATCACTTACAACGGCATCGTCTCCTGCGCCGGCACCGCCCAGTCACTTCCCCCCCGCAACCGCCGCCGCTGCCGCCCTGGGCATGATCCACTGAGGCGGGAGGGAGGGGGGGGGCCTGCCTCGGCCCTGGGTCCAACCCCACTCCCGCACCGCTCCCGCCGCTTTAAGCGCTTCTCCTCCTTCCCCTTCGTCCTAACATGGCGCCCGAGCGCTACCACAGCAACGTTCTAGAACCGCTGACGCCGCCACGCACGCCGTGCGCGCGCCTGCGCAGAGGCCGCCCGGCGCCGCGCAGCTTCACGGGAATCGTAGTTCGAGAGGCGGCCGGCAGCGCGGCCGTTTCCGCCCCAGAGCCGTCGCGCTTCCGCGGCGGGTGGCGGGTGGCGGGCGTCGGCTGTCGGGTGCGAGCGGCGCGGTAGGCTCCGGGCGGCCGGCCGGCCATCGAGCGGGGACGCCCCAGTCGCCGATGGGCGCGACGTGGCACCTCACAATGCGCCCCCGTCCCCGCCGCCCGACGCCGCGGCGGCCGCGCTTCCCGTCGAACGGCGTCCGCGGCGGCGCTCGGAGGGGTCGGCCGACGGGCGAGGTGACCGGAAGCCCTGCCCCCGGGGTCGCGGCGACTGCGGTCCCCCGGGCGGCTTTCGGGCGAGGCGACGGGCGGGCTGCGCCGTGACGGCCGCGGGGCGGGACGCGAGCTGGCCTCCCGGGCAGCCGGGGCGCCGCAGCCTTCCGGTAAGTGGGGCCAGACACCGCGCGCACCGCGGGGCTGTCGCGAGGCTTGGGCTCCCGGGGGGCGGGGGGAGGGGGCCGAGGGGCGGGGGGGCGGGGCGCCCGGCGAGTACCCCGCACCCGGGGCGAAACCCGGAGGAAGGGTGTCTGAGGCCGGCCCGGACCCTCCCCCCTCCCTCCTCCTCCCCCCTCCTCCCCCCCTCCTCCCCCCTCCTCCTCCTCCTCCACTCCTCCCCTTCTCCCCCCTCCCCCTCCCTCTCCTTCCTCCTCCCATCCCTCCCCCTCCTCCTCCTTCCTCCCCTCCTCCATCCCTCTTCCCCCCTCTTCCTCCCCTCACCCTCCTCCCCCTCCTCCTCCCATCCCTCCCCCTCCTCTCTCTCCCCCTTCCTCCCTCCCCCTCCTCCCCCTCCCCCTCCATTCCTCTCCTCCCCATCCTTTCTCTTCCCCCTCCTCCTCCCATCCCTCCCCCTCCTCCTCCTCCTCCTCCCCCTCCCCCTCCCCCTCTTCTCCTGCTCCTCCCTCCCCCATCTCCATCCCTCCCCTCACCCTCCCCCCTCCTCCCCCCTCCTCCCCCCCTCCTCCCCCCTCCTCCCCCCTCCTCCTCCTCCACTCCTCCCCTCCTCCCTCCTCCCCCTCCCTCTCCTTCCTCCTCCCATCCCTCCCCCTCCTCCTCCTTCCTCCCCTCCTCCATCCCTCTCCTCCCCATCCTTTCTCTTCCCCCCTCCTCCTCCCCTCACCCTCCTTCCCCTCCCCCTCCTCCTCCCATCCCTCCCCCTCCTCCTCCCATCCCTCCCCCTCCTCTCTCTCCCCCTTCCTCCCTCCCCCTCCTTCCCCTCCCCCTCCCCCTCCCCCTCCATCCCTCTCCTCCCCATCCTTTCTCTTCCCCCCTCCTCCTCCTCTTCCTCCCCCTCCCCCTCTTCTCCTGCTCCTCCCTCCCCCATCTCCATCCCTCCCCTCCCCATCCTTCCCCTCACCCTCCCTCCTCCTCCCTCCTCCCTCTCCCTCCCCCTCCTTTCCCTCACCCTCCTCCCCTCCCTCCCCCCCTCTCCTCCCCATCCTTTCTCTTCCCCCCTCCTCCCCCCCACCCTCCTCTTTTCCCCTCCCCTCACCCTCCTCCTTCCATCCCTCCTCCCCCTCCTCCTCCCCCTCCGTCCCCAGTCTCCATCCCTCCCCTCCCCATCCTTCCTCTTCCCCCTCCCTCACCCTCCTCCTTCCTCATCCATCCCCCCTCCCCCCCACTCCACGAACTAGAACACGTTCTAGAGTGTCAGGCAGAAGGTTCATGACGGGGTGGGATGGAGAAAGCTCTAAATTGTGCAAGTAAGTAGATTCGGACTTGTCCGAGCTCAGGAAATGCTACCGCGTGTTCACGGAACACCTAGGAGGACCAGCGGTCCGGGACTAAAGGCCCAGGGGAAGGCCGCCCGGGACCCAAACCTGCGTCTGTCCTAATACCGTAGCCCTTTGTCACAAGCGACTTTTGGACGCTTGAGAAGAGGCTGGCGCACTTTACGATGTAGTGCTAGGTGCCAAAATAACAGATTTCAGAGACCTCGGTAGGAACAAAATGATGAGATCCCTAATACGCATTCTCTATTCGTTGCACGCTGAAATCGTATTTTTCAGATATATAAAGGAAGTCCTCAAAGATAACGTCTTCTTCATCTGTTTCCTTTTAAAATGTAGCCCCTAGAAAATTTTGAATTATGTGCGTGGCCCTCATTCCTCAAACAGCGCTGATGGGGAGCTGGACTGGTCCTAGACGCTCCACTCTTCTGTGGTTCCCTCACCCTCTTGTCATCTAGATGGTGTGGGTTGCGGGCCCAGGAGCAGACCTGTCCTTAAAAGTCTGAAAATCTGAGCTCCAAGAGGAATCAATAAAATAAAATTAAGGCTGCGGTCTTAAAATTTGCCCATGCACAGAGGCACTGATGATGTATGTCACAAATTTAAGAATAGGAACTTGTGGGCACCCCCAGTAGCTCAGCAGTTTAGCACCAGCTTCAGGTTGAGCGTGATCCCAGAGTCCAGGGATGGAGTCACAGGTCACGCTCCCCACAGGGAGCCTGCTTCTCCCTCTGCCTGTCTCTGTCTCTGTGTGTATCATGAATAAATAAATAAAATCTTTAAAAAAAAAAAATAGGAACTTCTTGGGGTGCCTGGGTGGCTCTCAGTCCATTTCTCGTCTGTCTTCCACTCATGTCCTGGGATGGAGCCCGGGGTCAGGCTCCCTGCTCAGCAGGGAGTCGGCTGCTCCCTCTCAGTCAGCCTCCTCCCCGCCCCCCCTTCATCGTGCATGTGCTCTCTATTTCAAATAAATAAATGAAGTCTTATTTAAGAGGTGTGGGGGCTTCTGTACACCTGTAACTACAACGTAATCCAACCCAAACTTCACGAGTAACAGGCCAGGTGGTCACATATCCCCAGAGTTTAGAATCCACTTAAGTATATAGCTTGAGCCGAGGAAGGTGGAGCAGGAGATAAAGCCAGTGACCCCGAGAGCTGGTTACAGGACCCTTTTTGTTAGCTTTGCCTTGCTCGTCCTCAGAGCCTGGCCCCGTCCCTCCAGCTGCTGCCCCAGCCCTGCAGCCCTCGCCTCCTTACCACAGTGCCTGTGTTCTACTGGCTGTGAGGATGGAAGAAGACATTTTTCTACCAGTATCTTAAGTGTCATTCAGATTTCATTCTCTATGGAGCAGTGTCATAAGTAGTGGGGAGAATTCCTAAGTTGGCTTTCATAGGTCCACAGTGCATTCAGATTTAAGAAATGCACAGAAATGTTTCTGAGAACAGAACATCTTCATATATTGGAACTAGCAAGATTGTGTTTCAGTGTCACTTAGGAGGTGCTAATTAGAGATACTACGTTAATATGGAGATTTTTACCCCGATAATAAACTACAGTGATTTGTTTGGCAACTAATGATGCATCTGTTTAAAAATTTTTTAACCAGCATTAGAGACTCTTAACTCTAGAGAACAGAGGGTTGCTGGAGGGGAGGTGGGGGGGGGGGTGCACTAAATGAGTGATGGGCATTAAGGGGAGGGCATTTGTGTTGAGTGCTGGGTATTATATGTAAGTGATGAATCACTGAAGCCAATGTTAGCACTGTATGCTAACTAACTAGAATATAAATAAAAATTTGGGGAAAATTTTTTTAACCAAGGTTAACTAGATCTATGAGTTACTCGAGTAAAAATAGTAGCATTTTCATCTAATGAGTACTGTACCTTTTTAAATTCCCCTTAGATGTTTATTTATGAAGAATGTGTCTCCTGCCATTTGCATGAAAGGAAGAACAGCAATAGCACATTGATAAGAACTAGCCCGAACCTTTGCCTCCTCTAGTCTCTGCCTTTAGGTCAGTGGCAAAAAAGTATTCCAGACTGAAGCCAAAAGGGCAAGTCAGTCTCCTCGATTCCTTCCTATGATTCCTAACTATCTCTCGATACCTGTAGCCAACCCGTCGCCAACTCCTGTCAATTGCACCTCCAAAATCCATCAGAAGTCACCCCCTTCTCCATCTCCTCTGCCACCACCCTCGTCTCAGCCACTGTGTTGTCTAGCGTGGGGTAGCCTCGGTGTCCTTCCCCTGCTTCTGCTTGTGCTTTCCTTCCACTCATCCCCCCATACAGCAGCTGGACTTTGAAAACGTAACTCAGATTTTATCACACTCCCATAAAATGCAGTTTAATGACTTCCCATTGCTCTTAGAATAAAGCCAAACTTGACTGGCTTACAAAGTCTTGCGTGACTTGGCTCTTCATTTTCCCTCTAACCTCTTCTCAAACTCTGCCCCTTCCTCACTGTGCTTAAACCCTACTGGCCTTTATTCTTTTCCTTAACCATGTTCAGCTCCTTGCTGCCTCAGAGCCTCCATGCTTCACCCCCGTTGCACTTCTGTCCTAGCCCCTCCCGTGGCTGGCTTGTTCTCAGCCTCTCGAAGTTCAGATGTCAGTGCCTCCCAGATGCCATCCCAGACCACCATATCTAAACTGTTTACTTGCATTAAAATCGTTATCACATAACCAGAACTTCCTCACTATTTTTTAAAATTTATTCTGTTATCCTCACTAAAATCTAAGCTCTATGAAGAAATGAACCGACTGTATTGTTCAAATTATTCTAAGCCCAAAGCACAGAACCGTGCCTGGCACATATTGGTACTTAAGAATTAAGTTGTTTCTGATTCTTTAAAAACAACTTAGATTTGCACGGTATTTCCATTCAATTATTTTCTATTTTTTTCCATTTAGTTCTTTTCAATTCTGTAATTAATCTGGCTAGAACAAACAAAAACAGTTGGTAATTATCTTAGCATGAGCTGCCATAAGAAAAATACCACAGAATTGGTAGTTTAAACAATAGAAATTTATCTCCCACAGTTCTGGAGGCTGGGAAGTCCAAGGTTAAGGTGCCAGCATGGCCAGTTTCTAGTAGGACACTCTTCCTGACTCATAGGTGACAGCTTTCTCACTGTGCTCACATGGTGGGGAGAGGGACCCAGGGAGAGGTGATGGGAGGGAAAGGAAGAGAGAGGGAGAATAAGCTCTCTGGAGTCTCTTTTAAGAATATCCTACTGGATCATGGCCCCACCCTTACGGCTCCATTTAACCTTACTTTCTTAGAGGCCCCATCTCCAAATACAGTCTCATGGCTGCAATGGGGGGGATGGGGGTAGTACTTCAACATATGAATTTGGGGACATTCAAAAGTTCATAACACTGATCACCTCAGTGTCCTAACTCCTAGAAAGTAATGATGCCTATTCAGTGATACTAGTTTAGTGCTCGTAACAATTTGCCACAAATTTCAAACTATTTAAAACATTTCAAAAAAACAGAAAAACACATTTATTACTGAACATTTTCTGGGAGTCAGGAATTTGGCTATGACTTAGCTGTGTCCTCTGATTCAGGGTCTTGAACAAGGCTGCTTTTGTGGTGGGCTGGGGAGTCTCATCTGACGGCTCAACTGTGGAAGGACTGACTTCCACACGCATTTGTTGGCACAATTCCAGCCTTTGGAGCTGTTGGATTGAGGATGTCGGTGTCAGGATGTCAGTGTCTTGCTGGCTGCTTGCTAAGGGCCCTCTCAGTTCTTAGCCATGTGGGTCTCCAACAGTGCAGCTTGCTTCATCAAAACACATTAGCTCAAAAAGCAAAAGATTCTGCTAGCATGATTTCATAGTCTTATGTAACCTAAGATTTGCTGAATTCCATGGCCTAGAAGGAAATCATGGGTTCCACCACACTCAGAGAGTCCAGAAAGGCATGAATTCCATCAGGCAGGGATCATGGAGGGCCATCTTAGAATCTGCCTTCCTTCTCAACTAAACTGACTTTGTAAATAACACCTAATACAGTGTCATACACAAAAACACTCTATGTAATGAATTTGAATGGTATTGATTAATTTCAATTTTTTTAACAAAAGACTAATGTTTTAAAGTGGGAATTCAAATGGTATTTTTCTTTCCTGCAGTGGATCTAAGGAACTGTATGGGTATGAACAGGTCCACATTTTAAGGAATTGTTTTGTCTTGTTTTTAGTTTAGGACACATGGTATATTTCATTCTTTTAAGGTAGAGTACTAATTCTTTTTTAAAAGATTATTAAAGTATAGTTATATGGTAATGTGTACAAGTATTAAGTCATTTGTGCTTGTGCCTCATAACACTGCCTATTGACCTGTATGAATTTTATCCTGTGTACACTCTCCTGTACTCTCGTTATTCATTACCACCACCACCATTGCCATGTAACCCCTATTTTTACCTCTATCACTATGGACTAATTATATCTGTTTCTCAACTTCATATACATGGCATCATATGCTATTCACCCTTGTATGTAACTTCTTTCACTCAGCGGTACGTCTGTGAGACGTTGTGGGAGTGACGATTGATTCTTTTTCATTGCTGTGTACTATTCTCTACTGTCACACTATCTTTCTCCTGTTATAAATATCACAGTATATCTTTCTCCTATTAAGGGACGTTAGGGTTTTTTTCCAGTTTGGGGCTTTTATGAGTAATATTACTTGAATATTCTTGTACATGCCTTTTTGTAGACATAAGCACTCATCCTTCTTGGGTATATACCCAAGAGTGGAATTGCTGGATCATGTGTATACCCATACTTAGCTTTAGTAATACTTCCAAAGGTTATCACAGGGATAGGGCCAATCTGTAGTCCCACCAGCAACATACGTGTGTTCTAGTTGCTCTACATCCTCCCCAACACTTGATGTAAACAGTCCATTTAAGCCATCTGGCAGCATTGTGCCCAAATCCCCCTACAGTTTTCATTTGCATTTCTCTCCTGCTTAATGCCTTTGAGCGCCTGTTAATATGCTAATTGTTCATTTGGATATCCCTCTTTATGAAGGAGTTTCTCAAGTCTTATTCCTTTTTTTTTTTTAAAGGATTTTATTTATTTATTCATGAGAGACATAGAGAGGCAGAGACATAGGCAGAGGGAGAAGCAGGCTCCCTGAGAGAAGCCTGATGTGGGACTAGATCCCAAAACCTGGGGATCATGCCCTGAGCCAAAGGCAGACGCTCAACCACTGAGCCACCCAGACGTCCCTTGTTCCTATTTCTAAATTGGATTGTCAAAAAAATTTTAAAGGTGTCTTTGTTGTAAATCAGGTGATTTGTTAATGTGTAGATCTGTTTCTAGACTCCTTGTTTTTCCATTGATCTTAACTACTGTAGCTTTATAATAAGTCTTGCTATCTGGACAGTGAAGTCCTTCAGGTTTTTGTTGTTCCCTAAGATTATCCTAAGTTCTGTTGTATTACCATATACATTTCTGAATCAGATGATCACTTCCCAGCAAAAAAAGAAAAGAGAGAGAAAGGAAACACACTGGGGTTTTGCTTAGGATTGCATTGACTCTACAGGTCGTTATTTGGGGGAGGAATTGAAGTATTAACAATATTGAGTTTTACAAGCCATTAATATAGTTTATCCCTCCATTTCTTTCATTTTTAACCATTATCAGCAGTGTGTTATAATTTTCAATGTAGAGGCTTTACACATCTTTTTTTGGAAATGATACCAGTCTTTTAAATAATATAACAAACTATGTTATATATAGTATAATACAAATATAAGTATAGTAAAACTACAGGATATATAATACGTTCATCCAAATTATAGTTCTATCAAGAGGATGCTTAGCAGTGACAAGCTGGATGGCTCAGATTTTAGGAGGAAAATTGCCTTCAGAGACCTTAACTGTAAAGTGACACTTTATGAATCAAACCAGAAAAATGAAAAGTCACCTTAAAGACAACGCCTCCTAACCTAAGACCTGGAAGAATGAATATATTAATATCTCCGAAGAGACAATGTGTCAAGAGGAGTCGTGGAGATAAAAACTCACTGCTCATCCAAAGGCCAGGTGAGTGCACCTTGTCAGGAGAACCCGAACACACAGGACAGGTATGGTGGGGAGTGGTGGATCAAGCTAGTGGAAGCCACTGCCTTGTCCTGGTTTTGCACTCGCCAAGCACTCGGGATCCTGCTTCTAGGAAAAGAAAGTACTGGTGAAACGGGTGCAAGTATCCACCCACTCAACAGTTACGTGTCTCATTGTGTCTCATTGTAAGTTCAGTCGGTACCCTGTCTTCTCTCCTGGTTTCCTAGGAGATTAATTAAGACAAATCAGCATCTCGGGGTCCTACCTGACCTAAGACATGGCTGAGGCTAGACTCTAGCATGAATTTGCCAAAATCAGTGCCACTTCATGAAGCCTCTTAGTGACCCTCAGAGTTACTCAAGTATCCCATCCCAGCCTATGGAAATGTGTATAATGGACTTCATCAAAAGACTGGAGATTTGAATTAGTTATATAAAAAATAAATAAAAACAAAATTTCAGCTAAATAGCTTTCACTCACTAATATTTATTACATCTCTACTATGTCCTGTGTACCTTTTTCATCTCTCGAGATACAGAAAAATACAAAATCCCCACTTCTGTGGAGCTTACATTTTAGTGGAAGAAAGAGCTAATAGGTTTATAAAATGATGTCAGTGTAAGCAGAGAAAAGGAACAGAGTGAGATGTCATTGAGAGGATGGTATGAGGAGGCCCCTCTGGGGCATGATATTTGATCCAAGCCAAGGATGAAGTAAGAGTGAGCCACAGGGTTATATGTGGGCTGAGGACTCCAGGCAAAGGCCCCAAAGCAGCCTGCACTTGGCAATGAAGAGTAAAGTGAAGGGGCAGTGAAGCCATGAGGGGCCAGACTATAGGGCCTCGTAGGCTAGGTCAGGACTTTGCCTCCCACCCTACATGAGATGGCAAGGCCTTGGAGGGCTTCGAGGGGATCTGACATGTTTGAAAAAGATCCCCGTGCTGATATGTTGAGAGCTGTCACAGGAAGAGCAACCTAGTAACAGTTGACAGCAGCAATCCAGGTGGGAGACTTGGCCAGGACAGTAGCGCTAGAGGGGTGAGAAGCAGGCTGACTGGAGTTATGTTGCAAAATTAAGCCAGTACAATGCGCTGGTGAACTGAGTATGGATTTAAAAAAAAAAAGTTAAAGGTGACACCAAGTGGGAGGCCTGAGCAACTGGAAGGATGAATGAAATTGCCAATCCCTGAGGTGGGGACCTGGGGAGCAGCAGTGGAGGGAAGGGGTGAGTGATTAGAAATTAGATTGGCTATGCTTTAGACATTCAGGTGGAGGGAAGAGAAGGTTGTAAGGAGGAAATGATAAAATGCTCAGAGAGGTCAAGTAAGGAGAGGTCAAGTAAATGCTCAGAGAAGTCAACTTGTCAAAGGCCAAGATTTGACAGTTGGATTTGGAGGTCACTGGTAACCTTGATCCTCTAAAGAGGAACATGGCTGGAGGAGGATACAGAGGTCTAGGAAGATTTTTGCATTTTAATCATTTTTGTCCTGTTTTGTTTTGAAGTTTAGAAGCTAGTACATTAAGTTGGAAGGAAAGGGTGATAATTGAGAAGAGAGGAAAAGAGCAGACTATGAGAAAGGAGAGACAATTCTAGGAGCAGCATCTGATGATGTGAGACGGGATGTCATCCAGGACAGAAGTCAGGGGCTGGTCTCAGGTGGGAGCACAGGAAGGAAACAGAGCTAGTTTGCAGGAGGAGGATAGAACAGCTCTTTTGATCGCGAGGTTTTCTTGGTAAACTAAGAAGCAAGGTCATGAAATGTAACCATCATGAAGGCATGAAAGTTAACTATTATAAAGGCCAATGACTTCAAACCTGAGGAGGTGTTCTCTCCATTAGTGTTTTCGATTAAAGTATAAAGGTCCAAAATAGTGCAGTGGAGCAAAAGAAAAAATAGGTAAATCCAACATCATCAAAATTAAGAGTTTTTTTTTTTGCATTCAAGGGCACCCATCAGGAGAGTGAAAAGACAAGCCACAGAATAGGGGAAAATATTTGCAAATCATGTATCTGATAAGGGTTCATATCCAGAAAATATAAAGAACTCTTCAGTTCAATAGCAAAAAAACAACCCAAATACAAAGCAAAGGACAGGAATATACATTTCTCCAAAGAAGATACACAGATGGCCAGCAAGCATGTGCTTAGTTACACTGCGACCCACATCAGACCCATTTAGCATCACTGGCACACACACACACACGCACACAATAACAAGTGTTAGTAAGGATGCGGAGAACTTGGAATCCTCATGCATTGCTGATGGGAGTGGAAAATGACGCAGAGAAAGTTTGTTGATTCCTCAGCAAGTTAAACATAGACTTACTGTGTGATAGCAATTCCATGCCTACGTATCCACCCCCCAAAATTGACACCAGGTGTTCAAACAAGAGCTTGTACACAAATGTTCATAGCAGCATTATTCACAATATCTAAAAGGTGAAAATGACCCAAACTGTCCAGCAATGAACGAATGGTTAAACAGCATGTGGTACATCTGTACAGTAGAATATTATTCAGCCACACAAAGGAATGAAGCCCTGATACATGCTATGGCATGAGCCTTGAAAATATGCCAGTGAAAGGAGACACAAAAGGCCATGTATTGTGATTCTATTTATATAAATATCCAGAACAAACCAACCCATAGAGACTGGAAGCAGATTAGTGGTTGCCAGGATCTGTGTTGAAGGCATAGTACAGGGTAAGGATTTCCATTTGGGTGATGGAAAGGTTCTAAAACTAGGTAGTGATGATGAGTGTCCAAGACTGTGTGAAGCAGACTAGTGCCATCTTGGGCGAATGTGCCATTGATGCAGCTGTGTGACCTAAGCTTTCTTGAGCATAGCCCCCCCACACACACACACACACACATTCTTTCCTTTTGTTTAACCAGGCCTTTAAGTGATCTGTCCTAGAAATAGGACTATGACACACACCTATTCTTTTTGTTGTTGTTGTTTTAAGGGAGAAGGGGGCAGAGAGAGAGGGAGAGAGAATCTCAAGCAGGCTCCACGCCCAGTGCAGAGCTCTATCTCACAACCCTGAGGTGATGACCTGAGCTGAAATCAAGAGTTAGATGCTTAACTGACTGAGCCACCTAGGCGTCCCAGCACACACTTATTCTTAACCATTCTTCCACTGGGTGGACTCCTGGCCCCTACGACTAGTAAAAGCAGGTCTTAAGGGAGGTGGGGTTTGGGAGATCTACTGGTCTTGGGGCAACCCTGGGATACACTTCTGTCTGTAAGTCTTCTTAATAAGCCATTACTTGTTAAGCTGGACTTGTCAGCCTTTTTCTTCGGTCTTCCTGCTTTCTCAGCCTTCAGAGGTCATTTTGCATAAACCCCCTTTCATGGAACAAACAGCTAATGTATTTGCACCACTGATTTATACACTTTTAAAATGGTCACCAAGGTAAGTTTTATGTTATATATATATTACCATAATAAAAAAAAGTTCTGTTATATTCAGATGACATTATTTAAAGAGATGAAATATATTTTAATATATTTCTCATTCAGTGTAATCCTGGAAATTATGGGATTTTTTCAAGCTGAAAAAGACCATAGGGATTAATGGCTTATGCCTGTATTGTAGTTTATTGAAAATATTCAGCAACTTTTAATTATCACAAATATTAGGACTCATTCTGTTATTGGAACTCTTCTACCAAGAGGTTTACAATTCTCTCTCTGACTCATTGTTTTGATACTGACTCTGAACTCAAAAATTAACCTAGCAGAAACAAATGACATTTGATTAAGTGTGAGTCAACAAAGCATAAGCCATTTTCATTTCTTCCTGACCCCGTTGGCATTGGAGCCATCGCAAATTGTGTAAAGTCATTAGCCTATGTGTTCAAATAATATATAGTCTGACTTTCTTCATGCTATAAATTACTGTAAATCCAAGTGTATAGAACACTTTGACTAAGAATATTAAATCAGTATTTGTCCCATGAGCTATGCATACTTTTATCAATTTAGTTTTCAAATAAAGTTCTGTAACAAAGTCACTTGTTGCCATACAGCTTTTTATAATGATTCTACTTAATAAAATATTTGCAAAATTAATAATAAAGCATTTGCTTGTGGGGAAAACAAAGAATTTTCCAAAAACTGGAAAAACATTTTTTTGCAAGCAAAATTTCAAATTACGGTGTTAATCTCATCTTTAACTCTGTAAAGGTATATCACACACGATCTTTAAAGTTTCACTGCATTTCAGGATTGTTCTTGAAGAGATACTCTGCCTATAATCGAAAGAAAGAAAAAAAGACCAATCAATTTAGAAAACACTACTACCAATGTTTACAATTTAAAAACAAAAGTACGTAAATTTTTACTTTTAAATGAGTAATAAAATTTTACTATAGACTGTAAAGGTTTTAGAGGCTATTTCCCAAATAACCAGACACACATTTTCTCTATCTCAACTAGCTTTTTGTTTAGATTCAGGCATCGTTTCAAATTGATTTTTTTTTTTTTTTTTAAGATTTTATTTACTTATTCATGAGAGAGGCAGAGACACAAGCAGAGGGAGAAGCAGGCTCCCTGCAAGGAGCCGATGTAGGACTCGATCCCGGGAGCCTGGTGTCACACCCTGAGACGAAGGGAGACATTCAACCACTGAGCCACCCAGGTGCCCTTCAAATTGATATTTTTTAAAAAATTATCTCTTACCAGAAAATCAACAGGATCATCCGGTCTGACCTTACAACACTCGTTCAAACCCTGCATCAGTGTTGGCATAACGTGGGTCATCAAATAGTTTCTCAGGGGAATAGACTGGACCTCTAGTAATTCTCTTTCTTCTCTTTTTACTTCCTCTAGCCGCTTATTCTACAAACAGAACATTTAGGGGTTAGGGTAAACAGATAGAAAGGGGAGAACACTTTCACCTGATTCATCCCACAGTGCATTAGAACCAGATATCGATGTGTGTGTTCACATTATGGTAAAGATGGCACTTCAAACAGTGGAGAAAAGATGTAAATGGTGTTAAAAAAAAAAACAACTGGGATCCCTGGGTGGCGCAGTGGTTTGGCGCTTGCCTTTGGCCCAGGGCGCGATCCTGGAGACCCGGGATCGAATCCCACATCAGGCTCCCGGTGCATAGAGCCTGCTTCTCCCTCTGCCTGTGTCTCTGCCTCTCTCTCTCTCTCTCTGTGACTATCATAAATAAATAAAAATTAAAAAAAAAAAACAACTCAGTAATCTGGAAAAGAATAAACTGGATCCCTAACTCATTTCTTAAATCAAGATAATTTCTAGCTGCCCAGATGAAGAAAGAGTGAGAAGATGGGAAGGAAGGAAAGAATCACAGAAGTGCTAATAAAAAGTTAAGAAGGTATTTTTCTGGTGGATATGTTATTCCTTGCTCAGCATATGGTCCCTTCTCTCTTGGAAATAGTAATTCCAGGTTTCCTTGGAGCAGTCTCCCTTTTTAGCCTGGTGGTTTAGGTGGGACTTAAGCCCAACAGTCCAGCCTGCCTCCCAACTGTGGATGTTAGTAAAGGATAAGCACATCAGGTGGAACCTAAGGATGATGCCAGTGGAGGGCAGAGCAGAGACAGGGACCCCAGGTCTTGGTGACATTTGAGCCACTATATCAAGCCTTGCCTGAAGCCAGCCCTACCCACTGGACTTCAATGTAAATCCGTAAGTTTTCTTTATTTCTATGCCATTTTGAGCTTGCCTTTCTGTCACTTGCAAGATAAAGAGTCCTAACCAATATTATTTGTTCAGAAAAAGTCTTTCAGCAAGACAGCAAACCCAGAAATCAACATGGGAGAAAGATTGATGGATTTGACTACATACAAAGACAGCAAATCCAGAAGTCAACATGGGAGAAAGATTGAGGGATTTGACTACATACAAACATAAAACTTCTTTATGTCCAGAAGAGACACCATAAATGCTGTCAAAAGATAAGTGATGAGCCGAGAAACACTCTTTGCAACACATTATAAGAAGCGAGGCTATTACGAGATACACACAATTTGCCAGGCATTGATCACATACTTCTGCACAGACTGACTCACCACCCCTGTTGCTGTATGAGGCAGGTGCTATCAGCTTCATTTTACAAATGGCAAAACTGAGAGAGAATAACTGACGAGGAGGAGTGGGACTTGGAGTCCAAGCAGCACAGCTTGGGAAACTGTTATCTCCCTAGGCCATTCCTGTTTCTACTACTTTACCTGATCAGAAGCTGTTCTTGCCAAATACTAAGGAAAGGAGACCCAGCCCAAAGTGAGCAGAGAAAACTTGCAACAGAGGAAGTGTAAATGCCAACTAACATAGGAAGAGTTGAACGTCCTGACCAGAGAGATGAACATTAAAGCAGTGGGATGGGGTTTTCTTTATCAGGTTGATATTCATGAGCACAACTGACCAAGCAGGGTTGGAGGAGGAGTAGAGAGAGCCACTGGTAGGCAAGGTGTGAACTGCTTTACCCTTGCTGGAAGGGACTTTTGAAATAGGTCTCAAAAATTAAGCCATGTATAGTCTGATCTAACAAAATTTAGGAATCCATGCTAAGGAGATAACAAGGCACCCCAAGATGTGTGCATAAGGACATCTTTCCTTCATCTCCCCTTCCTTCCACAAATATTTGTTGAGTGTCTGTTATGTGCCAGGTACCGTCCTTGGCATTGGAAATACAGCCACGAACAACATAGACAAAAGTAATTTAAATTCTGTGCAGAGAAAAGACGACAAGATAAATATATAAAATATTTAGTCCTTTAGAATACGTGCAAAGAGGGAAACTGCAGAGTATAAAAGGAAGTATAACGTACTGTGGGGAATGGCAGGGGTTGAAATCTTAAATATGGTGTCCAGGAAAGGCTTCATTGGAAAGATGACTGTACCAAAGACTTAAAGCAAGTAAGCAAGTTAGGCAGATGGTGTATTGTTCAAACGCATTGTGAAACGTTAGAAGCAGCCAGGTCACCAAGAACCTTGAGAGCCGTGATGATGAGTTTGGACTTTGGTTTCACGGTGATGGAAGCCTATAAAGTGTTTTCAACAGGGCATGGCCCGCGTGGATCTGTATGTTAGAAGGACTGCTGGGAACAGGCTGGGGAGGGACAGGAGCACGAGTGGCGCCGTGGGAAGACCAATGAGTAGGCACCGTAATTCTGGTGAGAACCCCTGCCCCTGATCAGAAGTGAGGAGCTGTGGGTGGATCCGAGTGCAATTTTTGGAAGCAGAATAGATAAGACTCAGTGATTGGGTGAATCGAGAGGGTCAATGAGGCTGACCACCCAGGTGAGATGGGTCAATGGAGGAAAATGAGATGTAATCCTGAGGTGGGCATGAAGCACAATGTGACCCATTTACTAGGATCTGGGAAATCAATATTCCCGGCGATGGCTAGTTACTATTACTGTGATCACTCACACCAAGCAAAAGACCATGGGCATCTTTTAGGAAATGGTCATATGACAAAACAAACCAAAACCAAAAATAAACCAAAATGTGTTGGGGTATTTCCATGATCTTTCACTACGAGCAGGATGGCAAGTGCAGCTGGGCGCCCCCACCCCAGACCCCCACACACACTCACTCACCCACTCCTCCCAGCGAGCCATCTTCTCGGCCATTTCCATGGCTTCCTTGTGCTCACGCTCTGCTTCCTCCATCATCTCCCTGGCCAGCCGTTCCTCAGCAGCCCTCCGCTCCTCTTCTGCCTTTTCTTCATCCGTTAAACCATAATTTCGAGGCTCCCCAATCTCTTTGATGAGCTGTTTGATGGCAAGTCTGTTCTGAGAGTCTTCAAGTTTTCCTACATCTTCAAAGACCAGGAGAGAGGAAGGAGGTCACCACATACTTAGATTCTGCAACATCCTCTGAGACCACATTCGGGAAAATTCTTTGTTAATATAAACATCCCATGGTAAGTTATGGAAATTACCACATTGGGCTTTCTTGTCCCAGTGGCCAGCACAATTCAGAATTTCTTATCTTACTGGTGAATATCAGCCCTGTGTCTGGGAGTCATGGGGTGGGGGAAGGCTGAGGCTCAGTCTCTGAGCTGTGACAGTGTTGATTTTGAATGGGGATCAGGGAGGGAATGGACCTCCTCAAAACAAACAAAACAAACTTCTCCATCCGTGGAAGCATCCAAACAGAGATTGGGATGCTTCTGTGGGGGTTTCCACAGGAGGAAGTCCTGTACTTGCTGGAAGCCAAGCAGGCTTTCCCCCATGTTTCTTTTGTTTTCTAAGAATCAATGATTCTGGGACACATTTTTAATTCATAAGAAAAACAAGCCATTTCAGTTAGCCTACTTGAATAGGCAAAAGTCCAAATTCCAGAATGTCTGAGTAATGTCAATATCAAGACCAAAAAAAAAAAAAAAAGAAAAAGAAAAAGAAAAAAGAAAACAATTGTTGGTAAACAATGGGTTTCTCCACCAAGTAGGTACAGGAAATCCTACATCACCCTCTTGGGTTTGCTTGGAAGGTGCCTGCAAAGAAGGTTTTGCGGTGGAAGATTTTGGTTTTCAGCACCTCAGACCTTCCTACAGGAAAGGACCTTCTTGTCATCCTGCCCCCAGGCACACCTACTGCCATGCCCCCTTCCTATGTTCCTACAGTAGGACCTTGACCCAGACTAGAGGCACCTCAAGCTTCTGTGGGGGAAGAGGTGAAGAACTGAGCCAGTGTATCAGATGGTGGTTGAGGAAGCAAGCCACCAAAAGCAAACAAAATAAAACATATTACACCTGTCTCCTGCACTATGACATTTAAGTGTGTTTCTCCCGATTTCTCTAACAGAGTAATACAACTTGATGTCCTTGAAATTGCTCTCAAACACTTTTGAAGAGGCTCACTTTTGGAGAATAGTGCTGCCCAAACCAGTACTTCCTCTGCCCTGACCCTGGTTGGGGGTGGGAATCTGCTCAAACCACGATCTCGGATTTGTCCTTCTAGGGATGTGTTATTAGGGCAGAAAGTCTGGTAGCTTTAGGCTTGGCTCCTAGGGTGATGTGGAAACCCTTGGGTTGTGGGGTGGCCCCCATCCACTACATGGGTGAGTGTAGTTGCTGGTCCAAAGAGCCAGGGAAAGAGACTCCCAAGGGAGAAGAGGAGTCCAGAGGTGCAGAGGGAGAATGCAGATGCCAGCCCCGTTCCTGATCCTTCTGAGGCTTGTCTGCATTCCTGACCTTGACACCTTCCCCCACATCCATCCCTAAGATCCATTTCTCCCTCCCCTTTTATGTCCTCTCCTGAGTGTCAGGGTGGAGACGAGGCCAAATGTGACAGGCACAGAATGAGACAGGAACATAATGACCACTCATCCATTCCTCCCCATCAGTTCTTTCTCAACATTTCTCCCCGGGGCGGGGGCGGGGGGGGTGGAGTCTCTTGATTCTCCGTAAATAACTTTTTGAGCTTTACTGAAAAGACGGCAATCACTGTTTTTGTAAAATTTGCTCACCATTCTCTCCCAGTTCTCTAAGCAAACAAGGTGAGCTACTTTCCATACTGGTAGATTCAAATCCTAAGGTTTTATGTGTAAAATGTGTGTCCAGGGGCACCTCAGTGGTTGAAGCATCCACCTTCAACTCGGGGTCCTGGAATCGAGCCCATCAGGCTCCCTGCTCAGCGAGGAGCCTGCTTCTCCCTCTCCGTTGCTCCCACCACCACCTCCTCTCATGCTCTCTCTCGCTCACTGTATCTCAAATAAATAAAATCTTAAAAAAATAAAAATAAAACACATGTCCAATGTGCACAGACACATCCAGATGAGGACAAAACCCACTCACTTCCACAGGTGTGAAGCAGATTTATAAATTGTGTTATCTTTTCATTGCTTAATAGCACATTATTTTGGGATGCCTGGGTGGCTCAGCAGTTGAGCATCTGCCTTTGGCTCAGGGCCTGATCCTGGATTCCCAGGATTGAGTCCCACATCGGGTTCCTTGTGGGGAGCCTGCTTCTCCCTCTGCCTGTGTCTCTGCCTCTCTTTCTGTGTCTCTCATGAATAAATAAATATTTTTTTAAATAGCACATTATTTTATGCCTTAGTGTTGGTAGTAAATAACAAAGTTAGTTACCAGTGAATTTGAATTGTTGAATTTTCCGGTGTGCCAGACAATTCCTATCTCTGAGCTCGACATCTGTAACAACTCTACAGGCCAGGGATTATTTCCCTGTTCCACAGATGAGAACACTGAAGCAGAACCACATCTGAAATCAGCTCTCCTGTCTCCTTGGCTCTACACCTCCCAGTACTCTAGGGTCAAAATGCCGTCCCATCTGGCTCTTGAGGGTAAAGAGAGCCCCTGAGAGCCCCAAGGAATCAGTCTGGCCACTAGGCTTCCACCAGGCTAGGGGTTTCCTACCAAACCCAGGGGAGGAAGAAATGTCAAGATCCAGGAAACCAGAAAAGAAGTTCAGTGGTTCACCAAGCCAAGGGGATAGAAACACGTATGACAGCTGAGATTTGGAGCTAGGAACAATGACCACCATGAGGTCGATGACATGTCCTCCTATTTACTGAGTGCCTGCTGGGTGCTAAGATCTGAGTTAAGTGTCTACTGGAAACAAAGAGGAATGCCCTGAAAAACAATTTGTGTTCAGAGTAGCTGTGGGGATCAGATGGCCAGTGTAAAGGCCAGGAGGCACTCTGTGATGAACACCAGTGCCCTACAGTGCTATGGGGACAAAATGCTGCCCCAAAGCAGTCAACAGCAAATACACGTATCTCTGAAGTGTCCTTTTAAAAAAATGCCAATTTGGCATTTGGTTTCATAACATATCCAATACATATTCATATAACAATACCTGCTCTCCCCCCACACACACACACCACCAAATCCTCAAGGAGAAGGATTCTCCAGGAGGAATGCCCTGCTGATCCTGCGACCTCCTGGCCCTGGGGACATAGTTATGCTTCCCCATCACCCCCCAACCCTGTCAGCCCTATGATAGGCATGCACCAGGGGGTGCCTGGGGGTCCTGACACTCGGCAGTGGTTCTTCACATTCACCTTAGTCTTGGGTTCATTTCATACCAATATGTATCGGGTGGATTTCAATTTCATCGAAATAGTTCAAGACCGTCTCATCTTCAGTATTGAGATCCCGATAGTTGCTCAGAGCCCGGAGGAAGCGGTCCTGGCTGTAGTGGGTCCCCGCCACGATGCTTTCGGGAAGGTTCATCACCCGCTCCTTCAGGAACTCATCCGAGGCGTCCAGCGCACAAACGAACTCTAAGGGAGAGAGGCTCCTGAGTTAACCCACAGATGAAGGGGCTGACTAGCAGGTGCTCATGGCTGGGCCAGTGCGTACCCGAAATGTCTGGTAACCAGCCTGGACCTCATGACAAATTGGCCTTCTTGCTGCCTTTCATGGAGGATAAATAGATAAAAATCACTGACATTTCCAGACACCATCCCCTATGAGGCCCAACCATTGGCCATAGTATTTTATGAGATCTGTTATTTTTCTATTCCCCCCCTTTCTTCCTTCCTCTATCTTTCCTTCCTTCCCTCCTTTTAACAAAAGCAGCAGAAACTAGAAATAGCAAATATCTAATGACAATTAGTAGCAAATCTAATCATTGAATACAAACAAATCCAGTAACTAAAAGCAGCAGAAATCAGAATTAGTGCATCTCTGATAACCCTGTGACATCAACCACCTCCTCGTCAACACCCACCCCACCTCTTTGCCAGCACAGCACCAGAGGCTCCCAGAGACCAGCAGCTGGGTGAACTGATGGCCGATTTGGCAAATTCATAAAAACAAGGACTCCCCTTGGGAATTTAATCCCCCAAGGATCCAGCTCTCTTCTCACTTTCTGCAATTGGCTAGGAAGCACCTGCCTTCCATTTAACACAGCGCTTATCTGATGTTTGACGCGGGACTCAGGTTAATGATGGGGATCATTTCACCCACCTATGATTTTCTTTTAAACTACGAAAGGGGAGCCCCGGTGGCTCGGCGGTTTAGCGCAGCCTTCAGCCCAGGGCATGATCCTGGAGACCCAGGATCGAGTCCCATGTCGGGCTCCCTGCATGGAGCCTGCTCCCCCTCTGCCTGTGTCTCTGCCTCTCTCTCTATGTCTCTCATGAACAAATAAATAAAATATTAAAAAAATAAATTATGAAAGCAGCTGTTCCTTCAGCTTCTAGTATAAGTTCAGGGAACATTTGTTGAGTGAACGAATGATTAAAGTGCACATCAGTGAAAGACTTTCCAGGTGAGTTACTATTCTCAGGTGTTCTCAACATGGTCAGAGTACGTGGGTGCCCTGATCATTAACCACGTGTATCCCAAATAACTTGCTACCTGTAAGAGTCGCAAAGCATGGGACTGTTTTCATTTTTATCCTAGAATTGTATTGGTTCCCCGTGGGCCAAATCTGGCCCATCATCTGATTTTGTTAATCAAGTTTTATTGGAACATTTAAAGATAAATAAGTTAATAAATTAAATTGTATTAGTTTGCCACCTAATAAATGCCGCTTTCACTCAAATGCATTCTAACAAGATTTTTTGAGGGAGAAAAGAAGTGTATTACTGAGCAGATCCCAGAGTAGAATGTGCCCGTGCGGCAAGTGGACACCCCTTGGTACCATCTGCTTCATGTGAACAATGAAAATAAAGGTTGAGGACAGAACTGGTGGGAAAAGATCCAATAAATAAATTCATAATTGTAGTCTGCACTATTCTGACCTATTTTCATTTAGTTTAGATGCTCGTCTTTGATCATTTGATTTTCATGAATGGCTATATTTTGAAAAGGAGAGGAGATAGCTGGACCTCCAAAATGCTGGTATAGTATTTAGATTGAAATTATATCAATGGGGATGCCAGGGTGGCTCAGTCGGTTAAGCGTCTGCCTTTGGCTCAGGCCATGATCCCGGGGTCCTGGGATCGAACCCAGAGTCCTGCTCCTTGCTCAGCGGTGAGCCTGCTTCTCCCGCTCCTCCCCACTCAATCTTTCTCTCACTATCTCTGTCGTGATCTCTGTCTCTCTCTCTCAAATAAATAAAAACAATCTTTAAGAAGAAATTATGTTCATAAAATTACTGGAATTTGAATGTAGTTAAGCTCCCTGATGCCAGGCATTTAGATGAAAAATTAATAATTCTGGGGGATCCCTGGGTGGCTCAGCGGTTTAGCACCTGCCTTCGGCCCGGGACACGATCCTGGAGTCCCAGGATCGAGTCCCACGTCGGGCTCCCGGCATGGAGCCTGCTTCTCCCTCTGCCTGTGTCTCTGCCTCTCTCTCTCTCTCTCTCTATCATGAATAAATAAATAAATAAATAAATAAATAAATAAATAAATCTTTTTTTAACAAAGAAAAATTAATAATTCTGTTTGTAATCTAAGAATTTTAAAATATGATGCTGGGGGTCCCTGGGTGGCTCAGTAGGGTAAGCATCTGCCTTCGGTTTGGGTCATGATCTCGGGGTCCTGGAATTGAGCCCCTTGTCGGCCTCCCTGCTCAGTGGGGAGTCTGCTTCTCCTTCTCCCTCTGCCTCTGTGTGCTTGTGTCCTCTCTCAAATAAATCTTAAAAAAAAAAAAAATACAATGCTGTATTTCTTTTCCCCAGTGATTGGAAGATTCCAAATAATCAAATAACTATGAACACTGAGTAATGTACTTTGCTTCCAACTTTCAGAGAATTTTAGCTTGATGAAATATATTTCCCAATGGATGATTGATTGATTGATTGATAAGCTCTACACCCAAGGTGGGGCTTGACCTCATGACCCCAAGATCAAGAGTTGCGTGCTGTACTGACTGAGCCAGCCAGGTGCCCCCAGATGATATTAAAAGTCCTTTGTCTCTCTTTTTTTTTTTTTAATTTTTATTTACTTATGATAGTCACAGAGAGAGAGAGAGAGAGAGGCAGAGACACGGGCAGAGGGAGAAGCAGACTCCATGCACCGGGATCCCGATGTGGGATTCGATCCCGGGTCTCCAGGATCGCGCCCTGGGCCAAAGGCAGGCGCCAAACCGCTGCCCACCCAGGGATCCCCAAGTCCTTTGTCTCTTATGATTCAGACAGAACTTCAGGATTTTGCAGTATCTCAAGATAATTATTCAGAACATCTACGATCCTGGTGAGACTGGCTGGCTCAGTCAGTTGAGCATCCAATTCTTGATTTTGACTCAGGTCATGATCTCAGGATTGTGAGACTGAACCCCATGTCAGACTTCCCACTTAGCTCAGAGTGTGCTTGGGATTCTCTTTTTCTCTCTGCCCCTCCCCCTGCTCATGTGCTCTCTCTCTCAAACAAATAAATAAATAAGTCTTTAAAATATAGGAACATCTATTGTCTTTGTACTGGCTAACTACAAATAGCAAGTAACAGATTTTTGCTTGGTAAGATTGTACTTAACAAGGAGGTCACTGTGTTTGACTATCTAGAGTGATATGAAAATCTGTACTTTTTTTTTTTTTAAGATTTATTTATTTACTTGAGAGGAAGAGAAAGCATCTCAAGCAAACTCCCCACTGAGCTTGACACAGGGCTTGACTTAATGACCCATGAGATCAATGACCTGAGCCAAAATTATGATTTGGACACTTAACCAACTGAGCCACCCAGGTGCCCCTGAAAATTGGTGGGGTTTTGTTTTTGTTTTTTAAATATTTTATTTATTTATTCATGAGAGACATGCAGAGAGAGGCAGAGTTACAGGCAGAAGGAGAAGCAGGCTCCCTGTAGGGAGCCTGATGTGGAACTCGATCCCAGGACCCTGGGATCACGACCTGAGTTGAAGGCGGATGCTCAGCAACTGAGCAACCCAGGTGCCCCAAAAATCTGTGTTTTAAAACATTTTTTCCATATTCATCAAGCAGGCACAAATGTATTTATTTATTTCTACTTAAAGTAGGCTCCATCTCCAATGTGGAAATCCAACTCATGACCCTGAGATCAAGAGTGGCGTGCTCTCCCAACCAAGCCAGGCACCCCAAGCAGGTATAACTTTAATCTTGTCTACTTCAATGAGGAGATTTGAAAATAACTGAGCTGGATGCAGGCTAGCAGCAGTTGTAAAATGCAATGGTTTATCAAGGAGAGATAATACCACCTATAACTGGATCACCATAGATTCAAATGTTTTGTCACTCAAGTCAAGCATGGAGACTTGTATTAATTATGTTATTTTCTATATCTAATGATGTTCTGATTTCAGAGGAGCCTTACAGACCTGGAGGGAGACTGCCCTTTTCAGGACTGGCTAATTCCGAAAGATACTCCACTACTTACTCAGGATCATGCCCCTCATATACAGGACGACTACCCCATATTTCTTTCTTTTTTCTTTTTTTTTTTTTTAAAGATTTCACTCCATATTTATAACTTGCACATACCAAGCCAATATTTACCCTGCCTCAAATCATCCCAGAGCCAGGTACCAGACAACTAGAGAGCAAAAGCTACTGGAATTGGCTCAAACTAGCCAATCCTCTAAAAAACAGTGTTTACTTGGCCCCCACCTTGCCTTTCCCACAGAAACTCCAATTAAGGCAATGGCCTAGACTTCCCTCCTGCTTCTTCCTGCCTCCTGAGCAAGCCTGGCACTTCCCGCACGCGACAGCATGGTGCGGACACCCCCTGCTCTGGGAACCCTCCTTTCAGTGGCATTAACCTCTCGTGTCCTCACTTAGCCACATCCCTATATTAAAATCCCACAGTTATAAATGAGGCAATCCTCTAATTTCTTCCAGGAAGACAGAAAATAATGACAATTTCCAGAAAGAGGATAATTTATTAGGAACAAACTAAACATTCCAAACAGATGACATGTTCAACACGTTTGGACCACATCCAACAGAGAGAGGGCAGCCCAGTGGATCAAGGTTAAGAATCTTTTACCGTTTCACACTTGTGATTCCATTTCCTGGAGGGGTTTCGTTAATTCTGTGTTTTGGAGGCAGTGCAAAGAGAAAACCGAGTTTGAATTTAAGCCATTCCATTTACCAGGGCAGTGGCATTGGGTAAGTCTCTGGGCTTTGGCTTCTGGATCAGGTAACCATGGGAGTAACTCCGGCCTGGCAGGACCATGCAAAGGTTCAACTAGTTCCTATTTTGTGCAAATCCCAGCACAGGACCAATGAATGGTCAGGTTCACTGCCCCAGTGAGGGTGTGAGGATTTACGACGGGATTTGCAATGAATGAATGTTGCCCAGAAGTGATAGATGCTTATAAACTAGACAGACCGTGTTATTTAATCGATTTTACTTTTTAACTTTCTCTGAGCCCAATGCATACATTAATGGAACTCCCAAACAACCCACCCCTTTGGTATTGCAAGTTCCCACTCCAGGCTTCAGGGCCCCCAGGCAAACCCTAAGTGTTCATCCCTGAGGATGACTGCTTTCTGGTGGCCCCAGTGCTGCCAGAAGCTCCATGGAAAACTGTTCCTGGACCAAGGGGAGAGGATAACAGCCATACACTCACTCCTGTGGGGACTCTGACGTAGGTGAGCAGTCATCCCCACTGCCCAAGTGATCACCTTGGGCTCAGTTGCTGAAAAAAACTGTTTTTGTGTTTCCTATGATGATACTGCATGCAAACTGATTAAAAAAAAAAAAAAACCAACAACTTTAGGGACACCTGGGTGGCTCAGTCAGTTGGGCATCTGCCTTCAGCTCAGGTCATGATCCCAGAGTCCCAGGATTGAGCCCCCGTATCCAGCTCCCTGCTCAGTAGGGAATCTGCTTCTCCCTCTCCCTCTGCTCCTCCCCTGCTCATGCTCTCTCTCTCTCTCCCAAAACAATAAATAAATAAATAAATAAATAAATAAATAAATAAATAAATAAATAAATCAGATTAAAATAAAGATTAAAAATAAAATAAAATTTTTTTAAAGATTAAAATAAAGATTAAAAAAAAACAACCTTTAGGGTCCCTGGGTGGCTCAGTAGTTGAATGTCTGTCTGCCTTTGGCTCAGGTTGTGATTCCAGGATCCTGGGATCGACTCCTGCATCAGGCTCCCTGCAGGGAGCCTGCTTCTGCCTCTCTCTCTCTCTGTGTCGCTAATGAATAAATAAATAAAATCTTAAAAAAAAAAAAAAAACAACTTTAAAAGTTCAAGGCAAGGTCACAAGAAATGACTGCTGGGTACTCAGCAAATCTTTTTTCATGGAATAAATTGTTTACACTTTACTTCCAAGAGGACATTGTGCAATGTCTATTTACGAGAATAGTGAACCTAGAAGCTCTGCACCTGCCCAGTCTCAATCCTGCATTTGGGAAAGAGGGGGCAGATGATGGCATGGCTAGCACCTAAAACGGTAGGAAGGGTCTAGTCCCTGGTGGTCTTGCCAACTGACTCTGAAGTCAAGATAGCAGGGGACCGGCCACCCTGTGCTTTGTTCCTGGAGGCAGCAGCAGAAAAGAACATTCTCAAAGGGGCTTCTGTCCGTTTCAGAATTTGGTATTCCTGATGTGTGCCCTCCATACATTCTCTAGTTTGAGAATTTTGTTTAAGAGTATCGCTGTACCTTTTTTCTTTAAAAGAGAGAGAGATCTGCTAAAAGATGGTTCAGGTATACAATAGCATTCTTTTAAATATGACCTTCAAGAAATACTCTAAACTTACCAGGTATGATTAATTTATCAAAGGGCAACATTTTGCCTCTGACTTCTTCTTCTTCTTCCTCATCTTCTTCTAACAAAACAAAATTTACATCGTTGTGTTTATTACATGTTATCAGTACAGACAGCATGGCAAAAAATTTTAAATATTTTAACTAGAAGTCACTGATGAAAACTAACCATAAATAGAAAAGCATGTATTTCAGACACAGTCTCTCTCTGATTTTAAATTTTTAACTGAGTATTACGATGATACATTGCAACTAATCTGAATGTAAACACTCAAATGAAGGAGGGACACCTGGTTGGCTCAGTCCGCAGAGCATGCGGCTCTTGATCTTGGGGTAGTGAGTTCAAGCCCCATGTTGGGGGTAGAGTTTACACAAAGAAAGAAAGAAAAGTTTAATAAAAATAAAGAGAACAGGGGGATCTCTGGGTGGCTCAGCAGTTTAGCGCCTGCCTTTGGCCCAGGGCGCGATCCTGAAGTCCCGGGATCGAGTCCTACGTCAGGCTCCCTGCATGGAGCCTGCTCCTCCCTCTGCCTGTGTCTCTGCCTCTCTCTCTCTCTATGTCTATTGTGAATAAATAAATAAAATCTTAAAAAATAAAAATAAAAATAAAGAGAACACTTAAACTTACGATTGAACAGGTCTTTAGCTTGATCATAGGTCTTTGGGAATCCATCCAAAATATAACCTTGATTCCTGCAAGGCATAGATTTCACTTTTTCTTTAATAAATCTAATTATATATTGATCTTCTAGTCGGCCTGGCAAAAAGAAAAAAATATATTATTAGGAAGTCACATTCTACATGGGGGCTACATTCAAAGTCATCCCAAAAATTGTTTTGTGGGGGGCACCTGGGTGGCTCAGTTAGTTAAGCCTCTGCCTTTGGCTCAGGTCATGATCTCAGAGTCCTGGGATCAAGCCCCACATTGGGCTCCCTGCAGAGACAGAAGCCTCTGCCTGCTGCCCCCGCCCCCCCACTTGGGCTCTCTCTTTCTCTGTCAAATAAATAAAATGTTTTTTAAAAAATTAAAAAGAAAATTGTTGTGCAAAGTTACTACTGAAAATCCTTTATTTTCCCTTAAAGTTAAAAATATGTGGTTTTGTATTTTAAACAAGACCTGTGAATTCTAATGTGACAGCAAAATAGGAGAATCCAATGAGCTCATCTGCAATAAAGAACAGAAGCAATTACTGATGTCTGCAGTTCCTGAAGGTTCTTCTGCAGTCACAACCTCCTGGTGAGGCTGAACAAGGAGCAAGTGGAGACATCCGAGTGCTCCCACTTCTCAGCAGGGTTCACTAAATTCTGTTTTGATATTATGCCTTAATACATAGGCTTATAGCCTTAAGACAGAGTAATAATAGCCTCAATACATAGCAATAAATGTTTCTATTATAAGATTTAAGTGAGATAGTATTCATGTGTTGTCAACCCATGACCTATTAATAGTGTAATAATAGCAATAAATATTTGCTGCATTGGAATAAAAATCACAATTGGGGTGCCTGACTGGCTCAGTGGGTAGAGCATGCAACTCTTGATCTCAGGGTTGTGAGTTCAAGCTCCATGTTGGGTGGAGATGACTTAAAAATAAAAATCTAAAACATTAAGTAAAAATAAAAGTCAAACTTGATCTGTCGAAGGCACCATTCTCTTTAAAGCTGCAGGAAAGAACACCCTCTCCACCCCCATCTCTCCATATCTGCATTCTCGACCTTCGCCCTACTACATAGTTCCCTCTCCAGCCTTGGATGCTGGGTTCCTGCGATGGCGTGACATCATGGAGGAGGGAGGAGTCTGTTCTTAAACTGGCACAATGGCTAAAGGACAATAGGACGCAGCTTCACTATGATACTCATTTATTGTTCTATCATAATCATCAAACAACTACAGTTTCTGAGACACGGCCCGCCCTCACATGCTTTAACAAATGCATTACAGCACGTGAGTTTAGCAAGTTTGGGTAATTGAGCTACAAATTTATTTTTAGTTTCATAACATACTTTTAGTTTTTCAGTGTGTCTACAATGTAAAATAGTTTTGGTCTCTTCTAAAAAAAATTTGTTTTGAGAGGGAGAGAGAAGCAGAGGGAGAGAATCCCCAGCAGGCTCCACAGCCAGCACACAGCCCAACACAGGGCTCGATCTCCTGACCCTGAGATCATGACCTGAGTCGAAATCAAGAGTCAGATGCTTAACTGACGGAGCCACCCAAGCAGGAGCCCAGGTTTTTGGTGTCTTTTAATCACTGTATTAATTCAATAAAATGATGTAATTATAACACCCCTTCTTTCTTCTACCTTTCATTGCCACACCACTCGTTAGACAGTCACTGATTCAAAACTATTTGTGTCTTCCAGAAATTTAAATGTGAGGGCTGAGACAAAAAAAAGAAAAGAAAAGAAAAGAAAAGAAAAGAAAAGAAAAGAAAAGAAAAGAAAAGAAAAGAAAAGAAAACCAAAGGGGTTATCTCACATCATGAAATTCCTCGAAATGATTTGACATTCTTTCCCAGTAGGGTTCACAGTGGTGCAAAGAAATAAAGGCAAATAAAAAAAAAAAAAAAAAAAAGTCGGATTCAGCAAAATTCAAAGACCAGTGTTATCTAAGCAGTCTATTTCCGATTTTCCAAGGCTCTGTTGCTGAGGCAAAGGCACATACATACTCAGAAATCAAGCTTCAGGCACCTCCATGCATCCCTCGGTTTATTTCAGGCAGCGAGCTCTGCTATCTGTTCCTGTTTGTTCCAGAGCTGACGCGTTCAGGATGCAAGAAGGGACCTCTAGCAGCAGCTTCTGATAATTATGGAATGTGAGTACACAAAGGGCCTAGCCCAAGTGGCTCTCTCTAGAGAAGTGTGACCTCCGAGACATGCACCCATGACCTTGGTAGCGTGGAGCTCCTTGGAAGGGAACTGTCACTTCTGCTTTGAAATGAATGAACACAGAACCTTTGAAACACCACCTGCTTTTTTTTTTTTATTCTAAGTCTATCTTTCACACTCAAGTAATATTTAAAATGCTCATCTTAATCCATATTCGTAATTATGAAAACACGGTTCAAAAATAGATAGGTGTATCCAAGGTTTTAAAAGAATCCATGCAGAGGAGGGATACCTGGGTGGCTGGGTAGGTCATGTGTGTCTGCCTTTGGCTCAGGTGCTAATCCCAGAGTCCTGGGGTCAAACCCTACATCTTGAGCTCCCTGCTCAGCGGGGAGCCTGCTTCTCCTTCTGCCTCTGCCGCTCCCCTTGCTATCCTCTCTCTCTTGCTCTCTCTCAAATAAATAAAATCTTAAAAAAAAAATCCATGCACAGGATAAACACGAGGAATTTGGCACATTTACATATATCCTCCCTCTTCTCCCCACCGATTTTTATTTTCAAACTCACAGAAAGGTTGAAAGACCAGTCCAATGACCACCCGGAAGCCAACCAACCAGTTTCATTCATCCCACAATGCTTCTGAAACACATAAAGTGAGCACAAGGAACCTGCAACCGGTGCGTTCCAGGTTAGGCGAGCCCCTGCTTTGGCTGCATGGTCAGGGGCTGGGCCGGAGTGGATTGTCAGGGCACGGAGGTGCCCACTGCGGGATTGTGAAATGTGTCCCGCTGGAATCGTTAGGGTTGTTTAGTAACAAATCGGGTCACGGGAGGGGAGAGTGAGCTACCCTCTGTGTCCTTGCTTGGGCGGTGACATTCCTATGGAGGTCTGTGCTGTGAGTTCAAAGGTCTGGTTTTGTCCAAACATAATAATCAAGATCCATGTTCTAGTTTCAGGTAAATACGAATGAGAAGGATTTGAGGACAAACTTGGGGAAGAAAGAAAGAGAAAGAAGGAAAGAAAGAAAGAAGGAAAGAAAGAAAAGAAAGAAAGAAAGAAAGAGAGAGAGAGAGAGAGAAAGAGAGAAAGAGAGAAAGAAAAAGAAAGAGGAAAGAAAGAGAGAGAGAAAGAGAGAAAAGAAAGAAAGAAAGAAGAAAGAAAGAAAGAAAAAGAGAAAGAAAGAAAGAAAGACCTTCCTAAGGTCAAAGGGAATGGAATGAACTCTTCCAATCTTATAGGAAGCAGGTGGGTGGCCAAAGGCCACCTCCTCTGCCCTCTTCCATGGCCCCTAGAGGCAGACACTTCTGACCCAGGGGCCTCTCTTTACATCCGGGGTGGGGGGGTGAGGGGGTGGGGGAGAACAGAGTCCCCCTGCCAGGGACAGGCCCTTCTCGGCTGGGCTCTGGAATCCTTGTCGGGCGGGCACAGAAAGCCCCGTTGGCACTTCACACCGTCCTGTTCCACACTTGGACACTTTGCATACAATTTTGCAGTTCTTGCAAAGACCAATTACATAAGTCTCGGTCCAATAAATATTGTCCAGTGTTTGTCTCATCCCGTTAGTCTGGATCCTAGATGTTCCCCCCTGTTCCCTTGGGGTGGCGTTGTTCACGGTTCCCAGGGCCCTGCTCTGGCCTTACACCTCAGGCCTGTGGTATATACACACATGGCTGTGTTTACCTATAGATTTCTGAAAACCCCAGCCTTCCGCCTTCTAATGTGGCCTCGCCAGATTTCCTTCCATGGGTGTCCCCACAGCAGGATGTCTTATCTCGGGTTGTTTCCCCTCCCCCGAGGGGTGGGACCCAGGATGCTGTTAGTATCTCAAAATCCAGCACCCGGCACCTGGGTGGCTCAGCCCTTGAGCCACCTTGAGCATCTGCCTTTGGCTTAGGTCGTGATCCCTGGGGTCCTGGGGTCAAGTCCCACATCAGGCTCCCTGCGGGGAGGCTCTGCCTGTGTCTCTGCCTCTCTGTGTCTCTCATGAATAAATAAGTAAAATCTTTAAAAACAAAACAAAAAACCAGCATAACAGCTCCCAAGTATCTCGTAGGTGAGGCAGAGGCAATGTTTTATCTCAAAATATTAAACTGGGTTTTCTAGAGTCAGTAGAACATGCTACTCTTGATCTCAAGTTCGTGAGTTCAAGCTCCATGTTAGATGTGGAGATTACTTTAAAAAAAAAAATTAAGGGCTTCTGGGTGGCTCAGTCAGTTGGGCATCTGCCTTTGGCTCAGATCATGATCTCAGGACCCTGGGATCTAGTTCCTCACTGGGCTTTCTGCTTAGCAGGGAATCGCTTCTCCATCTCCCTCTGCCTGCTGCTCTGCCTACTTGTGCTCTCTCTCTCTCTGTCAAATAAATAAAATCTTTAAAAGATACATTTAAAAAATTAAAAAACAAAAGGGTCACCTGGCTGATTCAGTCAGTAGAGCATGCAACACTCGATCTCAGGGCCATGAATTCAAGCCCTACATTGGGTGTGGAGCCTACTTAGTTAAAATAAATGAATAAATAATTTTAATTAAAAAAATTTAAAACGATAAACTTGGTTTTCTCTGTACCTTCCTTTTCCTCTGGGACATTTCTGGGATTCTCAATTCCATTTCCTCCCGGCCCAGCCCATACCAAAGCAGAAACCAAGCCACAGATAATCAGCCACCTGCTTTAAGTGGACATCCAGGGTGTGATGCAAGCCTATGTTCTCTACCCCTAAAAACCAGACTAGAGTGTCCTGGGCAAGAAGAGGGGAAGAGGTACCCTGACTTCAGAGGAAGGTGTAGAGGGACTAGAATTCTCGAAGGTGAGTGGCTGGGGAGAGGACACCTGTAGGAACGAAGGGCTGAGGCCAGAAGACCAGAGATGGGGAGGGCAGTCAAGAGCTGTGGTCCAAGGAATGCAGTGGGGGGTCCTCTGGGGCAGGGCCTGTGAAAGACAACACTAGGAAGGGGCCCTCTGTCACCCAGGGCTGGCTTATACCTCTGTCCTTCTTCCCTGATTCCCACCTGCCCAGCCCATCCCTGGAAGATCAGAAACAGCCACCAGCAAAGATGAGAAGAGGAGGTAAGAGGAAAGAAGCCGAATGTGCTTGAGAGGGTGGCAAGAGGAGAAACTACGTTGGATAAGTCACATGTTGGACTACTCTATAGACGATACCAGTAAAACCAGTTTGATGGAGGATCTCAACTGTCTATCAGAATGAAATGGTTTTAGTTTCTGAATAATTGCTCCTGACTGTTTTTCTGCAAAGTGGCAAGGTCCCTTGGAAATATCTAAGTTTACAACCCAGCTTGCAATTATTTGATTGGAATGGACTTCTTCTAAGCAAAAAGACTACTTATTTATTATCTAGGAGTTGCAATGGAACCAGCCTGAAACTCTGTCCATGGGTAGGGAAAGAATGAGTCCAGGGTTTGTGTTTAAAGTGACATCTCACTCTGATGAGTTTGTTCAACAAACTGGTTGAAGTTACCAAATGAATAAGGATATTTTTCCATTTATTTGTATTTCTTCCTGCAGAAATTATGGCTCCACATTATTCGCCCATTTTTTTTCTATTAAGGATTGAATGATTTTCTTATTAGCTTGCCTGAGCATTTTATATATGAAGGATATTAAATATTTATCATATAAGTGGCAAATATCTTTTCCTGGTTTATCCTTTGCCTTTTAATTAATGAGTTTTGATGTTTATAAACTATTTATGACTACACATTTGATCTTTTACTATTATGACTTTAAATATTTTAATTTATTTGACAGAAAGAGAGAGTAAAAGGGGGGAGCAGCAGAGGGAGAGGGAGAAGCGGACTCCCCGCTGAGCAGGGAGCCCCATGCAGGGCTCAATCCTAGGACCCCAGGATCATGACCTGAGCCAAAGGCACACGCTCAACCACTGAGACTGTGCCATGTGTGCTACCTGCGTTCTGCTCCATGTTTTCCTTGATGCCATCCAAGAGCTCCTGCGCATCTTCCACATTCTCCTCTTCTTCCTCTTCACCTTCCTCTTCTTCTTCCCCTTCATCCTTAGGTGTGACAATCGCCTCCTACATACCCCAGGAATATTTAAATTAGATGATGGATCCAATCCTCCATGGATCTGCTACTCGCAAACTACCTAGCCAGTGATCCTAAAAAGGCTGGTGCCTGAATAGGGAATACGCTCACCCAGTCATTGCGCAAGTTGTCAGGATGCGTGTATCTACAAAGATGGATGAGAGCCTCGAGGTTTTTCTTACTCTATTTTAGAAGAATCCATTTCTGTTTTAACACCAGGACTGCTTAAGAATCAACACTTTTCTAGTTGGCAGGTTTTATCTTACTTGAAGAAAACACATTTTGTAGAAATTAAGACTATCAGTAACCATTGAAGGAAATGTATCAGAGTAGCTACCGTTTCCAATAAAATTATAAAAAGCAGTTAGTTGATGGAGAGGGGGATAAATAGGCAGAGCACAGAGGATTTTTAGGGCAGTGAAACTAGTCTGTATGATACTATAATGGTAAATACATGTCATACATTTGTCCAAACCCATAGGAATGTATAACACCAATAAAAAACCCTAAAGTAAACAATGGGCTTGGATGATAACCAAGTGTCAGTGTAGATCTATCAGTTGTAACTAATGTAACCACTCTGGTGGGGAGGTTGATAATACAAAAGGTTATGCATGCAAACGGCAGGGGGTATATGGAAAATCCCCGTACCTACCTTTCAGTCTTGCTCTGAACCGAAAGCTTCTCTAAGAAAATAGTCTCTCTCTCTTTCTCTTTTTTAAGAGAAAGTGTGCATGTGCATGCAATGGGCAGGGGATGGGCCAGAGCGAGCGAGCAAGTGAGAGAAAAAGAAAGAGAGAAACTTAAGCAGGCTCCACATCCAGCACAGAGCCCAACTTGAGGCTCAATCTCATGACCCCCGAGATCATGACCTGAGCCAAAATTAACAGTCTGAAGCTTAATCGCCTAACCCATGCAGGTGGGCCCCAATAGTTTCCGTTTTTAAAAAGTAGTTAATAAATAGTCTGATAATATTCTGAGAAATGTACATCAAGAATTTAAAAAAAAACCTAAAAATTGGGGTGCCTGGGTGGTGCAGTCGGTTAAGCATCCTACTCTTGATCTCAGCTCAGGTGTTGAACGGGGATTCAGACCCCAAGTTGGACTCCACCCTGGGTGTGGAGCCTACTTAAAAAAAAAAAACTAACTAAAAATGTGCAGTCAACAGAGAGAATACTAGATGTATTTTTTAGCAACAGCTGGAGACAGACTAAATTTCAAGGGCACCCCATGAAAGATGCTTCCATCTCCCAGAGGAAAGTCCTGTGGGATGTTCTCTTTTCATAACTGGGGCCAAGAACAAAATCCAATTAAAATAACAAATCTCTTTGCAGGATGCCACTTAAAATTAGTGGCTTCCTTATTACAAGACCAAGGAGAGTATTTTTAAGATACAAAAATTCCCAGTGAAGTAGTTAGGAACGTTACCAGTTTTGCTATGGCTTCGGAAATAACATCCTTCAATTTAATGTGATGCAGCTTGTAGTGCTTTGACAAGGCTTCAGCAATACTGGATTTTCCCACAGCAGGAGGACCAAGAATGCAAATCTTGATCGGCTGCAGAAGGAGCACAAGGACCATACAGTGAGTCATGAACAATCTGTGGCTCGATAGAGTGTTTTTTATTTCAGGGGAAGGGGTGTCTTTTCTGAATGTCTCTGGATCCTGTGGGTTAATGCTCCTCTGTCAAGTCTCCAGAGTCATTCTTCCACTGCCAGCCTCTGTGGTCACTGGCACATTGTCCCAACAGCGCTGCTGTCCCATCATCAGGGAGTGGCTATTCATGTCCATTCATTCAGCAGGTACTTAGTGAGCACCTACTATGTGCACTGACCAACCATGGGGGACACAACACTCAACAAGATGTGCTTAGGAACAGCCCCAAAAGTACTAAAAAACAAAGTACTCAAGTGTAGGGATACCTGGGTGGCTCAGGGGTTGAGCATCTGCCTTCGGCTCAGGGTGTGATCCCGGGGTCCAGGGATCGAGTCCTGCATCAATCTCCCTGCAGGGAGCCTGCTTCTCCCTCTGCCTGTGTCTCTGCCTCTCTCTCTATGTCTTTCATGAATAAATAAATATACTCTTAAAAAAAATGTACTCAAGTGCTATATACTACCATATTAGTCTTTTAAAAAAATGTTTAATTTAAAATTCAATTTAATTAACATACAGAGGTTAACATTTCAGAAGTGGAGGTCAGTTATCCATCAGTCTTATATAACACCCAGTGTTCATTCCATCACGTGCCCTCCTTAATGCTCATGACTCAGTAACCCCATCTTCCCACCCTCCTCCCCTCCAGCAACCCTCAGTTTGTTTCCTAGAGTTAAGAGTCTCTTATGGTTTGTCTCCCTCTCTGATTTCATCTTATTTTATTTTTCCTTTCCTCCTCTGTTCATCTGTTTTGTTTCTTAAATTCCACATATGAGTCATAGTACTCTCATAAAGACAACAAAGACATAGAATTTCTGGTCCAGTGTGTGGCGGCTTAGATTATTGCCTCATGAATCTTGTTTCTGGGCTAACTGGATCTTTAATCATACTTTACTATTTAGCACAGTTATTTTTCTTTCTAGTTTTAAAAAAATATACTCATTAAAATAAAACAAAACAAAAAAACAGCCCCACCATTTCTTCTGCTGAAACTTGTTTGAATGTTCCAGAAGCTCTGTGACATTCATAACCAGGGAGTAAATGTATAATACTGAATTAAAAAAATTGGTAGTCGTCATTTCTTTCAATGTGGTCCCAATAGTTGAACTGAGGCCTCGTACTTTGTAAGGGAAATTAATAACAAAAATCAGGCTGATGGGAAGAATTCCCATTGGCAGAGTGTCCATGCGCTTAAAAGTTATCTAATTTGAGCCACAAAGTTGGTTGTAGTTATTATGACCACCACTTGACAGATGAAGGGACCAAGGCTATGAAGGAAATACCACTGCAGGTGGTGCTGGATGACGATGGTGAACATGACTGATCTTAACCGGTGAGGGACACTTTTGGGGTGATGATGATGACCAAGATGGCGGGCAGGGGAGGGCAGGTGTCTGAGAAAGCAGCTCAAACTACTTGAGTCCCAATAGGCAGGGCTGTGCTCCTTGGTGGACCTGGTGCGTTCACCACAGCCTGAGGTCCCCTGTCTACTGAACATGTTCACTAGCACCATTTTGTCCACACACCGATGGCAGATCTGTCTCCTGGGATGGGCGCACCTCAGCCAGGTAAAAAAACAGAATGACAGTGGATCTACTTAATAGTGAGAACTACTGGGGCACCTGGGTGGCTCAATTGCTTAAGCATTTGCATTTGGCTCAGGTCATGATCGCAGGGTCCTGGGATCGAGCCCCACATGGGGCTGGCTCCCTGCTCAGTGGGGAATCTGCTTCTCCCTCTGCCCTTCTCCCTTGCTCATGCTTTCTTTCTCTCTCTTTCTTTCTCTCAAATAAATAAATAAAATCTTTTAAAAAATAGAAGTATGACTCCCACTGAACTCAGAACTCCAAGTGCACTTGTCTGGTACATATGTTCCCTCGGAGAAAACAGGCATGGAGGGTTGTTGATGAGCATCATGTGGAACATGAAGAGTTAGATGTACAGGCTACATAATGGCATCCAGTCACATTAGCTTGATGCATCAGTCTTCAGCAGGGACCAGCTTGCCTTGCTAAAGGGCCTGGAATCGTGGAAGCCCTTGGCTTAAGGCTCCATGTTTTGGGATGTCACTGGTATGGCACTGTCTACCTTACCCTCTATAGTTTCCTGTCCTATGCTTTTACATGACCAATGCCCCCAGGGATGTATAGACTGTTTAATTATCAGAGATGCTTGGGGCACCAGGGTGGCTCAGTTGGTTGTGTCTGCCTTCAGCTCAGGTCATGATCCCAGGCTCCTGGGATCTAGCCTCGCATGAGGCTCCCTACTTGGCGGGGAGTCTCCCTCGCCCTCTGCCCCTCCCTCTCCACCCCCCTCTTATGGTATCTCTCTCTCTCTCCCTCACATTCTTTCTCTCTCTCTGTCTCAAATAAATAAATAAAATCTTTAAAAAAATTTTTTTAGATGTGCTTATTCCCTCTATCATGGTCTACCCAGTCTTGTTAATTGGGAACCATGAGATCTCTTTAAGGCGTCTTGTTCTTATACTTTAACTGTGCTGATTTACATTTGACCCACAGAAGACAACACTAGTTTCACCATTTGAGTTGGGTCTTGTGCGTCTCAGGTACAGCCACCATGGCTATCTCAGATGCTTAAAGAAATCATTGTTCTTTTGCTGAGAGGCACATCTTCTACTTACTCTTAACGAGGCATGTTTTTCAGGAGAATATGGTTCTTAGGACACAATGGTGATACTGTTCTTGCTCATATGGAGCTTCCCATGCGCAGTGGTAGCTATGGTTAGGATGGCATCTGTTCCTCATAAGGTCTCCCCTAGTTTTCAACACATGTTCTCACGTATGAACCACTCTTATCTTTGGGATACTTCCCTGGGATAAATCATGGGCCTGGGCAAGGGCTACATATACCTGATTTCAGGTAGGGAGGTGTGAAGACGCTGCAGTTAGGCTCTTCTAGCTAAGTTTGCATGCCAGCCAGTTTGAATCTCTGATTAGCTGTGGGACCTTGAAGAAATTGCTCAATCTCTCTGAGCCTCAGTTTCGTCATCTATAATGTGGAGATAAGCACATCTACTTTTGATGTGGAGATAAGCACATCTAAGAGTTTGATGTTTAAAAAAAAAAGATTTTAGTTATTCATGAGAGACATGGAGAGAGAGGCAGAGACATAGGCAGAGGGAGAAGCAGGCTCCCTGCGGGGACCCCGATGTGGGACTCGATCCCGGGACCCATAGGTAACCCAGGCTGAAAGAGACAGGTCAGGAGGCACCTGCTATTTTTCTGTATATAGACAGTGCTGTGGCAGTCAGCCTTGAGCTTACGATTGTGTTCAATTTGTGTCAAGCATAACAGTCATTATCCGTGTTACCTTTAAAATGTTTAATCTTTGATTGACAGAATCAATATAATATACTTACAGATGGTTAGACAGGGACAAGTGGGTCATATTTTAAAAAGAACTTGATTTTAGAAATTGGCACATTTGAAAAAGAAAATATTTTCATTGGTGTGGTTATACTAAAAGTTTCATCCACATTGCTTAAGTCAGAATTTAAAACAAGAAACGAAATCGTTAAGTTGAATTGAAACAGGAAATCGTCATAGTTACCAATAATCTTCTGCTTTGCTTGTACTCTTTGAGGATACTGTTGATATTTTCCACGAATCCTGTTTGGGCAACCCAGCGAATGTTAAAATTCTCCTTCACAAAAATTGCTTCCATTCTCAAGTTGACCAGTAAATGGTCAAGGCATTCTTGCTAAGAGATAAAGGAATATTAGAGATTGGAGAATCATCTTGAGATTTTCTTTCATCTTGAAGGTTATAACAGACCCAAATCGCTGCTATTAAAGAAAAATACATACATTCACAAAACATGGAAGCCAGTCAATGGTGGCACCCACAATGGTGTTGACCGAGCACCCCCTGTGGGCATCTGTGACACTTCCAAACTCACCCCACGTCTGCGTCAGGATGGGCAGCATCTTGGCTCTCAGACAAGCAGTTCAAAGAGCTAGAAGATGCTGGAAGCCCCAGTGTAAGGCTTCTTCTTCTTTTTTTTTTTTTTTAAACAAATTGTAATTGTATCTATTCTTTGAATAGTGCAATCTCATGGCTCAAAATCCAAAAGAAAAAAATATAAAGGAAAGCATTCTCTGTGACCCCCATCACCACCCACTCAGCTCTGCTCCCCGGAGGCAACCAGTGATACTAGTCCTTTCGGAAGCATGCTCAAAGGTAGTGTTTTGATGCAATTTCTAGAAAGAAAAAAAAAATTATGTCCTAAAGCAAGTTCAAAGGGCACACCGCTGACAAAAGCTGCGTAGGTTTCTGTTGTAATGGGACCAGAAATCCCAGGTTCCTGTGTGAATTATACAAAGAGGCCAAAGAGAAGGACAACCAGTGTCTGTCTGTAAAGCATTTACGTATCAAACAGTTTTCGAATACATCTTCTGACCAGCACCTCTGAGGGTTTTTCAGAAAAGAAACAAGCTCTCAGAAGAGAAGGGGAAATTGCTTTGGGGGAGAATGTTTAGCTGTGCAGGAGGAGCAAAGATGAACCTGGAAGCCAGATATTCTGACTCCAAATCCCTCAAGAACCAATACGTTAGGGAAAAGAATCTCTTATCTACTTACCGTTAAGTCCTTGGTTAGGAAAGCATTTTCTTTGGGTGTTTTCTGGATTTTCCCAGGGCCAGTGTTTTTACTGATGCACTGTTGGAGAAAAAATTGAAATACTATAGTTTGCCTGTAAGATTTTGATACACAATTTCTCGAATGAATGACAATATAAGTAAATAATCTTTTTTTTTTTTTCTTTTCTTTTTTTCTTTTGGCTGAACAGAGGAGGAATACCCTGAGGGTATATGTTGATTCATTTCTTTTGCAAATATTCAAGTTCACCACCACGAGTCAGGGAGGGACTGGAAACAGAGATGAGTCAGGGGCGATCCCTGCCCTCAAGGGACTCTCAGTCTGAAAGGGAGGGAGTCAGCCTGAGTACACAGATGATTATGCTGGATCCCTCGCAGTTTGCAGAGGGGACCCTGGGAAGAGAGGCGCCTGGCCTGTGCGGGACGTGGGAAGGAGGCAGGGAGGTTTTCCGAGGATGAAATCTGAGCTGAATGTTAAAGATGAGTAGGGGGCAGTCAGGGCAAGGCCACACTTGATGGACCAGCAGGGCTACAAGATAACAAGTGGCCTGTATTGGAGAGACAGCTCCCACAGACCTAGAGGCCCTGGAATCTGCCAGTAGGTTTGGGGAACCTGACCGTATCAGGATTTTGGAGCAAGTGTCCAGTACACATTTTAGTAACCCTTCCATGTAATTCATGTGTGTCTTGGTCCCACAGCGGTCCCTCCTGTTCCCTTCCAGGCACAGACTGCAGAAAGGCCATCTTGATTGTAAATATCCCAACACATGCACTGCAAATGCAGACAGTGACTTTGGCTTTAAGAATATTCCATTTGGGGAGTCCCCAGTCTTGTTAGCACACCCAATCCCAGAGCAATATTTTAGAGATGAACACAGTTTAAGAAAAGCCATCAAATATGGGATGGAACGGCAGTACCTTGACCAAGTCTTCCAGGGTATGAACAGACTCGTCCACGGCAACCAGGTAATGAAGCTTTGGCACGTGGTCTATTATGTTTTGTATCACTCTGCAGCCCACCAGGAAAAACCATCACCGAGGGAAAAAGCAAAAGGGACGGAGTCAAGTACAATCCACTGATCACCACTGCCAGGGGCCAGACAGCATCTCACTTCATTTCCAACACGGTTAGGGTTGGGACAATGATCTCTGCTGATGGAGAAGCTGGGAAAGTTCAAGCCCCCATGTTGGCTGTAGAGATAAATAATTTTTTTTAAAGCAACCTATTAGAAAAAATCCGCCCGAAAGGAGCTTGGGTCCCTCTGTAATAGGAACAATTGAACTCTGATTTTTTAAAAGTTTTATTTATGTAAGTAATCTCTACTCAACGTGGGGCTCAAACTCACACCCCAAGATCAAGAGTCACATGCTCTTCCAATGAGCCAGCCAGGTACCCGTGAACTCTGATTTATCTCTTTGGAAGAAAGATGTTAAGAAATAATGCTAAGTATTTTGTTTTACTCATGTAAAAGATTCTTTTACATCTTTAAAACCTGAAAAGGTAATGCAAAATCTCTGCGGGAAAGAAGGGTACATTTCAGTTCCTCCATGTCTGGTGTTAAATGCTGGCTGGATCCAGGTTTTTTTTTTTTTTTTTTTTTTTTTTTTTTAATTTATTTTATTTATTTATGATAGGCACACAGTGAGAGAGAGAGAGAGGCAGAGACACAGCCAGAGGGAGAAGCAGGCTCCATGGACCGGGAGCCTGACGTGGGATTCCATCCCGAGTCTCCAGGATCGTGCCCTGGGCCAAAGGCAGGCGCCAAACCGCTGCGCCACCCAGGGATCCCTGGATCCAGGTTTTAAACCAAGTTTGAAGCTTACATTATTTAGAGGACGCTTCTTTTTTTTTTTTTTAATTTTTATTTATTTATGATAGTCACACAGAGAGAGAGAGAGTCAGAGACACAGGCAGAGGGAGAAGCAGGCCCCATGCACCGGGAGCCCGACGTGGGATTCGATCCCGGGTCTCCAGGATCGCGCCCTGGGCCAACAGCAGGCACTAAACCATTGCGCCACCCAGAGATCCCTAGAGGACGCTTCTTTAAGAAAAATCATAAAAATTCAATTTGGGGCCTTGGAAGAGACTTATGCAGGGGTGGGTCTTGAAGCTTAAATTTCATTATTTCCCAGCAAATTTGTAAACCCACCTGGGGATGACTAATTTACTAGGCACCAGTGGAATCTAGAAGCCAGAATCTGAGGGAAGTGCCAATACTGCTCACTCCTTGCAGGGGAGTCATGGGGGTGTTAGAATAAAGTCCCTGGAACCTGAAGTGTGGAACTGACAAACCACAAATATAGCAAACCCTCTCTTTGACACAGTGTCCAAGTCAACGTCTACAAGGAAGGAGGGTCTTCAGACCTACCTGGGGCCTTTTGCTGGGATACTCTGAGTGTAAAAAAACAGGAGTTCAAGTTCACCCACAATTGCCAAACAAACAAACAAAAAACCGCTTCGGTTTAGATAGAGGTCACTGTCTGATTTCTGGAATTTAAGTCAGTAGGCTGGATACACCAAGCTTACCCAGGACAAAGGCCCCCAGAATGCATGTAACAAATTCTTTCTTTTCCAAAATTGGAAGACATGCTATTCTGCTGATAAACTTTCTAAAAGATGAACTTGAACTTGTCATCCGAAGCATGGTACTTTTAGATGGTGGATACTATTCCACCAGCTGCAAAACAGAGATAATAACCAGACATTGTGCGTAGGGTTGTCATGAAGAACAAATACAGTGACACGCGTAAGGGTCTTGGAGCTTGGTAGGTGCTCTCTAAGTGTTCACTTAAACACAAACAGATCAGTCAATTACTTTCCGGGAAGTCCTAGCTCTAGGAAAACACTTACCCTGCTAGATCAAGAACATGAATTGCTGGAATTACATTTGTTCCATCTCCAAACACTGGTAATGCAGGGACCTCACCCAACCAAGCTATCTGAAAGAAAAGCAAAAGCATATTTTTCTCTGGTTGTATGTTAATTATATATTAATTGTCTGTTACACCTTACACACAGCTATAGTCAGGGGAGTTCAAAAGACCCAGCTGTCTGTGAAGTCATCGTCTAAAGGGGATTTTTGAGAATCAGTTCTGATGAGATTACGTTGCTGATCAAATCCTATTAAGAGTTGAGGAAGGAAAAAAAAAGAGTTGAGGAAGGGGAGGTGGGTTGGGGGATGGGGTAACTGGGTGACGGGCACTTAAAAGGGCACTTGATGGGATGAGCACTGGGTGTTATACTATATGTTGGCAAGTTGAATTTAAATTAAAAAAAATCCTATTAAGAGAAATAGTGTAACCTCAGGACTGAAATACTTTTCAAGAAATCTACAATCTCATTGGTGATCTCCAGTGGTCATCTGAATGGTGTCTACAGAGAAATGAAATGCTTTCAAATGCATGACACGTTCCATTATTACAAAAAAAATGAGATTGAGAGTCTAAAATTACTCCACGGGTCAGGGGTAATTATTATCAGTTCATAGATGAAATGCTTAGTAGATAAAGGCAAGAGGTTGTACAGATAATGATTCGCTGAGCCTGGATTTGAACCCTGATCTTCAGAGTCCAAATCCTTGTCTTTTCCCTGCATTTACGTATTTCAGTAAAGAAACAGTCTGGATACTGTTAAGCTGTCAGGTACTAGATGATTTTAAATTGCTTTTCAAGAGTGAAAGAGGTAGGAGTGGGGGCCATAGCAGATGAATATTGTAAGATATTTTGGATTTTGGGAAACCATTTAAAGGGTTTTTATTAACTTAAATTCAATTAATTGGGATTCCTGGGTGGCTCAGTGGTTGAGCGTCTCCATTCCGCTCAGGTCGTGATCCCAGGTCCGGGGATTGGGTCCTGTATCCGGCTCCCCGTGAGAAACCTGCTTCTCCCTCTGTCTCTGCCTCTCTCTGTGTGTCTCTCATGAATAAATAAATAAAATCTTAAAAAATAAATAAATACAATCAATTAATCAACATTTAATGTATTATTGGTTTCAGAGGTAGAGATCAGTGATTTATCAGTTGTGTATAACAACACTCAGTGCTCATCACATCATGTGTCCTCCTTAATGCCCATGACCCATCCCCCAACTCCCCTCCCCTCCAGCGACCCTCAGTTTGTGTAAGAGTCTGTGATTAAGAGTCTCTTATAGTTTGTCTCTTTCTCTGATTTTATCTTGTCTTATTTTTTCCTCTCTTCCCCTACGATCTTCTGTTGTGTTTCTTAAATTCCACATGTGAGTGAAATCACATAATAGTCTTTCTCTGATTGACATTTCACTTACCATAATACCCTCTATTTCCACACATGTCATTGCAAACGGCAAGATTTCAAATTTTTTGATGGCAAAGTAGTGTTCCATGGTATACGTACAGCACATCTTTATCCGTTCACCTGTCAATGGACATTTGGGCTCTTCCCATAGTGTGGCTATGTGGACATTGCTGCCATAAACATCAGGGTGTACGTTCCCCTTCAGATCATTACATTTGTATCTTTGGCATAAATGCCCAGTAATACAATTGCTAGGTCATAAGGTAGCTCTACTTTCAACTTTTTGAGGAACCTCCACACTGTTTTCCAGAGTGGTTGCACCAGCTTGCATACCTACCAATAGTATATGAGGGTTCCCCTTTTTCTGCACCAATATCTGTCATTTCTTGACTTGTTAATTTTAGCCATACTGACCAGTGTGAGGTGGTAACCCATTGTGGTTTTGACTTGTATTTGCCTGACGCTGAGTGACAAGCATTTTTTCATGTGTCTATTGGCCATTTGTATCTCATCTTTGGAGAAATGTCTGTTCCTGTCTTCTGCTCATTTCTTGGTTGGATAATTTGTTCTTTGGGTGTTGAGTTTGATCAGTTCTTTATAGATTTTGGATATTAATCCTTTATCTGGCGTGTCATTTGCAAATATCTTCTCCCATTCTGTTGGTTGTCCTTTGGTTTTGTCAATGGTTTTCCCTTGTTATACAAAAGCTTTTTATCTTGATGAAGTCCCAATAGTTCATTTTTGCCTTTGTTTCACTTGCCTTTGGGGACATGTCTAAATAAGAAGTTGTTGCGGGGTTGCTGCCTGTGTTCTCCTCTAGGATTTTGATGGACTTCTATCTCACATTTAGGTGTTTCAACCATTTTGAGTTTATTTCTGTGAATGGTGTGAGGAAACGGTCCAGTTTCATTCTTCTGCTTATGGCTGCCTGACTCCCAACACAATTTGTTGAAGAGATTGTCTTTTTTCCATTGGATATTCCTTCCTGCTTTGTTGAAGATCAGTTAACCATTTAGTGGTGGGTCCTTTTCTGGGTTTTCTATTCTGTTCTATTGGCTTATAGGTTTGTTTTTGTCCAGTACCATACTGTCTTGATGATTACAGCTCTGTAATAGAACTTAAGTCCAGAATCGTGATGCCACCAGTTTTGGTTTTCTTTTTCAACATTCCTTTGGCTATTTGGGATCTTTTTGGGTTCCATACAAACTTTAGGATTATTTGTTCCAGCTCTGTGAAATAAGTTGATGGTATTTTGATAGGGCATTGAACAGTTCTAAGCAGTGAAGTGACATCATTAGATTTGCTTTTGTTGCCTCGTGAAGGAATGATGGGAAGTAAGAATCTAAATGGGCAGCTGGAGGCCAGGATAGTTGTGTGGACAAGAGTTGTCTGCCCTACCTAGCCTGTGGTTGGGGGGTTGGGGGAGTGGGGTTGGAGAGGAGGAGATACTGAGGAGGTTGGCTGTATAGTTCTGGGGGATTTTGTGTTGGATGAGAAAGAAGGAGGAGTTGGTTGGTGCAGCTGGGTAGAAGAAGGTCCCATTTTCTGAGATGGGATCCTGGAGCAGGTTTGGGGATGACTGTAGGTAGAATTTGGGTTTATGGAACATCCAAAGTGAGGCACTAGATAGCTAGATTCACAGAGCTCAGATTCAGGAGAGAGCCCTGCTGTAGAAACTGATGTTTGAGAGTCATTGGTACCAGTCATGGGAATGGACAGACCAACCCAGGAAAGAGCGTATGTAGATAGAGAAGACAGGAGAGAGGTGTCTGTGTGGTGAAGTCAGTTGAGTGTCCAGCTCTTAATTTCAGCTCAGGTGGTGATCTTAGGATTGTGAGATCGAGCCCTGCATCCTGCTCTCCTCCTGGCAGGGAATCTGCTTCAGATTCTCTCTCTTCTTCTGTCCCTCCTACTTGTGCTCTCTCTCTCTCTCAAATACATAAATACATCTTAGGGAAAAAAAAGACAAGAGGATCTCAGGCAGGAACCTGAGAAAGCCAACATTCAGTGGTCAGGTAGGTGAGGAGCAGCTGAGAATGGTTAAGGACAAATTGACTTCATCACCTACCAGTCTCCTGTAATTTGGCTACACTCATCTATTTGCTGTTCCTTAACACAACTCACACATTTCTGCCTCAGGTCTTTGCATTTATAGTTCCTACCACCTTTCCTCTAGAAAGCAAAGTAGCCAGCTCCCTTGTAACTTTCTGCTCAAATGTCATATGATGGGAAAGGTCTTCCCTGACCATCATAATCAAGATACAACTTGAGAGCCTACTACTGGCTCTGTTTCTATCTTTCTCTGTTTTGTTGCTTTCCATCTTATTTTTCAACATCTGAAATACTCTATGTGTGCGGGTTAATGGGGTTCTTATCTCTGGCTCTCCTCCTCTACGCCACTGGAATGCAACCTCACAAATGTGAGGACTTTATTATTATGGTATCCGATTCCCAGAATCTACAATGTTTTCTGGCACACGATGGGCATCAATGTCTGTCTCATGAATGAAAGGAAATCCAACTTTCTCATTATCCGGAGAGCAGTATATACAAGTTGCTAATAATTAGAAAGAAAAATAGAAAAAGAAAAAAAATCTTCAAATTGTATAACCTTACTCTAAAACACTTTAAAAAAGGGATCCCTGGGTGGCGCAGTGGTTTGGCGCCTGCCTTTGGCCCAGGGCGCGATCCTGGAGACCCGGGATCGAATCCCACGTCGGTTCCCGGTGCATGGAGCCTGCTTCTCCCTCTGCCTGTGTCTCTGCCTCTCTCTCCCTCTCTCTCTGTGTGACTATCATAAATAAAAATTAAAAAAAAAAAACACTTTAAAAAACCCTCATAGTCACTGAAAAGTCATACCTTAAAAAAATAATGTAAGATGCCTTCTTCCACTCCATATTGAAGTCCAGCAGCAACCACATAAGTCGTGAGTTTTTTGGCCTATTAGACAAAGTAGAGGAAAAAAGCTAAATATAATATTATTACTCATACTGAACCAGATTATTTAGTGGTTAAAATGAATGAATGCCTCTGACCACTACCAAAATTTATTTGGGACTTTTAATTAAATGAAAGCCAGAGATAATAATTTGTAAAGACTTAACACCTGCGTGCTCCACACTGGTGTCTATGAGATATAAAAATGAGTCTTTTCACGATGACGTTTACTTACCCAGTAGGGGAGGCAGACATACATAGGGAGTTTTTAGTAATGGGCCTCAATACAAGGTGTGATATTGTGATTCATAATAAGAAATATATATTTGGTCTTCATCTCCATATCTGGCACTGAGATCCTAAAACCATGGCAATTTCCAAGAAAATGGAGTGATGACGGTGCCTTTTATGTTAACCAGGTGATTTTTGGATCCAGCCTGAAGATGTGGGTTAATTGCCAGTTTCCAGTTCCCTCCACTATCTCCAGGGAGCGATGGGGGTGGGGGGCGATGGTGGAGATCGAGTTCAACCACCAACAGCCAATGATTTATTTAAACATGATCAAGCCTCCATAAAAACCCAAAAGGAGAAGGTGTGGAGAGCTTCTGGGTTGGTGAACATGTGGAGGTTTGGGGAGAGCAGAGAAGCTCCATGCCTTTCTCTGAACCTTGCCCTGTGCATTGCTTCCATCTGGCTATTGATGAGCTATATTCTTTTATAACACACTGGTCATCTAATAAGTAAAATGTTTCTCTGAATTCTGTGAGTCACTCTTAGCAAACTAATTAAACCTAAGGCTCAGGGAGGTGGGAGGGGTCATTGGAACCTTCAATCTATAAGGGTTGGTCAGAAGCCACAGGTGATGGCCTGAGCTTGCAACTGATGAAGGATAGAAGCAAAAAAAAATGTCCACCTTTAGCCCAAGAGGCTGTCCTAGCCTGCATAGTTTCGGTAAAGATCAAATATGATCTGGTTGCTACATTCTTTTTTTTTTTTTTTTAAGTAGGCTCCATGTTCAACATGGAGCTCAAGGTGGGGCTTGTATTTACAATCCTGAGATCAAGGCCTGACATGAGAGCTTATTCAATTGAGCCACCCAGATGCCCCCTGGTTGCTACATTTTTAAGGGGTCTCATGACTGCTCATATATTTCACTGATGGTTAATATTGAACTGTATGAAAAACACCAGATAAATCTTGCAAAAGTAGTTTTACAATTAGAAATTCAAAGAAACATTTATGATCTCATACCCTCTGCACATTCCCTTCCTCTTGAACACGAAGTGTATAACTACCAGCTTCATACAGCAAAAAAGCAGCCCTTTCTTCCCATAAGTCCTGTCTTCATGCTACTTAAAAAAAAACTAAGTTATATCATACAATGTCTCAAGAATTCTTTCTTGACTGTTGTGCTCAGCAACTCCACACGTGTCTGAAGCAGGGGACAGTCTTGTAGGACTGAGTCTTAAACCCATGGGATTTAATGGGTTAAATCTTCTTTCTAAGAAGATAGTGTCAGAATTGACTTGAAATGTAGGACACCGGGCAGGTGCCCAAGAATTGCTTGGTGTTATGGGAAACCCCTCCCAGAGTAGATGCACACACATAATGGAATTGGGTCCAAAGCCTTTATCAGGAATGTGAGTCTCTCTTCTGCTCCAGGTAATCCATGGCGGATTAAAAAAATCCAAAACCTAGTGTAAATACTTAGAAATTCCAAATAAAACATCATTAATGTCCTTCTAGGATGGCACAATTCTCAAGGGCATAAGAGCTATCCTTAGGGGCCAGAAACAGAAGTGAAAACAAGAGTGGTGAGAGTGGACAGTGTGGGCACCCTGGGAGGTTGAGGGTCTCAATCTAGGAGTATGTATTTTATTTTATTTTATTTTATTTTATTTTATTTTTTTTAGGAGTATGCATTTTAAAATCCATGTGAGTAGAGGAGACAAAGCACTCCGTCTGGTGAGGTGAGGAGTTGGGTCACTATATGAAAAGATTCATCTACCATAAAAGCGTGAACTAGAAAGAAGTCCACCCTGTGGCGGAAGACGGTGGCAAGGAATTGTGTCAAACCTAGCCAAGGCTTCCTTGAGAATTTTATCCTTGGCCTTGTACTGCTCAATGGTTTGTCTTTCACACTGAAATTACCTGCTTAGTCCAGGGATTCCAGAACCAAAAATTAACATTAAAAGCATTTCAGGCAGTGAGATTCTTGGGGCATTTCAGGGAGGCAAATACAAAGCCCCCTGTCCCCCCACCTAGGGACCTCCCCTTTCCTTAAAAGCCCCAGTAAAGGGATGACAGCTGGGGCAAGGATGGTGACCTCATTGCAGCAGCAGATGGGGTGCTGGTCTGAGGGTACAGCATGGGCTGTTAAGCCAATTACAAACTGTAAGGAATGTTCTTTTTTTTTTTTAAGATTTTATTTATTTATTCATGAGAGACACAGAGAGAGGCAGAGACACAGGCAGAGGGAGAAGCAGGCTTCCTGTGGGGAGCCTGATGCAGGACTAGATCCCAAAACCCAGGGTTCACAACCTGAGCCAAAAGCACTGTTTGTTCAACCACTGAGCCACCCAGGTGGCCCTGTAAGACATATTCTCATTGTGAATTCCCATTTCACACTGACCGTCATGAATTTTGAAGGCAACCGATTCATGAATACACTTGAGACTCTTATAGCAGCCCTTTTGGAAGATACACATTGCACTAGCTCATTTTTCCCTGAGAATTCATTTACGTGAGGTTTTTAGGGGTGATGAGTGTAAAGAAATGGATATTGAAAATTTAAAGAGATGCTATTTTTAAAAATCCATGTCAAATTACAGGATTATTTTTACAAGTGGAGTTCCAGAAATCACAAGAAAATATGCACACTCATAGAAACTGTACCAAAAGACCTCACTACAGATGAGCTCACAAACCAAAATTACAAAATTTTTGAGGGCACAAGCTGCCATGAGTGAAATCAGACTCACATTACCTTCAGAAAAAAAAGATAGTAGAGATTATGAAATGAATAGGTTTATAATAATGAAAAATTAAGAAATAGGAAACGAAGAAAAAGAACAAGATGATCAGGATGGTGATGATGATGAAGAACAGGCAGGTGGTAGAGCATGGGATAGAGAACAGGAGAGAAGGGACCTGACTAAAGGTGGCAGAAGGAGGAGAGCTGACACATCTTAGCCTCCCTCCATCCTGCATTCATTTGAGCCTGAGTCAGACTGGGCTGGCCGGAGAGAAGTTGAAAATTAAATGAAAGACTAGTGGCTTTAGTATTAAACTTGTCTGAGCCTTAAGAACTAGATAAGACTCTGTTAATCCCTGGGAATGGTCTGTAAAGCTCTGGACTTGGCTTACAGGTATGGTCCTGCTTTCAATTATTAAAAAAAAAAAAAAAAGATTTTCTAGTTTCATTCTAGCAATGTCTAACACTGTGAAGGGGTTACAGGACTGTGCCTCCAGATGAACAAGGCAAAAATCTAACATGATTTCAAGGAGAGGGGCACCTGGGTGGCTCAGTGGTTGTGTGTCTGCCTTCAGCTCAGGGCGTGATCCCGGGGTCCTGGGATCGAGTCCCACATTGGGCTTTCCATAGGGAACCTGCTTCTCTCTCTGCCTGTGTCTCTGCCTCTCTCTCGTTGTGTCTCTCATGAATAAATAAATAAAATCTTAAAAAAATAAATCAAAGATTGTAATGAGAGATGAAGAAGGACACTATATCATAATTAAGGGGTCTATCCAACAAGAAGATCTAACAATTGTAAATATTTATGCCCTCAGCTTGGAAGCAGTCAAAATTACAAATCAACTAATAACAAACATAAAGAACTCATTGATAATAATACCATAGTAGTAGGGGACTTTACCCCACTCACAGCAAAAGACAGATCATGGAAGCAGAAAATTAACAAGGGAACAATGGCTTTGAATGATACACTGGAGCAGATGGACTTAACAGATATATTCAAAGCATTTCATCCTAAAGCAGCAGAATACACATTCTTTTTGAGTGCATATGGAACATTCTCCAGAATAGATCACATTCTGGGTCACAAATCAGCCCTCAACAAGCACAAAAAGACTGAGCTTATACCATGCATATTTTCAAACCACAATGCTATGAAATTTGAAGTCAATCACAAGAAAAAATTTGGAAAGACCACAAATACATGGAGGGTAAAGGACATCCAACTAAAGAATAAATGGGTTAGGGGACCTGGGTGGCTCAGTCAGTTAAGCATCTGCTTTCAGCTCAGGTCATGATCTCTGAGATCCCAGGATCCTAGGATTCCATGTCCAGCTGCCTGCTCAGCAGAGAATTTGCTTCCCCCTCGCCCTCTGTTCCTCCTCCCTGTTCATGCACTCTCTCTCTCTCTCTCACTCTCTCTCAAATAAACAAAAAATTTGGGATGCCTGGGTGGCTCGGTGGTTGAGCATCTGCCCTTGGCTCAGGGTATGATCCTGAGGTCCCAGGATGGAGTCTCACATTGTGCTCCCTGCAAGAAGCCTGCTTCTCCCTCTGCATGTGTCTCTGCCTCTCTCTGTGTGTCTTTCATGAATTAATAAACCAAATCTTTTAAAAATAAACAAAAAAAATTAAAAATGAATGGGTTAACCATCAAATCAAAAAAGAAATTTAAAAAATACATGGAATCAAATGAAAACGAAAACATAACAGTCCAAAACCTTTGTGATGCAGCAAAGGCAGTCCTAAAAGGGAAGTATATAGCAATATAGGTCTACCTCAAGAAGCACAAAACGTCTCAAATATACAACCTAACTTTACACCTAAGGGAACTAGAAATGAAACTGCAAATAAAGCCTGGAGCCAGCATTAGAAGGGAAATAAAAATTAGAGCAGAAATAAATGAAATAGAAACAAAACCAGTAGAACAGATCGACAAAACTAAGAGCTTTGAAAGAATTACTAAAATTGATAAACCCCTAGCCAGATTTATCAAAAAGAAAAGAGAAAGGACCCAAATAAATAAAATCATGAGTGAAAAAAGAGAGATTCTGGGGTGCCTGGGTGGCTCAGTCAGTTAAGCGTCTGCCTTCGGCTCAGGTCATGATCCCAGGTCCTGGGATCGAGCCCCAAGTCAGGCTCCCTGCTCAGCAGGAAGTCTGTTTCTCCCTCTACCTCTGTGCTCTCTCTCTCTCTTGCTCACTCACTCTCTCTCAAATAAATAGATCACAACCAACATCACAGAAATGCAATTATGAGAATATTATTTTTTAAAAGAGTTTATTTATTTATACATGAGAGACATAGAGAGAGAGGCAAAGACACAGGAAGAGGGAGAAGCAGGCTCCCTGCAGGGAGCCCAATGCAGGACTCCATCCCAGGACCCTGGGATCACGCCCTGAGCTGAAAGCAGATGCTCAAGCACTGAGCCACCCAGGCATCCCCGATTATGAGAATATTGTGAAAAATTATATGCCAACAAACTAAGCAGTCTGGAAGAAATGGATAAATTCCTAGAAACATGAAAACTACTACAACTGAAACAGGGAGAAATAGAAAATTTGAATAGATCCATAATCAGCAAAGAAATTGAATCAGTAATCAAAAATCTCCCAACAAACAAAAGTCCAGGGCCAGATGGCTTCCCAGGGGAATTTTACCAAGCATTTAAAGAAGAGATGATACTAATTCTTCTCAAACTGTTCCGAAAAATAGAAATGGAAGGAAAACTTCCAAACCCATTCTACAAAGCCAGTATTACCTGATTCCAAAGCCAAAGACTCCATTAAAAAGAATTAAAGGCCAATATCCCTGATGAACATGATGCAAAAAGTCTCAACAATATACCAGCAAATAAAATCCAACAGTACACCAAAAGAATTATTCACCATGATCAAGTGGGATTTATTCCTGGGCTGCAGAAGCAATTCAGTATTTGCAAATCAATCAGCGTGACACACCACATCAGTAAAAGAAAGGATAAGAATTATATGATCCTCTTAATAGATACAGAAAAAGCATTTGACAAAATACAGCATCCATTCTTGATAAAAACTCTGGACAAAGTAGGGATAGAAGGAACATACTTCAACATCATAAAGCCTATATAAGAAAGACCCACAGCAAATATCGTCCTCAACGGGGAAAAACTGAGAACTTTTCCTCTCTGCTCAGGAACAAGACAAGGATATTCACTCTCACCATAGTTATGTAGGATAGTACTGGAAGTCTTAGCCTCAGCAATCAGACAACAAAAAGAAATAAAAGCCATCCCAATCAGCAAGGAAGGGGTCAAACTTTCACTATTCACAGATGACATGAATATCATGTCATTTCAGAAAACCTGAAAGACTCCACCAAAAAATTACTAGAACAGATAGACAAATTCAGCAAAGTTGCAAAATATAAAGTCAATGTACAAAAATCTGTTGCATTCCTTTATTATTATTTGAGAGAGAGAGAGAGAGAGAGCAGAGGAGCAGAGAGAGAGGGACAAGCCAACTCTGCACTGAGCATGAAGCCTGACACAGGCTTGATCTCATGACCCCGAGATCATGACATGAGACAAAATCAAGAGTTGGATGCTTGAATGACTGAGTCACCCAGAAGCTCCTGTTGCATTTCTATACACCAATAATGAAGCAGTAGAAAGAGAAATCAAGGAATTGATCCCACTCAAATTGTATCAAAAACCATACGCTACCTAGGAGTAAACTTAGCCAAAGAGGTAAAAGATCTGTACTCTGAAAAGTATAGAATGCTTATAAAAGACATTGAGGAGGACACAAAGAAATGGAAAAACATCCCATGCTCATGGATTAGAACTACAAATATTGTTAAAGCGTCCATACTACCCAAAGCAACTATATATTTAATGCAATCTCTACCAAAATACCACCAGCACTTTTCACAGAGCTGGAACAAACAATCCTAAAATTTGTATGGAACTACAAAGACCCCAAATAGCCAAAGGAATGTTGAAAAAGGAAAGCAAAACTGGAGGCATCAAATTCTGGGTTTCAAGCTCTATTATAAAGCTATAGTCATAGTCATCAAGACAGCATGGTACTGGCACAAAAACAGACCATAAACTAATAAAATTGAAAAGAAAACCCAGAAATGGAGCCACTGCTAAATGGTCAACTAATCTTCAACAAAGGAGGAGAGAATATCCAATGGAAACAAGACAATTTCTTCAACAAATGGTGTTGGGAAAACTGGACAGTGACATGCAGAAGAAGGAAACTGGACCACATGCTTACACCACAAAAATAAATTCAAAATGGACAAAGGACCTAAATGTGAGACAGGAATTCATCAAAATTGTAGACAAGACAAGCAGCAAACTCTTTGACTTTGCCTGTAGCAACTTCTTATTAGACACACCTCTGGAGGCAAGGGAAACAGAAGCAAAAATGAACTATTGGGATAATAGATAAAAAGCTGCTGCACAGTGAAGGAAACAGTCAACAAAACTAAAGGACAGCCTATGGAATGGGAGAAGATATTTGCAAATGGCACATTGGATTAAGGGCTAGTCTCCAAGATCTATAAAGAACTCATCAGATTCAACACCCCCAAAATAAGTAATCCAGTTTAAAAAAAGGGCAGAAGATATTAGCAGACATTTTTCCAAAGAGGACATACATATGGCTAGTAGACACGTGAAAAGATGCTCAACATCCCTCATCATCAGGGAAATACAAATCAAAACCACAATGAGGTTATCACCTCACACTTGTCAGAATGGCTAAAATTAACAGCGCAGGACACAACAGATGTTGACAAAGATGTGGAGAAAGGGGAACCCTCTTGCACTGTTGGTGGGAATGCCAACTGGTACAGCCGCCCTAGAAAACATCATGGAGGTTCCTCAAAAGTCAAAAATATAATTACCCTAAAAAAATAGAACTATCCTATGACCCAGCAATTGCACTGCTAGGTATTTACTGAAAGGATACAAAAATACTAATTCAAAGGGGCAAATGCACCCCAATATGTATAGCAGCATTATCAATAATAGCCAAATTATAGAAAGCCTAAATTTCCACAGACTGATGAATGGATAAAGAAGACATGGTACCTACATATACATATACATATACATATACATATACATATACATATATATATATATACACATATATGTATGTGTATATATATATATAATGGAATATTACTCAGGCATCAAAAAGAATGAAATCTTGCCTTTTGCAAAGATATAGATGGGGCTAGAGTGTAAAATGTTAAGTGAAATAAGTCAGCCAGAGAAAGACAAGTACCATATGATTTCACTCATATGTGGAATTTAAGAAACAAAACAGATGAACATATGGGAATAAGGAAAAGAGAAAAAGCAGAGAGGGAAACAAGCCACAAGAAACTCTTAATGACAGAGAACAAACCAAGGATTGACGGAGGGAAGTGGGTGTGCAATGGACATGATGGGTATTAAGGAGGGCACTTGTTATGATGAGCACTGGCCGTTGTATGTAAGTGAAGAATCACTGAATCCTACTCCAGAAACCAATATTGCACTGTATGTTAATCACCTAAAATTTAAATTAAAAAATAATTTAAAAAAGAAAAAAAAACAAATTTTCATGTTAGTAGACATGGAACAGATAAAGATTTCAAATAAAGTCCTGTATTGAGAAAGAAGAAGAAGGAGGAGGAGGAGGAGGAGGAGGAGGAGGAGGAGGACGAGGACGAGGAGGACGAGGACGAGGAGGAGGAGGAGGAGGAGGAGAAGGAGGAGAAAAGAAATAAAGGAAGGCACTTGTGATGAGCACTGGGTGTTATATTTAAGTGATGAATCACTAAATTCTACACCTGAGACCAAAGAGAAGAAAGAGAAGCAGAAGGCATTACTATCTTCACTTTATGGTTAGAAAAAGGAGTCTTAGAATGGTTAAATCACCAGCCTAATGTAAAAAAAAAAAAAAAAAATCATAAGTGGCTCAATGTGGACTTGAACCCAGATCACTCCACACCATATACAATGCTCTTTCTACAATATCACAATTGCTTTATAAGGGTTTTCTGTGTTTTACACAATATAAACACTCTAGAACCAAACAGTATAGACATATCTTATAGCCATTAGCTCACTAAAGAGTAATTAGTATAGAGCTGAGCTTTGGATTTCTACTTTCATAAGAATTTAATTTAGTTATATTACTTCAGGTAAATATAAAACAATTACAAATATAAAAAAGAACAAAAAGGTAACACCTTTTCCAGATGTTTGGAAATTAAAAAAAAAAACATTTCTCAATAATTGGCGGCCAAAAAAAAAATTCTAAGAGCCACTAGAAAATTTGTAGAAATTAATAACAACTCAAGTAGCATTTAGGGCACTTCAAAACTTGGTGAATGCTGCCAAAACCATACTTGGCAAATTTGTGGCATGAAGTGGTTATATCAGAAAAACAAAGACTTGAATATTAATGATCTTAGCGTCTAACCCCAAGCAGCATAAACCCGAATTAGAAGGAAGAAGAATAAAGACAGAGACATTGGTTTATTAGAAAACAAAGATACAGACAGAACACACACAGCAAAAGCCACTTCTGGAATAATAATAATAATAATAGTAAAACTGGAAAAAGGATTCAGAGTGATGAAGAAAAGGGATGGGACACAAGAAAACATTGGAATTTTAAAATATATCCTATTTATTTATTCATGAGAGACACAGGCAGAGAGAGAAGCAGGCTCCCTGCAGGGAGCCCGAGCAGGACTCGATCCCAGGACCCTGGGGTCACGACCTGAGCTGAAGGCAGCTGCTAAACCGCTGAGCCACCGGGGCGGCCCTAAACATTGGCATTTGAGGCGCTGAAACGGACACTCTTTTCCTTTTTGGGGTTTGGAAGATTTACAAAAAGAGTCCAGAGTTCCCAAGATTCAAAGAAGGCAGGTGGAGCCCCAAGCCTCTCCGGTTTGCTAAAGGCGTGGTTCCGGCTGCAGGACAGGCCTCGAGTGAGCGGTGATGCGGGGCATCCGTCCCTGAACCCCAGAACAAGACAAGCTCGCCCAACCAGCCACAGGCAGCCCCCGAAAGCCACGGGGTGGCTCGCCCGTGGGGGGCCTGCGCCCGCGACCCAGGGCACCGCCCAAGGCAGGACCGCCGCGACCCGGGGGAGCCCCGCGCAGGGGCCGGGAGGCGGGGCCAGCGCGGGGGCCACGCCCCCCGCCGCAGCCGCCAATCACGGAGCTCGCTTGAGCGGAGGGAGGCGGGGCAACAGGTGCGGCGAGGGAGCCGCGGCCTGCAGGGACACCTGGGCTCCTCCTCCCGGACCGCAGAGGGGCGGGGGGGGGAGCTGGGAAACAGTGACCCCGAAAAGGGGCAGCCTAACCACAAAGAGAAATTTGTTAAAGGTCTGAAGAAAGTCTTACGGGCAATTTTTGCCGGTTAATTTGAAAACAGCCTAAAGGGCTAATTTCTTGACACCCCCTCCCTCCAAACCCCCCACTGCTTTCATACACCCCAAGATCGTTTTACAGGCAGATTCTGTTCTCAGTTAGTTGTATGAGAATAGTTTTTTTTTTTATTTTTTTTATTGGAGTTTAATTTGCCAACATATAGCATATCACCCAGTGCTCATCCCGTCAAGGCCCCCCCAGTGCCCATCACCCAGTCACCCCCACCCCCCACCCACCTCCCCTTCCACCACCCTTTGTTCATTTCCCAGAGTTAGGAGTCTCTCATATTCTGTCTCCCTCACTGATGTTTTCACTCATTTTCTCTCCTTTCCCTTTATTCCCTATCACTAATTTTTATATTCCCCAAATGAATGAGACCATATAATGTTTGTCCTTCTCCGAGTGACTTACTGCACTCAGCATAATACCCTCCAGCTCCATCCACGTCGAAGCAAATTGTGGGTATTTGTCGAAGCACAAATGCTTCGAAGCAAATGGTGGGTATTTGTCGCTTCTAATGGCTGAGGAATATTCCATTGTTGTATGAGAATAGTTAAACCAGGACACTAAACCCCGAAAAATACAGTATGTCAAAGGCAGATTATAGGCCATTTTCACTTGTAGATTTGAATAGTTGTGCGAAAATCTCCCAACATGACATTATTAAAGCCAATCCAGAAACGTTTTGTATTAAAAAAAAAAAAAATTATCACGAGCAACTTGGGTTGATCAAGTCCGTGTGGTCATTCTTACAATAAATTATTAAAATAAATTTCATACATTGCTGTTTTGATAGTTTTTCTTTTTCCAGCAGCGATGCACACAATAGGTGCTCAGGGACCCACTTAATGATTTAAGTAACTTGCAAGACAAACAGGCAATTCCGGCTAATTCAAAATACTAAAGTCAATATAATTGTATTTTTAAATACAAGATTTTAGGGATGCCTGGGTGGCTCGGCGGTTGAGCATCTACTTTCCTCTCAGGTTGTGACCCCAAGGTCCCAGGATCCAGTCCCTCATCAGGCTCCCTGCATGAAGCCTGCTTCTCCCTCTCTCTCTCTCTCTCTCTCTCTCTGTGTGTCTCATGAATAAATAAATAAATCAAAAATCTAAAAAAAAAAAAAGATTTGGCATTGGAAGACATTTAGACCTATCTAGTCTAGAGCCTTTATTCATTTATTTTAACTCCAAAATTTTAATGACTTAGCAAAGGTCATAAATTAATGAGTAGAAAAGGGGCTAGAACTCTGAATCCCACTGGTCCTTCAAATATTTTATATTTGCAGTATTTGTATCACCAAAGTAAGAAAGAAAGAAAGAAAGAAAGAAAGAAAGAAAGAAAGAAGAAAGTTTTTAATAGGACAGGTGGGGACAAAGTTCCCACCGTAATATCTTCTGAGACCAGTAGGTGTCACCTTAAAGCCGTTATTCCATATCACTGCTGTGGGTTCTCTGCTCATGGGAAAAGCTTGGTGGATGGAACCTTTAGAGGTTTGGGTGTTCTGTGTAAGTTCTACAGAAGTTAAATGAGGATGATGATAATAACCCTTGATAGAATTTTGATGGTTTTATAGGAGATACACGAGGATTACATGAACTACCATAAGTAAAACGTTTAGTGCAGTGCCTGGCATGTAGTGAGCAAACCCTCAATAATTCTTAGGTGTAAGTACACTTATTCATCATCACCAGGGCATTCCTATCATCTATCTTGATTAAAGATAGGAAATACAATATATAGTATATATATGTATAGAGGCATTATATATATATAAATGATAAATTTTGCTGCAACAGAAGGCTGAGAAGCTGTTAGTGTTTACAAAAGTTTTTCAGCTGTAGGTATGTCTTTTTTAAATTTTATTTTATGTATTTGAGAGAGAGAGTGTGAGTGAGAAAGAGCACAAGAGGGGCGGGGAGAGGGGAGAAGCAGACTCCTCACTGAGCATGGAGTCTCATGTGGGACTCAATACCAGGACCCTGGGATCAAGGGATCATGACCTGAGACTGAGGCAGATGCTTAACCGACTGAGCCCCTAGGTGCCCAAGCTGTAGATATATCTTTTTTTTTTTTTAAGATTTACTTATTTATTCATGAGAGACACACAGAGAGAGGCAGAGACACACAGAGGGAGAAGCAGGCTCCCTATGGGGAGCCCAATGTAGGACTTGATCCTGGGACCCCAGGATCATGATCTGAGTCAAAGGCAGATGCTCAATGCTGAGCCACCCAGGTGTCCCTCTAGGTGCATCTTAATAACTGGTGACTGTGCCTGTGTCCAGATCAACTCGATTGAATGATGGAGCTTTGGAATCAAGAAAAAATAAAAATAAGCCCTGTCGTCTTTGTGGTCTGGTGGATTTGGGTTAGAACCACAGCTCTACCACTTGACACCTCTTTCCCCCAATGCCCACATCTGTAAAATGGGGATAATTATGTACATATATATGACACCGTTGTTGTACAGAGTGAATCAGACAAGGCCAGGAAGTGCTCAGAAAGGTGCTCAGCAGATCTCTAGTTATGTGACCTTGAGCTAGTTATACACACTTTTCCACTATAAGAAACAAAGGAAAAAAAAAAAAAAAAAGAAACAAAGGAGAGAGATTCTGGAAGAAGGGGAAATGTGGCTCCCCCTCCTCCCCACTCGAACTCTGAGTTATTTGTTTCTTCTGAGCCAAGGGACTTCTTGGACCCATACCTTAGTGGGTGAGGGCTTGAGCTCCGCTGGGACCTAACACAAGGCTCTCAACTGAGTGAGCTACACCTGCATCAGGACTAGAACCTAAGGACAGCACATCTTGGGGTGAGCCTGAAGCTCAAAGATCTGTGGGTGTGAGGACGAGGAAACTAGACACAGAGGCATGTAATGAGTTGAGATGATGTAACGTACATGCGCGGCTGCCCTGGCCGTGCACACTGCGCTGCCTTCGAAAGAGCTTCCCAGGGCACCCGGGGGGCTCAGCCCTGGAGCATCTGCCTTCGGCTCAGGTCATGATCCTGGGGTCCTGGGATCAAGTTCCACCTCAATCTCCCTGAAGGGAGCCTGCTTCTCCCTCTGCCTGTGTCTCTGCCTCTCTCTGTGTGTCTCTCATGAAAAAATAAATAAAATCATAAGAAAGAAAGGAAGAAAGAAAGAAGAAAGAACTTCCCTTACCCCAAATGCTTTACTACTCCGTACTTACATTTTTTCCAAATTTGAGAACCATTTTTTCAGCATTTATGTGGTCCAAAAAATTTGGATGGTGTTTTCTTCTTCGATAATCCTCTTCAGTGAATGGAATCTCAGAATCATCCTATGAAAGACAAAAAGCCAGACCTGGATACATAAAGCTTAGAGTTACATAACACTCCTAAGCCCCAAAGGCTGGCTCGCCTGCATTCCAGAGAGCTCAAAGAAAACATTTGAAAAGCTACTGCTTACTTTTACAGTGATTCACCTCCCTTGAAAATGTTTTAGCTGGTCAAATTTTATTATTTATCCTGACTTCAAGCAAAATAAAAAATTTAAATGTCTTTCTTTTAAAGACATTAAATAACCCATTTCTTTTTCAAAATTTTGTTTTAATTCAATTGATTAACATATGGTATATTATTAGTTTCAGAGGTAGACATCAGTGATTCATCAGGTGCATATAACCCTGTGCTCATCACATCCCATGCCCTCCTTCATGCCCATCACTCAGTTACCCCATCCCCCCACCTCCACTCCTCCAGCGACCCTCTGTGTGTTTCCCAGAGTTAAGAGTCTCTTACGGTTTGCCTCCTTCTCTGTTTTCATCTGATTTGATTTTTCCTTCCCCTCATGTTCATATGTTTCTTCTTAAATTCCACATATAAGTGAGATCATAATCGTCTTTCTCTGATTGACTTACTTTGCTTAGCATCATACTCTCTAGTTCCATTCATATTGTTGGAAATGGTAAGATTTCTTTTTTTGATGGCTGAGTAATATTCCATTGTATATACACCCCACATCATCTTTATCCATTCATCTGTCAATGGACACCGAGGCTCTTACCACAGTTTGGCTATTGTGGACACTGCTGCTATGAACATTGGGGTGCAGGTGCCCCTTCGGATCACTATGTTTGTATTTTGGGTAAATAAAATAACCCCTTTCTCAATAGTTCTTGCAATGTATAGAGCTTCTTTATTTATTTTTATTTATTATTTTTTAAAGATTTTTTTTCTTTCATGAGAGACACACAGAGAGAGAGAGAGAGAGGCAGAGACACAGGCAGAGGGAGAAGCAGACTCCCTGCAAGGAGCCCGATGTGGGGCTCGATCCTGGGACTCCAGGATCATGCCTTGAGCCGAAGGCAGATGCTCAACCGCTGAGCCACCCAGGCATCCCTTAGAGTTTCCTTTTTAAAAAAAAAAAATTATCTAAATTCAATTTGGCAACATATGGTATAACTCCCAGGGCTAGAGTTTCCTGTTTTAATCTCACCGGTGGGTTCTTCTTCTCTGTCACGTTGCCCTTTCCCCTGCCATCAACCTCATGTAAATAAGAGCAGTCCACGTACAAATTTCTATAAGATAAAGTGCAATATCAACTTGCTTTGAGAATCAGGGATGAAAAATATTTCTTGACAACCCATTGGTGGCCTATCATGTTAATTCCTTTCATGGCCTACCCTCCTGTACAGACCCCTAGAAGGATCCTTCCAGAACAATAAAATGAAAACTTTCTGAAACTCAAAGAAGGAAACTGAAACTCATGGTATAGAGTGACTTCCCCAGATCCATGTAGATGCAGAGGTCCTAGTAATTTGAGAAGGATTTTTAAAACAGTTTTAGATAAGGAGCCTTTCATTTTTTTATATGTGTATTTTTTTTTTACTGGAGTTCAATTTGCCAACATATAGCATAACACCCAGTGCTCATCCCGTCAAGTGTCCTCCTCAGTGCCCGTCACCCAGTCACCCCATCCCCCTGCCCACCTCCCCTTCCACTACCCCTCGTTCATTTCCTAGGGTTAGGAGTCTCTCATGGTTTGTCACCCTCTCTGATTTTTCTCACTCATTTTCCCTCCTTTCCCCTATAATCTGTTTCACTATTTCTTATATTCCCCATATGAGTGAAACCATTTAATGATTGTCCTTCGATAAGGAGCCTTTCAACCTCATCACAGTGATCCAAGTTAGATAATCAATCCAAAGCACTTGAGTCCTGAGTTTCCGTGAGTGAATCGGGGAGACAGCAGAAACACAAGGGTGAGGATCCCAGAGGTGGCACAACTGTTGGCAGGAAGGGCCCAAATTTCCAGGGCCAAGCTGGGAATTGGTAGAAGATGAGGCAGTCACCAGCCCGTTGATCAGGGCTTGTAGATCATGTTGAGGAATTTAGATTTATTCTAGGAGCATAAAAAAGTATTGAAGGATTCTGAGTGTTTTAAACAGAACAGAAGCATGATCTGAATTATAATTTAATAGGATCACTTAGGCTGTTCCTCGAAGATGGGATTGGAAGGAAGTGATGGCAGGCACCAGTTACCAGGCTGCTTTTGTAGCAGGAGGGGTAAAGGCTGAGGCTCAGGCTAGAACGTCGCCATGGATACAAAGAGAGAAAGATGGATTAGGACACATTCTGGGTGATGAGTTAACAAGATGTACCGATGGGTTGGCTGGTAGGTGGAAGGGAGTGAGGCTGGAGCAGCTGGAATGGTGGTATTGCCGTGGGGAGGAAGACCAGGAGAGAGCCAGTGTTGGTGGGGAAGATCAAGCTAACCCAACTCAATTCTGGGTCCATGGTAGACACTCAATGAGTCCATGTTACCTGATTAGCTGACCTCTAGAGTATGTCCAGTGGCTCAGACACAGGGTTGCCAGAGAAAAATACAGGATACTTAGCTAAATTTGAATTTCAGATAAACAAACAAATTATTTTTTAGTGTTAAGTATGTCTTAAATACCCCACAGGATGGGGATCCCTGGGTGGCGCAGCGGTTTGGTGCCTGCCTTTGGCCCAGGGCGCGATCCTGGAGACCCGGGATCGAATCCCACATCGGGCTCCCGGTGCATGGAGCCTGCTTCTCCCTCTGCCTGTGTCTCTGCCTGTCTCTCTCTCTCTCTGTGACTATAATACATAAATAATAAATAACAATTAAAAAAAATTCTCTTTAAAAAAAAATACCCCACAGGATGTACTTATGCTAAACATTATTCATGGTTTATCTAAAATTCTAATTTAACTGGACATCCTGTATTTGCATTTGCTAAATCTGGCAATCCTACTCACGTGGGGTCTGGAAACAGTGGAATCAGCCTTCAAGAGGAATTGAGTCTTGGCATCTCCAGAGCCCTGGCTGTCATGACGGGGTGGCCAGCCTGCCTGCCTGCCTGGCCCTCCTGGGCTCCCTGGGTGCCTAGCACTCTTCTTCTATGATTTGCTTCAGCTTCTCTCCTCTTGGCTGCAGAAGAGGCAGTTATATCCCCGGTGCTCTGGTTCTCTGGCCACAGGTTTTGATGACCAGTCAACCTCTTCTGTGGCATTCTGAGGGTGAGAAGATCACCATCTTCCTGGCCAGCTACACCGTTGCCCATCAGTGTGCACCAGGCTGGGCTGCAGTTTCTGAGCTATCATCCAGATTCCTGGTCGGGACAGAGACCTGCCTTGCACACCATGAACCTTCGCCACTGGTCATTGGACTGTGTTCCCTCTTGTCCTTAATAGTCATTTGTTACAAATAGATGACAAATAAAGTATATTTTAATTCTGGGTCTTTCATAGAAGTTTTGGTTCCTTGCAACTGTTTGCATCTCTGCTTTTCCAAGAAGTGATGAGTCGACTTTTTGTTGGCATTATATCCATTATCCTTTGGTTGTTACACAGTGGTTTCTGGTAGCATTCCTGGAAGCTTGGCCTGTCTCGTTAACATCTCAGTACAATCAATAAGCTTTTTTTAAAAAGATTTATTTATTTATTCATGAGAGACACAGAGAGAGAGGCAGAGACACAGGCAGAGGGAGAAGCAGGCTCCTCTCAGGGATCCCAGGGTTCTGGGATCACAACCTGAGTTAAAGGCAGATGCTCCACCACTGAGCCACTCAGGAGCCCCTCAATAAGCTTGTTTAGAGTCTTCAATCTTCCTGAGGTGAAGAACCAACTCTGCAGAGTGATCTCCTCCTTTTTGTTTAGGACATTGGGTAAAATCCGTTGTCTTGTAATATAGTGTTAGACCTGCTTTTTGATTGGTCATTGTGTTCGACTGCTTGTGTGGATCACCTGTTGAACGCTTCCTACCTGGTTATTCCAAGTGACATCAGAGCACATCTGCCCTTTTTCCTTTGGGCTATTTGGTTGATTAACAGTCACCCCTCTTTACTCACACATAAACTTTTAAGACAGAGTTTGAAAACAGGTTACTATCTATCTATAGAAAAAAAGCCCCATAAATATTAAGATTCTCTCACTTATTAAAATAAATACAAACGAAAATATTCTATTTACCCTTCTTTTGTATTAAAACATGCTCTGTACACAGTTTTGTATCCATTTGGATGCTTTGGCTACAAGGAACAGAAAGCCAAATTCAAAGTGGCCTCAACACTGCTGGGATTCATCATCTTCCAAAAAAAAACATTCAAAAATGGGTTGGCCCCAGGAGTTCCTGGGTGGCTCAGTTAAATAAATATCTAATTCTTGATCTTGGCTCAATTCTCAATCTCATGGTTGTGAGTTCAAGTCCCACATTGGGCTCCCAATGCTGGATGTGGAGCCTACTTAAAACTAAACAACACAAAAGCCAGGGTGGCTCCAGGTGCCACATGCTGGGCTTCTCTGCTCTTCTGATGCCCTCTTAGCTCCACCTCCTTCAGGTGTGTCCTTCAGACGCATAGCAAGACTGACTGGCAGCGGCAGTCCTGAGTGTCATATCCAGAGTGGACAATATCTCCAGTGGGAAGAAGGTTGCATCTTCCTCAAAGTCTCTCTTAATCAGGGATGAACCCTTCCCAGAGGTCTCCCAGCAGACTTCTCTCTGTGCCAGAGCCTGGACCACACTGATTTCCTGGGCACAGAGTTGGATGACATCTCCCAGGCTCTCTTCAGGTGGGTGTGGTCATGTCACTGGCGATTCATCAAGGGGATTTAGAGAAGGGATGCACATGTCTTCCACATCTGGCTTGGAAAGCTTACTGCACATGATCTTTTGTGCCTTCTATCCTTGGGTCCCTAGGTTTGGAGTAGGTTTGCATAATGGCTCTGGAAGCCAATCTGGAAGATGGTCAAGCCATCCAATGGAAGGAGCCTGGGTCTGGATTCAGAGTTGGAAGGATACTTTCTCATTCATCAGGAACACCTGTCATATGTTTCACATGAGTGAGGAATAAACCTTCCCCATGGCTAAGACATTCTATGGGTTTGGGGTCTGGCTGTTACTCCCTGGCATCCTGGGATTAGATTGTATGCCTGCCCTTGACCCATCGTTGGCAAGAGGAATGGGACTATCACGGTTCATTTGGATTAATAAGGATTTCCTCCAGGAGCTGGGGATAGCATCTCCCTTCCCTATCTCATGGGCAGTGTGGCCACCTGAACAAATCAAGACTCTGCTGGCAAGGAAGATGGGGCAGGGGGGTGACTGCCAGAGGACCAGCAGTGTTTATACCAATCCATGTTCACCTTTCCCTTTTGAGTTGCATAACAAAGTCATTAACTTTCATTAACTCAGTGGATTTTAGTTGACCACAATATGTTGGGCAGGGTCTTAGCAGGAGAGAAAGCGCACTCGAAGTGGGCAATCTGAGGAGAGTTTAAAAACAAGACTATTTACAAAAATGTGGACAGGGTGTAGGGAAGTCAGATACCCTGGAGTCAGTAATGGGGTGCTCTGGACCACTCCTAGGTCCCTAAGTCAAGAGGAAGACAGCAACAATTAGGGCCTAGAGAGGAGCAGACAGGCTGCCAGACAGGCACAGTGACTTCGACTGAGGAGCTCGACCTGCCAACAGCATGTCTATTGAAGGGAGTTTGCAGAATAAATACCCTGACCTCTCCTTTCTCTCATCCTCTCACGCTGCTCCCATTGGCCAAACCCAGTGGGCAAAGGAGGGTAAAGCTGCTCATTGTTCTAGCCCGTGAGGCCAGAGCAGGGTGGAGAAAAGTGGAGACTGGATCTGAAGATGCAGATGGGAAATGCTCAGCACGCGTGACTATTTTCATGACACCACCCTTCACAACGGGGCTACGGGGAGCCCTCTATGTCCTCTCGGCACTGCCCGTGGCATCTCTGAAAATGTCTCAGCTTTCTAGCACCAAAAATATGTTCCAGGCCTACCCAGGTTTTTACCCACCCAAAACATGGAATCCACTACCTTCTATGGTGTCCTGGAGCTAGTTTTGCCAAAAAGCAGCTTTAGAGATGAACATTAATGTCTTAGAGAGGCCCAGGAGGGCTGCTGGTGGGCCCTTTTTCCTGACAGAGCTGAAGATCTGTTTTCCTTGAAGTCGTGAGTTGGCAATGGTTTATTCTAACTTAACATATCTTGTTAAAGACCCCTACTTCACTTGGACCGGGTTCCACTGGCTGTTCAGATTTCCTGGGATGATGCCAAAAAGACAAGCCGAGAAGAGCAGGGGGACAGGTGCACAGGGCGTGCCCAGCTCCCCAATCTCTGATGCCCAACGGCATCTCAGTCTGTGGATTTTTGTAAGACATTGCTTATATCTCTATAACAACGTCCTCCTTCTGTGTCAGCTAGCTCTAGCTGGATTCCGATACTTGCAACCCAAAGGCTCGGATTTCCATAATCGCACCCTGACTTCCTCAACCAAACATGGATGCTGAAGTCTTCCTCTGCCCCACATCTTCAATTAGATTTTTGGGGGACAAGCTGGCCTTCAGATCAGCTTGGGCTCAGATTGCTTCATTTTCCCTAGAAAAGGGGGAAACTTTTCTAATCTCTATGGCCAGACACTGAGGACAGATACTCAAATTCCCTATTCCAACCATAACCGTAACTGGGATAGTGACCATCTCTGGGCAAGGAAGCAGTCACGGGCCTTAAGGGAAGTCAAGAAGTGGTTGCACTCAAATGGTCTTATTCAAGGCTTGTGCGGGGCCAGGCGACAAAGACAGGCACATCTGCAGGGCCTCACGTCTAACAGACCCGCCAGATGTCCTGCCCTTACCGATTTAGCTGAGCCCAACGCACAATTACAAGTCACCTGTGACATGCATAGACCCCTAGACTATCAGTGCAACTGTGCCTCAAACAGGGAAAACTCAGGGGCGCCTGGGTGGCACAGGTGGCCCTGAGCTTCGGACTCTTGGTTTCAGCTCAGTTCCTGATCTCAGGGTCGTGGGATCGAGCCCTGCATCGGGCTTTGTGATCAGTGAGGAGTCTGCTTGAGTTTCTCTAACCCTCTCCCTTTGCCCCTCCCCACCCCCTGCCACTGTGTGTGCACACGCGCGCGTGCACACACACACACACACACACACACACACTCTCTCTCTCTCTCTCTCTCTCAAATAAATAAATCTTTAAAAAAGAAAAACAGGGAAAAATGAAATCCCATTGGGCTTTCTTCTGCTCCCACAATGCTTCTACTACATTTTACTTATTTGTGAATTTCTACACTGACATAATTTCACATTTACAGAAAGTTTGCAAAAAACAGTATGGAGAACTCCTGTACATTTTTCCCCCTCAGATCCACTAATGTTTAAAATTTTATCATATTGTTTTTTCCTATTTGTATGTATATATTTTTTAAAGATTCTATTTATTCCTGAGAGACACAGAGAGAGGCAGAGACATAGGCAGAGGGAGAGGCAGGCTCCCTGCAGGGAGCTCGATGCAGGACCCAATCCCAGGACCCTGGGATCACAACCTGAGCCGAAGGCCGATGCTCAACTACTGAGCCACCCAGGCATCCCTTGTATGTATATTTTAAGGACAAATACAAATAAAAAACAAGAAACTTAATTTTCCCTGTTGACAGCAATGGAAGAGATTTCTCTCCCATCCTTTTTCTTAGAGCATTATGCTTTAAGACGTTTGTAAGTTGTTTCTCTGTCTCTTTGAAATGTGTGTAAGGTCTTTCTTTTTTAAGATTTTGTTTATTTGAGAGAGAGAGAGCCAGAGAGAGAGAGAGTGCACAAGCATGGGGAGCAGCAGAGGGAGAAGGAGAGATAAAATATATTTTTTTAAAGATTTTATTTATTTATTCATGAAAGACACAGAGAGAGTGGCAGAGACACAGGCAGAGGGAGAAGCAGGCTCCCTGCAGGGAGCCCGATGTGGGACTCGATCCCGGGTCTCCAGGATCAGGCCCTGGGCTGAAGGCGGCGCTAAACCTCTGAGCCACCTGGGCTGCCCCGAGAGATAAAATCTTAAGCAGACTCGACGCTGGCCTCGGAGCCCCTCGTGGGGTGGGATCCCAAGACCTTGAGATCATGACCTGAGCCAAAATCACAGGTTGGATGCTTAACTGACTGAGCTACTCAGGTGCCCCAAGAGTATGAGTTTTTTAGAAGCAAAATCAACCTCTTGCCAGCTTTATTATCAATAAACATTTTTCTCGAAGAACTGGAAGATATCTCTTTGAAATGGACACATCGGGGATCCCTGAGTGGCTCAGTGGTTTGGCGCCTGCCTTTGGCCCAGGGCGTGATCCTGGAGTCCCGGGATCGAGTCCCACGTCGGGCTCCCTGCATGGGGCCTGCTTCTCCCTCTGGCTGTGTCTCTGCCTCTCTCTCTCTCTCTCTCTCTCTGTGTATGTGTCTCTCATGAATAAATAAATAAAATCTTTAAAAAAAAAAGAAATGGGACACCTTGAGGGGGAGAGCACCTCTGTCTTCCAGTTTCCGTGGGAATGTAGGGGCCTAACTTCGCTGCGCACCTTGCTCTCAACTACACAACGACCTCCTGCCATAAAGATATGAAAGATTTGTTTTTCCTCTGGATAAAGACAATTAGCTAATACAGATGGCCACCCGAATTACGAGGTGAATCGAGGACGAATCTGTGACAGATGGCCCTGTCAAGTCCTCTTACCCAAGAACTAGTTATTGTTCATCAGGAAACATGTATGTAATGGACCGAATCTGCTTGGCTATAGAAAAAGGTGAGATTTCCTTCTACCTCTGCAATCTCTTACTGGATAGCCCATGACATGCATGACATTCCATTTTAATGCTTGTTCAGTAATAAAGCTGTTTTCTTTCTCTACTACCATGTGTAGGGATTTTCTGGGTTGGGTGAAGATTTTGTTTTTAATTATATTTCCCCGCAGTAGACACGTTATTTCTTTTTTCTGAACCATTTGAGAGCAAGCTGCATACACCATGCCCCCTTTCTCTTAAATTTTCAGTGCATATCTCCTAAGAACATTCTCCCAAGAAACCATAGAATTTTCCTGACAAAATTAAGGAAATTCAATATTGATATAAGTACTTTTATCCAATCTACAGTTCATGCTCCAATTTTGTCAGTTGTCCCAATCATGCCCTTTACAGCACTTTTCCTCCAGCGTAGGGTCCAGTCCAGGATCACATCTGGCCCTGAATGTCATGTCTTGTTCATCTTTATTTGGAGCAGTACTTCTGTTTTCTGTCTTTTATTACCATTTTTTATTGCCATTTTTATTATTTATTTATTTATTTATTTATTTATTTATTTATTTATTTTTTATTATTGCCATTTTTAAAGCATATGGGCCAACTCTTTAACAGAACATCCTTCGATTTGGGTTGTGTGATGGTTCCACATGATTCGATTCAGATTCTGACATAGCAAACCTGGTTTCCTCTCTGCCCCGCATCTATTTCCTCATCCCAGGGAGATTTCCGAGCAAATCTCACACAGTATCATTTCATCCATAAATACCTCATTCGTTGCACTGCAGTTGGATTTATTCATTTTGGGGTCTTAGCATTACTAGATCCTGTTTAAAAGCCCTATAAGTTCTGTTAATTTTTCTCTAAAAAAATTAATAGAAGAGCTCACTGGAACTGAGTACCTGTGTGGTGTGGGGTAGAGAATTTTGGGGGCAGAGTGATTAAAACCCCCCAAAATTGGTTCTCTATCTTGATTGCTGTGGTGGGTTACACAACTGTGTGCATTTGTCAAAGCTCATAGAACTGTCCAAGAAAGAGGGTGACCCGTACTCCATGTAAGTTATACCTTCATAAGCCTCACTTCAAGCCATCATGAGGAAAAAGAAGTTAAAACCACAGTGAGAGGATATGGACGTGCCATAGGACATAGGAGCTGACTCAGCAGCCATTTCCCTGTATTCCCTTAGGGGGGACGCATCTCTTCTCCACTCTCAGCCCATGTAGGTTAGGGGTTAATCAGCCCACCTCGGGTCTGGCCACACCTCCTGTGCTCCATGCTCCCTGGCCACAGTGATTGGCTCAAGTTTAGGTCCAAGACTTACACAAACAGCATGTTCCAGTCCTGGGATGACACACGACCAAAGTGGAAAATGGAATTGAAGCTGTGGGATGGAAGCCCAGGAGCTGCTGGGGGCCAGCAGGAGGGGGAGCCTAGCTGAGAATGAAGCCTACTCAGGACGTAAGAAGCAACAGAAGAGAGAAAGAGAGCAGTGAGCTCTGAGGGCATGTTTTAAGCTTCTAGCTCCAGCTATGCCTAAAGTCCACCTTTGGAATTACCAGTTATGAGTCATACATTCCCGTTTTGCTTAATTCAGCCTGAGTTAATTTATCACTGAAGGAGTGAGCACAATCAGTCAGGCCAGCAGCCAGTCAAGTGACCAGGGATTGTTTTCCAGCAGGCACTTTGCTAGGCAGTCTGAAGGAAGGAACCAGAATGGGAGTCAAACGCCTGGCCTGGTCCTTGAGGTGATGGCAACCAGATAGAGCAGGTGAGTGCACTTGGCAAGAAAAGGACAGAAAGCCTCAGGTCTCTGATCTCAAGGATCTCCCGGTTCACCAAGATGAGAGACAGTTAAACAAACAAATGGCCTTTGACACAATGTGTGATAAATCCCTAAACATCTCCTCATTCTAAGTAACGCGTTCCCTTGATTCTAACGTGTGCATTTCCCTCCCCACATTCTGACATCTCTGAAGGTGGAATATGCCTTGCCATCAGTGGCTCCTTAAGGTGGTGCTCCACCAGGAAGCATTGAGACTGTTCTTGTCGGTTCCCCGGGTGACCTTGAGCACAGCTGCTCTACTGCCATGCCTTCAAATGCAATTAGGTACCAGGCATGCTCACGGAACTGCCCTTTGAAATGTCTTTTTGCAAGATTACACTGTGATTCAGCACTGGAGTGAAAAGGTGGTTCCCGGGCACAAAGGGCCTGGGGCAGAACGGCAAATGGAAATCTGACATCAGTACATATAATAAGCAACCCCAGAAGCCGGACTGCAAGTCAGTCCACATCTTCCTGCAGAGGAATAACCACGTGCTTTATGGAAAAGGAAGCAAATGACACGAGGCAGCTTTCAGACTGTGTTATTGTGTGGACAAAGACAGAAGGCAGGTGTGGAGCAGACACCTGGCCCCTGAAGAGGAAGGGGTTAGAGGGTTCCTACGACAACTGTATGTGGCTTCCATTTCCCTTTTCATTTCTACACAAGAAAGTGTATGACAGGAATCAAGGTCTAAATACATCTAAAGGAGAGCTTTTTTGGATAAGAAGTATAAGTGGTAAGTAAGGATGGTTATGATTTAATAGGCATCATTTATCTTTTCCTTTCCTTTCCTCTCCTCCCGTAACACAGTGAGGCCCCCTAGAATTGAGTGTGCTGAGAGTCACTGATTTCTGCTGAATGCTTATTACGGGATGGGGTTCAGGAGGGCAAGCATACAGGTGCACTGTCGAAAGTTCTCTCCATACACAGATCACAAGCTATTAAGGGCAAAATATTGTATAAAGGAAGAGCTACCATATGGGTGCCTGGACGGCTCAGCTGGCTGAGCGTCCCACTCTTGATTTCAGCTCATGTCATGATCTTGGGGTCCTGTGATGGAGCCCTGTGTCAGGATCCGAGCTCAGCGGGGAGTCTACTTGTGATGCTCTTTCCCTCTCCCTCTGCCCCTCTCCTCATTTACTCTCTCTCTCTCTCTCTCAAATAAATACACACATCTAAAAAAAAAAAAAAAAAAAAAGGAAAAGCTGGGGCATTACTTACAGGGTCCAGGGGTTTGGATCGTGCCCAGGTCATCACCGTGGATACTAAGATAAACACCTTCCGCTTCTCAAAGTGGTTGACTTCTTCGTTCAGTGCTGTAGGGCCAAAAAATGGAGCAGTTACTTGGATCTACAAAGTCCTCATGTGCCCTCCTGTTCTCGGCATTCTCTTCCCAGCCAGCCGAGCTCTTCTGCACCCAGCTCACACGTGTAGCCCTCCTTTCTGCCTCCTGGCCGGTAGCAGTGTGCTTCTACTTCTATGGGGTGCCAGTGGGAGTATGGATCCTAGCTGGTGTGGACCGGAACACTTCTCGGGCTTGACTGCATCCTTACCGTCATGAGATAGGTGCTACTATTACGTCTGTTTTACAGATGAGGGACCTGGGGTGCAGTTTGCCCAGATCTATGGAGGAGAGGTAGGGGCACAGTCTGATCCAGGCAGCCTGGTGGCAAGGGCGGTGCTCTCCCCACTAAGCCCAACAGTCAGCCAGCTGCATGGAGAATGGACCAGGAGGCTCTAGGGGCGTGGGGATGCAAAGGCCCCAATTCAGAAGATAAGACCCCCTCCCTTACGATTTCATAGAAAGCAGTCCTGTGTAGCTTGTGATGTTGCAGAAGGAAGGAATTGTGGGTGCGCCCACAATTGGCCTTCCCACTCCACTTGGCCTGGGGAAGGGAGCCCATCAACGGGCCCTGTGGACTGGGGCCAGAGGGCCTTTGGTAGGATGGGGATGGGTGATGATGAGAATTCTGTAGAACAGTGGTGGACAGAAGGACGAGCACTTGATTTCTAGAAGGTTTATCACCTCCCAGGGGTGGGGCTGGGGGTGGCTCTCCACACACGGAACCATTAAGCCTCCTTAAATACTTTCGGCATGTGATTCCATTACAATATTTTTTATGACATATGATTTTCCAGAAGAAAAGATCTAAAAGGGAGGTCTAATTAAATTGTCAGAGGAGCTGAGGGACACGGTTGTCATGGCACAATTGTATTCTCATGAGCTGATTCCCTATAGAATCAAAACAATAAAGTGCTGATATCTTGAATCTAATAAGCACGTGGATGCTGACCCTAAGTTGAGAATACGTTACTGGCTAAAGCGCAAGAACACCACGTCCACAGATTCATCTCTGACTCAAATGTTAATTTTAGTTCCAGTTTCATCTCATTAACCAAAATGGCCTCTTCAATTTCATTTTGCCCTTTTACCCTTTCTGCTCTACTGTGCTCCAGCCTGGCCTATTTTGTGACTGCTTGGCACACTTAGAGGTCCTCAAAATGGGTTATCCTTTCCTTTATGATCATTTTAATGGGCCTAAAATAATCTCCTTGTTCACTTGTGAGCAAGCACATTTTATCCTTATATGCAAATGTTTGCTCTTATTTCTAATACTTTATTCCCTTCTCCCGTGTCATTTTGTCTTCCTTTAATAGCATCGGTGAAAGGCAAGGTCGGAGAATCCTTTTATATTAAAACATTTTAGAATTACTTAATAAAACATTATGAAGAAGTAATACATATCCTTTGCAAATAACCACAACAACAACAGCAACAACAACCCACAACACACAAACAGACAAAGAAACCCCAAACAAAAAACAAACCCCAAATCTAAGAATGTGCACACTAGGTCAAACGACAACATTCCCAAAGCACCACCAAACCCAACCCCCCAGGTGACCCTGATGGCAGACTGAAGGCCTCTGACTGTCCTTTCTTGGAGACACCAACACTCTGTATCTCAGAAATGAGGTAAGACAGTTAAAACCTCTCCACCAAATAGAGAAGCAAAATTTTCTTAATTATTTAAAGCTCTTTATTAGAATGAAGAAGGAGGCAGTAAAACACAGTCTTATTTATTTATTTATTTACACGTATTTTAAAGCTCATGAAACGAGATGCAGCGTCAAAGTCTGGGAAACCATTATGTTCCCTCGAGGAGCAGTGGGGGTCCTATGAGGAGCTGCGGCTCATCTGTCACAGCAGGAGGGCAGGGGCTAATGTCTAAAATACATAATCAGAGGACAGCAGTGCAGGCATTTTTATGCATTAAAAGGTACACGTGGGTTAAATGAGGTTCCTTTTGGGGCGTAGGGATGGGGTGAAAGGGAAATACAAGGAGTCGTACCTTTTTAGTCTAAGCCCTATTGTGCTTTTTATTTATTTTTATTTTATTTAAATATTTTTTTGAGAGACACAGAGAAAGAGCACGAGTGGGAAGGGCAGAGGGAGGAGAGAGGGAGAGAGAGAATCTGTAGCAGACTTCTCTCCCTGAGCATGGAGCCCGATGTGGGGCTCATTCTCACAACCCTGAGATCACGACCTGAGCTGAAACTAAGACTCAGATACTTAACTGACTGCACCACCCAGGCACCCCAGCCCTACTGTGCTTTTTAATTTTCAAAACATGTCCAGCTTTTATTCCAGAAAAAAACATTTTTTTTAATTGCAAGACTATATTATATGGAAAAATCAATTTTCGAAGCCTGACACAACATCGGAACTCAATACACGTGAGCTCTGATTATGATTTTCAATGGTGTAATTCTTTTAGAAGGTGCAATTATAATCATCTATAAATATCTGCAAAGGGACAAAATGCAGAAAGTAGGCTTTCAAAAAAAAATCCTCTGCTTCAAAAGATGATACAATGCTCACATTTTTGATTTGCTTCTCACTGGATGAAATCTAGGCACAAAGTCACAAAAGGGACATCAAGCATTCTCAGCTCCTGAGGAATCCCACACCTCCGCACCCACAAGACAAAACTTTTCGATCATTTCCCTGAGTGCGGTACACGTATTCCTGAGGCTCCTCCATTTCTTTGAATTTAAGCCAAAATATTGCTTCCCTGTTGATCTCATTCAAGGGGTGGCAAAGTCCTGCCTCTTTTTATAATATAAAGTTTTATTGGAACCTAGCTGCATATCCTCGATGGCTGCGTTGCTACAACGGCACCGTACTTGGCTCGAAGGGCCGAAAATATTGATTTACTCTCTGGCCCTTGACAGAAAGCGTTTGCTGATCTCTGATCTAATCCGCCTGGAACAAAAATGCTGATGTGCATAAAACACTGAAATGTAAGGTGGCCCTGTGTCTTTTTGGCTGGCCCGCCGGTCTAGAAGGGTGATCCAGATAAGCCACTTTGCTTTCTTTCTCCTTTGCTCCCGACTTAATCAGGAGATGAATCGTCACAGCAACAAATGGCCAAATGTCACCTTGCTGTCTTAGACCTGCGGGCCTCAGAGGTCATGACAGTTTTGAAAGCATTCTAGAAATGCACACACTCGCCCTGGGCCCTCTCCTGGCCCTTGCTACCAGGGGACCCCCGCTGAATTGAATCAAATCCTGTCTTGTTAAAGGCACATCCGTCGTGGATCTGTTTCTCGAGAACCTGCAGTTCTCTGTCCTGCATTACAGTCCGCGGCGTGTGCCTCAGCTCTCCCACGGGACTGCAGGCACTTGGAGGGTGGAAGCTGTCTCATTTGTCCTGGTGTCTTCCCAATGCATTCAACCCCACCGCCTTAAGCAAGGGCCGCAGAATGAACAAAGGGTGAATTTTGAAAGTTATGGTTTCATTTATTTTTTTTTAATTTATTTTATTTTATTTTTTTAAGATTTATTTATTTATTTATTTATTTATTTATTTGAGACAGAGAGAGAGAGAGAGAGAGAGAGAGGCAGAGACACAGGCAAAGAGAGAAGCAGGTTCCATGCAGGGAGCCTGATGTGGGACTCGATCCCAGGACTCCAGGATCGCGCCCTGGGCCAAAGGCAGGCGCCAAACTGCTGAGCCACCCAGGGATCCCCTATTTCTTTTTTTTAGGATCAAAATGATTCCGTTCTTGGGAAGCACGCATCGTTTCATTAATTCAACAAGGGGCCATGAAGTCTCGGGTGGCTCTGAGGCTGTGGCAGTCCGGGTAAGCAAACCAGAACCCAAGAGTGTAAATGCTGCAAGGTTAGAAAATCAAAACTTGAGGACCACTAACCATGATAGCCAACTAGGCTCTTCCAGGTGGGGCAAATGCTTAAGCTATACCCAAATAATTCCCTTGCTTTGCAATGCCTTTGCTCTGCCAGTGTTTCCCCCGGCTCCTGCTGGAGCGCTCCTAACCACTTCCAGAGGGACGTGCCCTCATGAATCGATTTGTGCTCAAATAAACTCTTGAAGACTTTCATATGCCTCAGCTTCTCTTTTTTTTTTCCTAAATATTTTATTTATTTATTCACGAGAGACACACAGAGAGAGGCAGAGACACAGGCAGAGGGAGAAGCAGGCTCCCAGCAGGGAGCCCGATGTGGGACTCGATCCCGGGACTCCAGGATCACACCCTGGGCCAAAGGCAGGTGCCAAACCGCTAAGCCACCCAGGGATCCCGAGGTTCTCTTTTTATGCTATCCAAAGGCATCTTCATTAGCCTAATTTCATTTCACATTTTAGATAAGTCTCAGATCGGTTTTCTCATGCTCCTAATTTGCCTAGTGGTCATTAGATGGCTCTTAGGTTAAATAAGTTGCCGCAAAGCAGGGTCCCTGGTGACAGAAGGGAGTGGTTCACTGACCAGAGACTGCCCAGATGGCCTCCTCGGCTTGCTGTGGGTTCTCAGTGATGTTATACACAATGACGTCACACTCCAGGAGGCGCATGAGGAGGTCTTCCCGAGAGATGATCTGAAAAAGAGAATTGACAGTCGTTTGTCGCGAGGAGCCGATCTTAATATTTAGTGAGAATGACAACTTTCAAATTAGATTCACTGCAGATGGAAGTGTCCTACAGGAAACATTCGCAGGATTTCTATTTCAAATGAAATGTTGGCTCTCTGCTGTATGTAGTTTCCAAGTAACAAATAAGTCTATGAAAATAGCTGGGAACAGATGATTAAAAAAAATTGCACGACGATCTTAGGTACTATTTCTGCGGGCTGTTGAAGCTCCAATTCCGAAGGGAAGGATTACAACACACTGGAAGAAAATGTGTGAGGCATTTCAAACTAACTCCAACTCTAGGCAAGATGGGCTGAGCCGTTATGTATCCTGAATCATTCGGAAGTGCTGATGAGTGATTAATGTGGATCGTTGCACAATCCTCAAGATGGAATTAATCCGTCCCTCTTAGTAGAGGTAAGGTGCCTTATGAGAGTTGACAGTGGGGAATATTTTAAAAATATGGAAACTTTTAATGGGTAAAAATATAAAGTTCTTACATTAGGCAAAAGTAACTTTGGTGATCATTTGTGTTTTGAGTAGTCACTCCTTCCTCCGTGGATGCCAGCACGGTCCCTAGGGCTCCTGCACCAAGGGCAGGTATTACCGGAACCGGAACCGTTAAGAGGATCCTGCATTTCCAAATCAGGATTTGCATTTGCTATTATTTCAGATACCGAGAGGATCAGAGATTCCCCACAGTTTCTTGACCAGTTGCATTAAAGCAGAACATTTCAGATCAGACGTGGTCTCTCACCACATACCTTGGTTAGAGAACAAAAGCAAAGTGAATGCCTTCCCATATAAAGAGAGGACCACCCTGGCAGGGTTAATGCATCCCTGCTAAACCCACTGCTGCAGACAGCCAGGTTCCCCAGCCCGGTTCCCTAAGGCCTTTTGCATCTACCTGTACTCACTCCTGAGGGCTGCTGTCACGTAGTGTCACAAACGGAGTGGCTTAAACAACAGAAATCCATGTCCCACAGTCTGGAGGCTGCAAGTGTTGCTGTTTGTGATTGTAAGGCTCCGGACTGCTGCAGCCTTGCTGCCAGGCTGCGAATGAAGTCACCCTTAGAGGAAGGCAGAGCCCAGGATGGGGCAGGAAAAGCAGCAGCCGCCCCTGGATCATGCCAGCCCTGAAGCTGTCTCTTTCTTTAGACCACCAGCCACATAAACTGAAGAATTTCCTTATTTACTAAGCCAGTTTATGTTGCCTTTTTCCACTAGGATTTGCAACCCCAAACAGCCCAAACTGTTACAGAGAACAAGGTCTTGAATAAAAATGAGGAGGAAGGCACTTGCATGGCTCAGTCGATTAAGCGTCTGCCTTCGGCTCAGGTCATGATCCTAGGGTCCTGGGATTGAGTCCTGCATTGGGCTCCCCGCCCAGTGGGGAGTCTGCTTCTCCTGTCCCTAGCCCCTGCTCATGCTGTTTTTCATGCTCTCAAATAAATAAATAAAATCTTTTTAAAAAGCGAAATAAGAACAAGGAGGTTAAAAGACAGAGTGGTCTTGCAGAGGAGTATAATAAATTTGATTTGGGGTATGCTGATTCAGAAGTGCCGGCAGGACTCCTGGGGGAGGGCGCCAGAGAGCAGCTGGGTTTGGAGGTCAACAGGCTGGCGACAGATTTGAATGGCATTGCCTCCTATAGGGGCGCGGAAGCCACAGGACTGGAAAAGATTTAGGAGGGTTGTCCATTAGGAGAAAGGAGAGCGCTGTGGGGAAAACTGAATTTAAAGGGGGCCTCCGGGGATGCCTGGGTGCCTCAGTGGTTGAGCGTAAGGCTTTGACTAAGGGTGTGATCCCAGGGTCCTGGGATCAAGTCCCGCACTGGACTCCCTGCAGGGAGCCTGCTTCTCCCTCTGCCTGGGTCTCTGCCTCTTTCTCTGCATCTCTCATGAATAAATAAAATCTTTTTTTTTTTTTTTTTTTAAAGCAGCCTCAGATGCACAAGGGAAGTCAGGGTGCGAAGGCAGCAGAAAGGGGAAGGAGACTTTCTCCTGGAAGCCAGGGAAGACAGGACTTTGGGAATTAGGAGCTCACTGGTGACACTGGCCAGGGCGTTTCCTGTGATGTGGTAGGGACAGAGCCTGATGGCACTGGGCTGACAAATGGCCGGGGCGTGCAGGAGTGAACCTGGCAAGGGGGCAGCAGTGGCAAGGGCCGGGGGCGGGGGGGCAGAGGAAGAGGCCTGTAGCCAGCAGGGAGGCCAAATGCTATTCTCAAAGGGCTGATGGTTATACTCTGTGCGACCCCAATAGACAATAACCATGAAGGGTGACACGTGTGATGATGTAGGCGGGTAAAGCTGCTATGGGGGTACAAGAAAAGAGCTCGGTAGCCAAACAAGGCATGGGGAAGAAGCAGGAAACACTGAGGGCTTCCTGGAGGAGGTGACATCCTGCATGCAATCTCGATGAATAGGCCCGGGGTGGGGTTGGAAGAGGACAGGCTGTTGCAGGATGTGGTGCGTGCAAAGCCGGACAGTAGGGTCTGAAGAGCGGCAGGCAGGGTGATGAGAGGTGTCTCTTCTCATCCTCTCAGGGATATTTAAATGTCTCACGAGGAGGATTGTGTTGCATCTGTCACGGGGAAGCAGTGAAACCACTGGAGAAATGTAAAGATGGGTCGAAATTTAGATGGACATGCTAGTGCTTCAGCAAGGCTTGTTTTTTTTTTTTTTCAAGATTTTATTTATTTATTTATTTATTTATTTATTTATTTATTTATTTATTCATGGGAGACACAGAGAGAGAGAGAGGCAGAGACACAGGCAGAGGGAGAAGCAGGCTCCTTGCAGGGAGCCCGACGTGGGACTTGATCCTGGGACTCCAGGGTCACGCCCTGGACTGAAGGCAGACGCTCAACCACTGAGCCACCCAGGTGACCTTTTTTTTTTTTTTTTTAAGGCTTGGCTTTAGACTGAACAACATTTTTCTCTTCTTCATTCTTGCAGCACCCCCTCCTCTTTACTTGCTTTTCTATAGAATCCTTTGTTCCAGGAACTTGGTATCGATATTGATGACCTGCTGACCTCAACGTGTACTTAGCACCGAGACTGGCGCCAGCGCTGTCAGGAGACCACCTTGACGGGAGGAGGCAGGCTGGCAGCCCCGACCCGACCCTTCACATGCTCTGTTTTCCTGTAAAACCTCTCAGCCTTTTGCCCCCAGTGGGTCTGCAGGGTTTTTTCCATTTTTCTAAGTTTTTATTTAAACTCCAGTTGGTTGACATACACTGTAAAAAATCAGTTTCAGGTGCAGGATTTCGTGATTCATCACTTACATGTGACACCCAGTGCACATCATGGCAAGTGCCTCCCCTTAACGCCCGTCACCCAGTTGCCCCATCCCTCCACCCACCTCCCCTCCAGCAACCCTCAGTTTCTCTTCTATAGTTAACAGTCTGTTTTCTGGTTTGCTTCTCTTTCTCCACCTCACCCCCAGGTTCATCCGTTTTGTTTCTTAAATTCCACATGTGAGTGAGCTCATATGGTATTTGTTTTTCTCTGACAGACTTATTCGCTTAGCATGATACTCTCTAGCTCCAACCACGTTGTTGCAAATGGCAAGATTTCATTCTTTTTGATGACTGAGTAATATTCCAGTGTATTTATAATACCACATCTTCTTTATGCATTCACCTGTCGATGGACATTTGGGCCCTCTCCATAATTTGGCTCTCGTAGATAATGCTGCTATGAACACTGGATGCATATATCTCTTGGAATCTGTATTTTTGCATCCTATGGGTAAATGCCTCGTAGTGCACTTGCTGGCTTGTAGAGTAATTCTATTTTTAAGTTTTTGAGCAAACTCCGTAGTGTTTTCCAGAGTGGCTGCACCTCTTTGCATCCCCACTAACAGCGCATAAGGGTTCCCCCTTCTCTGCATCCTCACCAACATCTGGTATTTCCTGCGCTGTGGATTTTAGTCATTCTGACATATTGGAGGTATCTTATTGTGGTTTTGACTTGTATCGCCCTCATGATGAGCGATGTTGAGCATCTTTTCATGTGCCTGTTAGCCATCTGGATGTCTTTGGAAAGACGTCGGTTCACATCTTCTTGTTTTTAAACTGGGTCTGCAGTTTTGAAGGCATTAGCCTGCTGCAGCCTCCTTTGCCTGGCAAAGTAATAAAGCTATTGTTCCTCTTTATCCCCAAATTCTGTCTTCATGTTATATCTCACCTCCAGAGCACAGAGGTAGGTTTTCAACAACAGTAGCACTGTTGCTCAATAAGCCAGTAATATCTATTACTATTGAGTGGTTTATTACCGAAGGAGGCTTTTGTTTCACAGAAAGTACCCACTGGGCCCAGGGTAGTTGGGTAATGTAGAATCATATACATTTTATTTTATTTTTTAAAGACTTTATTTATTTATTCATAAGAGACACACACACACACAGAGAGAGAGAGAGAGAGAGAGAGAGAGAGGCAGAGACACAGGCAGAGAGAGAAGCAGGCTCCATGCTGGGAGCCTGATGTGGGACTCGATCCCGGGACCCCAGGATCATGCCCAGGGTTGAAGGCAGATGCTCAATCACTGAGCCGCCCAGGCGTCCCAAGGGTCAGATGCATTTTAAACACAGTTTAGAAATTTTGGGAAGAAGTAGAGGGAGAGAGAGAATCTTAAGCAGGTTCTGCACACAGCACAGAGCCTGACACAGGGCTCAATCTCTCAACCCTGAGATCATGACCTGAGCCGAAATTAAGAATCTGATGCTTAACAGACTGAGCCACCCCGGCGCCCTAAGATTAGAAATTTTATGAGTCTAAAAGTCCAGATTAGATCCATCCCTTCCAAGAATATCTAATTTAAATTCTTTGCTCCAGGCAAGGCAAACATTTAAAGTAGAGACGGTGGTGGTCCTCCGTCAGAGGAGAAACACCTGTCTCCACCTGTCCCTCACCCACTCCCACCCCCATGTTCGTGGAAGAGAGAGGGAGAAGCAAAGAATAAGAGCATAGTGTGAAGGTGTAGGAGCCCGGGTGACTCTGCCCTTGGGTCTCCTCTTAGCAAAAGCCACCAGGACTTACATCGTATGTCTCCACGGCAAAGTCGGGCCGAACGCTTTCGAGCTTGGAGAGCGTGCCCACGATCTGGAACATGCCTTCCTTCAGTTTGGCTGATGAGGCTTCAGGCATGGTTGACTTATTTTCATCTTCTTCCTCCTCCTCTTCTGTAATTTCTTCGAGAGAAGCCCCAACTACACAGTTAGACAGAAACTGCAAGAAAACACACAGTGACTAAGAAAATGCTAAGAACAACTTAAAGTGAGGGCAGTCGGTGAAATGATTCTAAAAACTGACTTCTCTCGAGGGTTTGCAAGAGCCAGTGTGTTGTACGTTGTTCTCTTGCTAAAATTAACAATAACCACAGTGACATGGTGAAGTGGGTACTGTTAGGACGCTCTATTTTTACGGATGAGGAACCCAGGCTCAGAGGGCTTAAAGAATGTGGTAAGGGGGCGCCTGGGAGGCTCAGTGGTTGAGGGTCTGCCTTTGGCTCAGGTCGTGATCTCAGGGTCCCGGGATCGAGTCCCGCATCTGGATCCCTGCATGGAGCCTGCTTCTTCCTCTGCCTGTCTCTGCCTCTCTCTCTCTCTCTCTCCCTCTCTCTCTGTCTCTCATGAATAGATGGATAGAGTCTTAAAAAAAAAAAAAAAAGAATGTGGTAAGGACATTCCCTGCTCTGGCAACAGGCTGGTCACTATATTGGTCTTGTCTCATAGAAATGTAGAAATGGAAATACTATCCACTCAGGTCAATTAAATTGGCTCGTAGCCACAGTAACAGAAGTAAAAAGAAACCAGTGAAATGAATTTAAATAATGTTTCATTTAGCCCAACAGATTTGAAATATTACTAATTTGACATGTAATCGATACAAAAATGATTAATGAGAACCTTTAGGTTCCTTTTTGTTTATACTAAGTCTTTGAAATGCAGTGTGCACTTTACACTGAGCTCAGGCACGGTTCCCTTTGGACTTGCCACATTGGAAGATTCAATAGCCACATGTGGTCCTCAGTGGCTACCTTAATGACTAATGAAATAGAATCAAGCTGGCAAAAAACAAAAACAAAACCCCAAAACCAAAGAGGGGCGCCTGGGTGGTTCAGTCAGTTAAGTGTGTGACTCCTGATTTCAGCTCAGGTCATGATCTCAGGATCATGAGATCAAGCTTCCACTACTGGCCTCTGTGTTGGGCATGGAGCCTGCTTAAGATTCTCTCTCTCTCTCTCCCTCTGCCCCTTCCCCCTCACCTTGCTAGAATGTGATTTCTCTCTCTCTCAAAAGGAAAAAAAAAACAAAGAATCAATTTGGCAAAGTTCTGTTTCTTATTTACAGAAGTTATCCTTGGGAATGATTTATGTAACGTTTAAAAGTTTCATATATACATATGCGCATATATATTATATGCATATATACTTACACGTAAATCATTATTTACATATAAATAAGAATGATTCCATTTTAATTTGCAATTTAAGCATATGTAAGTAATCATGACATTATCACATGTTGGGAGGAAAAAAAAAAAACCAAAACCAAACAAACCAGAAGTCCCACCTCATTTATTTCGATAAAAATCAGTTTGAGTTCGTAATGCAAGATTATCAGGTTCGACCACTTATGGGAATATATTTCTTCCAAGTATGTCATATATTTTCATTTCTCGCTCAAACATATTCAATTTTATTAGCCCACTTCCCAGACAAAGACACTGATGTCCGGCTATAAGGAACTTCCCAGAGATTGCACGGGCAGGGTGGGGTGCAACTAGACCTTCTGATCCCCAAGGCAGCATGTGTACCACAACTGCCACCCTATTCTCTCCCACGGACGAGTGGGGGAGAGGGACCGGGGGCAGGGGACCTGGTGGTGGTGCACAGCTGGGTGGGGGGCCTGAAGACTAGAGACCCAGCCTCCATTTCTTTCAAATGCTCCATATCCCCACTCCCCTGTTGCTTGCTATGGAGAACAATTCCCTAAAATTTTGGAACTAGAGATCCAAAATTTTGGAACTAGTCAAGGAATAACTGAAAAATTCTGTTATTGATAAGCTTTTGGACAAGATCTCTACAAACTAAAAGAAAATGGTTTGTTCTAAAAATACTATGCTGTAAAAAAATAATCAGAGCTCAAAAGAGGGTAAAGGAGAAGGTAAATTCTCTTGCCTCCCACCCTTCTAATCTCAATCAGGCCACCTCCCTTTTTAAAATAATCCAGGGGGGACCTGGGTGGCTCAGTCCGTTAAGCACTAAGCACCCAACTCTTGATTTCAGCTCAGGTCATGATCTCAGAGTCGTGGGATCCAGTCCCACGTGGGCCTTATGCTCTGCACAGTGTCGGCTTGTTCCTCTCCCTTTGCTCCTCCCAATCCCCCCACTCCCTTAAACAAATACAACCTTAAAAAAAAAAATCCAATAGTTTTCATTGGATCTAGAATATAAACCAAACTCCTGACCCTCCTCCTCACCCCCATTCTGGATCCTGCTTTGTTAATTTATGCAACAGAAATCACTGGAGTTCTGATCACACGTGGGGCAGCAGTTAGCTGCTAGGCAGGGCCACCTTCTGACTTTCATGGGCCCTTTTCTCCAAGAAAAAAAAAATTAAAAATTTTATTTTGGGGCATCTGGGTAGCTCAGTTGGTTAAGCATCTGCCTTCGGCTCAGGTCATGATCTTAGGATCCTGGGATCAAGTCCTGCATTGGGCTCCCTGCTCAGCGGGGAGCCCTCCACACCCACTCCCTCTTTCTCTGCTCCTCCCCCCCAGTCCCCTACTTGTGTTCTCTCTGTCAAATAAACAAATAAAAAATCTAAAAAATAAATAAAAATTGTATTTCATGACTGTATTGCCCTGAAGACCCATAATCTTTGGCTCTAAAATTTCATTTGCTTCCTCCTGATTTTAAAAGAAAAAAAATTTTAAAGCATTCTTCTTTCTCCTTCTTCTTTTTTAAGATTTTATTTATTTATTCATGAGAGACACAGAGAGAGGCAGAGACACAGGCAGAGGGAGAAGCAGGCTCCCTGCAGGGAGCCCAATGCAGGACTCCATCCTGGGACTCCAGGATCACGCCCTGGGCTGAACGCAGACACTTGACTGCTGAGCCACCAGGGCGTCCCTGATTTTAAAAGATATTAAGACATTTTTGTGGGCCGCCAAGTCTTGTGGGCCCTGGGCACTGTGCCTGCTGGCCGGGGGCCCCGATTTCCTGCACCCTCACCTCCGTGTCCTCCGACTCCCACCTCAGAACCTCTGCCTCTGCTGTGCCCTGAGCCCTGGCTCCTCTGGCTCGATCCTCATCTAAGGGTTGAGGTTAAGGCCAGCTTTAAGGAGAGCCCTTTCTGAGACTTGAAAGCAGCTGCCCTCTTGCACCAGCCAATCTTCTTCTCCCTTTCTTTCAAAGTACCTATCACAATAGAAATGCTGCATTTGCTCAAAAAATCGTGACTCCTTCCAGAGGCAAGGTCATCAAAGGCAGCACCTGCTTCCTATCCACTGTGTAGTTCTCTATGCCTGCTACTCAGCAGGTGTCATGAAGGTAGAGGCAGTAACAGTGATGTGCCTTGTCTATATTTTGAGACTTTTTCTTTTTACTTTAGTTTTTAAAAAAGATTTATTTATTTGAGAGAGAGAGAATGGAGAGAGGGGCAGAGAGAGAATCTTCAGACTCCCCGTAGGGTGTGGAGCTCACTATCCTGAGATCATGAGCTGAGCTGAAACCAAGGGTTGGAAGCTCAATCTACTGAGCCATCCAGGTGTCTCTATTTTGAGACATTTTCTGTGTATAGATCATCTCTATTTATTTTTATTTTTTGATCATCTCTATTTATTTATCTATCTACCTACCTATATTCTATTTGTATCTATCTTTTTGAAAGACATGAATCACTTCATACTACATCTGTCTTTTTAATGCTTCCTTTCTTTAAATAATTTTTTTTTTACTGTATTTTTTCATTTTGTCTCCTGGTTCTTTCTCAGCCCCCCTTACTTTTCCAGTAATGTAGAAGATAGAGCATGTATTTTTAGTCTCTTGTAGTAGATACATATTATATACGATGGACATACTGTTAAAAAACCAAAATTCCACTGAGAACACTTGAAGATATAATTGCCTTTACTAAGTCATGAATTGAGCAGCCATTCCATCTAGCAAGCTAGGGAGCTCTGAGAAGCTGCTCAAAATGGAAAGTTTTTATAGGAAGGAGGGTGGGGTGAGGAGTTATTAGCACAAAAAGAAAGGATTGTTTTAGCTAGGTCACCTTGCCTTAGGGAAGAGGGGAGTCTAACGCAGGTCACTTCATCTTCCTTCGGGGAATGGAGAGAGCCTTGTGACAGATAACTCCTGGGTGCCAACCAGGGAATTCCAGACTGTGTTAAAATTCCACTCCTGGAGAGGTTGAAACTACAGTGGAGTCTAGGTTTGCTGTCCTGAGGGCAAATGACTCCACCATGGGCCCTCGTGGCTTCCCTTTAAACATCACCATCACGTATAAATACATGCTATTGCATGCCATATATACAATATCCTATTTTTACATATAAATTATCTACCTAAATCTCTATTTTTTTTTGGACTGATCAACTTTAGATGGTGTACTGGGTTGAAGAGTGGTCCCCTACTCCCTTCCCATCCCCCATTTGGAAATTGGGTCTTTGCGGATGTAATCAAGTTAAAATGAGGTCATATTGGATTAGAGTGGGCTCTAATCGAATGACTGGTGTCCTAACAAGGGGGAAATTTGGCCAGAGAGACCCTTGAGGAGAACACCATGGAAGGCAGAGGCCGAGGTTGGAGTGATGAGTCTACAAGCCAAGAGGTGTGAGAATCGCCGGCAAGCACCTGAATCTTCCTCACAGATTTTATAAGGAACCAACACTTTGCCAACACTTTGACTCCAGGCTTCTGGCCTCCAGAACCAAGACAGAATAAAGTGTGTTGTTTTAAGTCACCCAGTGTAAGGTAATTTGTGATCACAGCTCTAGGAAACCAGTACAGGTGGTATGGGCTGTGGCCACATCCTATTTTAGGAAGCCTATGTTGTCTGAAAATGCGATCATTAGCCTCAGAGACGTCTGCCCCGGGGAGGCTGCACTTCTGTGTAGCTCTGGAGGGTAGGGTTGAGATGAAGGAGCCCTGCGGGCAAGTGATAAAATTATGGCTTCTTCTGATTACTATTTTAAGATGAAGGGCCTCCGGATCCTCTCCTAGAATAATATCCTCACTTCTCAGGGCTAAAGATGAAGGGTGGGGAGTTTAGTGGGACTCAGGGCCCAAACAGCGCCTGGCACATAATAGACCCTCAAACTGTATGTTGAAGGGATGGACGAATGAATACGCTTGGTTGGGCCGCATAACCACTGGACTTACCTGCCGGTTGCCTGCCTAGATGCGGTGCGTGGGGAAAGAGAACCGGAGGCCTGGGCTCTGGGTCCAGGTCAGGCCCCCAACTTCCTATGTGAACTGAGGCAAGTTCCTTCCTCCCTCTGAGCCTCAGTTTCCTTTCATTAACGGGGGAGGAGCCAGCGCTGGACTGGCCATCTCCAGACACCTGGGCTTCCAGCTGGGGCTCTGCGTGAGGACTGGTACCCGGGACCACGACGGACCCTCCTTTCGGGGAGGCTGTGGCGCAGACTCTCCCTGGGTTCGGGGGCTCGGGAGCTGCGGGCGGGGGGCTGCAGGATGGGGGCTCGGGGCTTGGAGCTGGGGGCAGGGGGCTGGGACGGGGGGCTCAGGAGTTAGGGCTGGGGGCTGCGGGAGGGGGGGCTCGGGAGCTGGGGCTGGGGGCTGCGGGAGGGGGGCTCGGGAGCTGGGGCTGGGCGCTGGGGGCTGTGGGAGGGGGGCTTGGGGCTTGGTGCTGGGGGCTGCGGGAGGGGGGCTCGGGAGCTGGGGCTGGGGGCTGCGGGAGGGGGGGCTCGGGAGCTGGGGCTGGGGGCTGCGGGAGGGGGGCTCGGGAGCTGGGGCTGGGCGCTGGGGGCTGTGGGAGGGGGGCTTGGGGCTTGGTGCTGGGGGCTGCGGGAGGGGGGCTCGGGGCTTGGAGCTGGGGGCTGGGGCTGGGGGCTCAGGAGCTGGGGCTGGGGGCTGCGGGAGGGGGGCTCGGGAGCTGGGGCTGGGGGCTGCCGGAGGGGGGCTCGGGAGCTGGGGCTGGGGGCTGCGGGAGGGGGATTCGGGAGCTGGGGGGGGTGCTGGGGGCAGGGGCTCGGGAGCTGGGGGCCTGGGAGTTGGGGGCAGGGCGCTGGGGCTGGGGGCGGGGGGCTCGGGAGCTGGGGCTCGGCTCTGACCCGCCGCCGCTCACCTTCCCGATGTTCCCGCTGCTGTATGAATCCAGGTGGTTTACAAACACCCTCTGGACGCGGATAACTTTCTCGGTGGCTGCAGTAACTTCCTCCTCTTCAGCCATGGCCGGAGCCTCACTGGTTGCTAAGGGGAGGAAGCGTCCGTCTGGTTGCCAAGGAGGCAGGGCGGGGGCGGGCCCTCCGGGGCGGGGCCTCGGCGCGGGGCGGGGCCTCCGAGGGCGGGCTCAAGGCGTGGGGCGGGGCCTCAGGGGGCGGGGCCTCGGCGCGGGGCGGGGCCTCCGAGGGCGGGCTCAAGGTGCGGGGCGGGGCCTCCAGGGGCGGGGCCTCCAGGGGCGGGGCCTCCAGGGGCGGGGCCTCCGGTTTCCCGCGCGGGGGTCTCCCCGCCCCGCTCCCCGCGGGCTTGGCTCCCGCCCGCTGCTCCCCCGCGCGGCGAGTCCTCCTTCCGAGCCTCTTGGGGCCCGGCCACGGGGCCACGTGACCCCCACCCCCTTTCATCGCTTTCGTTCCGACCCTGGCAGAACCCGCAGGACCGAAAATGCTGCCGACTCTGCTGAACGAGGGGAGCCCGACCGGAGGGGTGCGCGTCCTCCGTCCCCCCGCGGGAGCAGCTGCGGCGCCGCCTCCCGGGTGCAGGATGCCCGAGGGACTGCGGCGCCGCCTCCCCGCGCCTGTCCTGGGGCTGCGACCCCGCGGGCGCTGGGGCCGCTCCGGAGACCTCGGGCTGCGCGGGGGGGGGGGGGGGGGGGGGGGGGGGGCGGCCAGAGGGTCACCCACGTTCACGACGGGCTGGGATCTAGGCTTTTGACCTTTCCCGGTGAGATTATACACGCAGGTGCTCGGCTAAGCGACACATTAAAAGATGACGTCCAGTTTGTCCTGTCACCGGGCCACAGGCGTCCTGGTGCACATCCTCCTGCCCGTGGCTCGGAATAGTCAGGTTCTACTGAAATACTTCGTGCTCTGAACAATAACTTGTTAAATGTAAATATTTAACACATATGCCAATTAAAAAAAAATTTTTTTTCTTTAACTGATTGCCTCAAAAAAAAAAAAATGTGCCCCAGGAGTTCCAGCCAGCTTGGAGGCTCTGGGCGTTCAGCAGATCTGGCCTTGAATTCCAGCTCTGCAGCCATTTGTGGGAGGTTGGGATAAATCGGCTGTAAAACAGGAGTGAAATCACCAGCCTCACAGGCCTATTAGGATTAAATAAGAAATACATGACAGCCTTTGCTGAAGGGGTGTCCAAAGGCGAACTTGCCTTTCTTTTTCCTGCAACACTAAGGCCTGTTTCTGCAAATGGGAGACTTTCATGCTTTTTTTTTTTTTTGTCTTCACCCCTTTTCAATTAATTGGTTATTAATTTATTATTAGTTCATTAATTAATGGTGGAGGAGAGGGAGAGAGAATCTTAGGCAGGATCCACAGAGGATCCAGTACAGAGCCTGATGCTGGGCTGGATCACAACCCTGAGATCATGACTTGAGCCAAAATCAAGAGTTGGATGCTTAACTGACTGAGCCACCCAGGCACCCCCCCACCTCCTTCTTTTTTATACAGGTCTCATAAAACTTGTTTTGGTAAAATAATTAACACTTTCAAATTTTGCATTCAATCTGGGAACAGCTTGCTCATAGCAACATTCTATTTTTAAAATCATCAACAAGATGTAAAAATATTCATGCAGGACCTGTGCGAAACTTGATGGACTGGGTATTGTTTAACATTCTTTCAAATAACTTGTTAGTTCAAATTCTCTAGAATTCACTGGATGCTTCCTTTTGATTTTTAGTTTGTCCTTGTTGATATGCGGCTCAGCAGGTAAGTATTCTGAAAGCTCTTCAACTGTATGCGTTACTAGAAAATACTTCACCTTGTTTCATTCTTTTTTTTTTAATTTTTATTTATTTATGATAGTCACAGAGAGAGAGAGAGAGAGGCAGAGACACAGGCAGAGGGAGAAGCAGGCTCCATGCACCGGGAGCCCGATGTGGGATTTGATCCCGGGTCTCCAGGATCGTGCCCTGGGCCAAAGGCAGGCGCCAAACCGCTGTGCCACCCAGGGATCCCACCTTGTTTCATTCTTGTTTATACTCCTAGTAACAGCTAAAAGAGCTAGCACCATAGTTTTTTAAGTGGATGGCTTCGAACGAATTTTACATCTATCATATTGGTAGGTGAAAAAAGGAGATTCAATTATATCAACAAGTAATGTACCTTTCTTTTACTATTACTCCCTTCTTTTTTCAAAGCCAGCTTTCATATACAGGCATACCTTGGAGAATTTTGGTTTCCAGACCACCACAATAAAGTGAATATTGCAACAAAGCTAGTGAAATGAATTTTTTGGTTTTCTAGTGCATATAAAAATTATGTTTGCCTTATACTGTAGTTAAGTGTTCTGTAGGAGTATGTCTAAAAAACTAATGTCCATACCATAATTAAATAATACTTTCTTGCTAAAAAAAATGCTACCATTTGAGCTCTCAGCAAGGGTCTTGCCTCAATGTTGATGGCTGTTGACTGATCAGGATGGTGGGTGCTGAAGGCTGGGGAGGCTGGGGCGATATCTTAAAATAAGACAATTAAGTTTGCAGCTCAATGGACACTTCAAGAATGATTTCTCTAGCATGTGATGCCATTTGATATAGTGTTTTGCCCACAGTAGAACTTCTTTCAAAATTGGAGTCAATCCTCTCAAACCCTGCTGCTGCTCTATCAACTAAGTTTATGAAATATACTAAACCTTTTGTTGTCATTTCAACAATCTTCACAGTAGATTCCATCTGAAGAAACCCACTTTCTTAGCTCATCCATAAGAAGCAACACATTTGTTCAAGTTTTGTTGTGAGACTGAAGCAATTCAGTCCCATCTTCATGCTCCTTGCTCTTTCCACCCCCATCTGCAGTTTCTTCCTCTCCTGAAGTCTTGAACCCCTCAGTCCTCCATGAGGGTTAGAATGAACTTCTTCCAAACTCCTATTAATGTTGGCCTTTTGACCTCTTCTCGTGAGTCACGGATGTTTTTCATGGCATCTAGAATGGTGAATCCTTTTTAGGTTTTCAATTTACTTTGTCCAGATCCATCAGAGGTATCATAAGGCAGCTACACCTTTTTGAAATGTTTCTTAAGTAAGATTTGAATGTCGAAATGACTTCTTGATCCACGGGCTGCAGAAGAGATACGGTAGCAGGCACGAGAGTAACATTCATCTGACTGCAGATCTCCATCCGAATTCTTGGGTGACCACGTACATTGTCAATGAGCAGTAATATTTTGAAATGAATTGTGCTTTTCTGAACAGTAGGTCTCAACAGGGGCTTAAAATACTTAGCAAACCATGCTGTAAACAGATGTGCTGCCACTCAGGCTTAGTTGTTCCATTTATAGAGCAGACAGTGTAATTCTTTTTTAAAAAGATTTTTATTTATTTGAAAGAGAACAAGTGAGCATGAGGAGGGGCAGAGGGATAAGCAGACTCCGTGGTGAGTCCGGAGCCCCATGCAGAGCTCAATCCCAGGACCCCGGGATCATGACCTGAGCCACCTAGGCGTCTCTAGCATAATTCTTTAGTGCCCTATGATGTTGGAATGAAAATGAGTATTGGCTTCCTCTTAAAGTCACTGGAGCATTAGCTCCTGACTAGTCAGCCCGTTCTTTGAAGCCAGAGATTGACTTCTCTCTAGCTATCATAGTCCTAGAAGGTATCTTCTTCCAATAGAAGGCTGTTTCATCTACATTGAAAATATTTAGCGTAGCCACCTTCATTCATCATCTTAGCTAGGTCTTCTGGATAGCTGGCTGCTTTGATTTGTACTTTATGTTATGGAGACATTGTCTTTCCTTAAAGCTCCTGACCAACCTCTACCAGCTCTGAACTTTTCTTCTGCAGCTTCTTCACCTCTTTCAATCTTCATAGAATTGAAGAGTTAAGGCTTTGCTCTGGATTAGGTTTTAGCATAAGGTAATGTGGTTGGTTGGTCCTCTGTCTACACTAACATTAACACTTTCTCCCCAACAGCAATCAGGCTGTTTTGCTTTATCCTTGTGTATTCACTGGAGTAGCATTTTTTCCTTCAAGAACTTTTCCTAAAGGATACAGTCAACAAAACTAAAAGACAACCTACAGAATGGGAGAAGGTATTTGCAAATGACGTATCAGATAAAGGGCTAGTTTCCAAGATCTATAAAGAACTTATTAAACTCAACAGCAAAGAAACAAACAATCCAATCATGAAATGGGCAAAAGACATGAAGAGAAATCTCACAGAGGAAGACATGGACATGGCCAACATGCACATGAGAAAATGTTCTGCTTCCCTTGCCATCAGGGAAATACAAATCAAAACCACAATGAGATCCCACCTCACACCGGTGAGAATGGGGAAAATTAGCAAGGCAGGAAACCACAAATGTTGGAGAGGATGCGGAGAAAGGGGAACCCTCTTGCACTGTTGGTGGGAATGTGAACTGGTGCAGCCACACTGGAAAACTGTGTGGAGGTTCCTCAAAGAGTTAAAAATAGACCTGCCCTATGACCCAGCAATTGCACTGCTGGGGATTACCCCAAAGATACAGATGCAGTGAAACACCGGGACACCTGCACCCCAATGTTTCTAGCAGCAATGGCCACAATAGCCAAACTGTGGAAGGAGCCTCGGTGTCCATAGACAGATGAATGGATAAAGAAGCTGTGGTCTATGTATACAATGGAATATTCCTCAGCCATTAGAAATGACAAATACCCCCCATTTGCTTCGACGTGGATGGAACTGGAGGGTATTATGCTGAGTGAAATAAGTCAATCGGAGAAGGACAAACATTATATGGTCTCATTCATTTGGGGAATATAATAGTGAAAGGGAATAGAGGGGAAGGGAGAAGAAATGGGTAGGAAATATCAGAAAGGGAGACAGAACATGGAAGACTTCTAACTCTGGGAAACAAACTAGGGGTGGTGGAAGGGGAGGAGGGCGGGGGGTGGGGGTGACTGGGTGACAGGCACTGAGGGGGGCACTTGACGGGATGAGCACTGGGTGTTATTCTGTATGTTGGCAAATTGAACACCAATAAAAAATAAATTTATTATTAAAAAAAAAACTTTTCCTTTGCATTCACATATGGGCTAACTGGTGCAAGAGGCAGAACTTTCGGCCTTTCTTGGCTTCCCACTTTTCCTTCACTAAATTTAATCATTTTTAGCTTGTGATATAAAGGGAGAGATGTGCAATCCTTCCTCTCACTTGAATACTTAAGAGGCCACTGTAGGGTTATTAATTGGCCTAATTTCAATATTGTTGTCTCTCAGGGAATACAGAGGTGCAAAGAGAGACAGAAAGAGGACAATGGCCCATTGGTGGAGCACCAGGACGCAATTTATCAGTTAGGTTCATTACCCTTTATGGGAGTGGTTTGTGACACTGCCTAAAATTATAGCAACATCAAAGATCACTGATTAATGTAGCAAATAGACCTTTGTGACAAAAAATCCTGCATTATCTATAAAGTGCAGTAAAATGAGGTGTGCCTATAACCACAAAGTTCAGGTGATACTTTTATCAACACACACACACACACACACGATGGTTATATAGTTGGTGGAGACAGAAGACTGGGTTCTGACCCAACTGCAGTGTTCACAGGTGGGCTGCTGAGCATGCCCCTCTGTCTGTCCAAGAGTCAGCTGTCATCCACAAGATAAATGGGTTGAAGGTAGAGTTCTGAAGTCGACGCGCACACGTCAGAAACTGTATTTCTATCCTGCTCCCCTCGACAGCCAAACAGCACATTGTTTCTGAATCCTGTACAGAACTGCAGTGAGCGAGGGGAGGAAGCTAACCATCAGGACACCATTGGTGGCTGATTTGCTGTTGGTGACCTGGAGTAAAGGTGGGGAGGGTGTCGTCGTGGGAAAGGAGGTGGGCATTCTTTGTCTCTTCAAGGATCCTGGGAGTGAGCACTCAACCCAGCTTGGTGCTTTTGCAAGAGAAAGTTCTTTAGCTGGTTGAAACCCTGGATCTGTTGTATTTCCCCTTCAATTAGTGCATACAGGCTAACGCAGAAATTGAGAGTATGAAGGGGATGAAAATGACCTATCTCATCACCTAATGAGAGCTACTACTAACATTGTAGATTTTCCAGGAATAGATAATAGTTTTATATCCTTTTCTAAATCACGCAGTGTATTTTCCTATTGCCATTTTTTCATTTTTTAATGGCTGCATATTTTTCCATCAAAAGCACATGATGTGCTTTTTTAGAGCCTTTCCAACTTTCCATTAGAGAAAATGAATATTCTTGTAGTGTATCTTCTGCTGAATCTTTTCTCCATGCTAGATTGCTAGGATATTACCAGTACAGAAGTTACAAGCTTTGTAAAGACTCTATTACTAATATTTTCTGGAAAGGTTTCATTGCATGCCCCTCACTAAATCCTTATTGATATCATTATATTTAAATAACGGATATTATTAAGTTATTAGGTCAAATACAGAGCTAAACTCTTTTCCTTTCTTGAATTACTGGTCAGGTTGAATATCTTTCAAGTGGTTACTGGACATCCATACATTTTTTTTCAAGTTGTTTGATTATACTACATGCCCACTGTTCTTGTTTTCTTGTTGACTTGTAAGAGTTACTTATTTAGAGGCTTTTTCTTTTTTTCCCCTTTTGGAAGTGACATCAAGGATTAATTTATCTGATTAAATTCTTTAAACAAGCTAGATGAAATGGAAGTTTCAGTATCTGTATAGTTTTATTAATGTCTTTTCACTCTGTTCCTCTTTCATAATGATAAAAAGAGCAAATCACTTCACAGCAAAATGTAACCATACAGAATTCAAAAATGGACATGGAAGCTCCTGGAACCAGTCATTTATCACAGAATGAACAAAGTCAATTTTTGAATGTACAATCACTTTTCTTCATACTTAACTCGAAATGAGTAAACAGAATTTTATTCGAACTTTACAAATATCCTTTACATTTATTTAGCCTGAGATTAAGCGTGAGAAAATCTGACCTGCAGTTAGATATCACTGCCCAAACAGTTAGCATCTGAAAATAAAGCTGCAAATGGACATGCATTTACCAAACAGAAATAAAACATCCTTATGGACTCTGACAATGAATACTGACCCAAACCGAACTTCAATGTGGTTCTACATGATCTTCGGAGCCCAAAAGTGTCTATTACTAAATAATGATTAAAAAAAAAAAAAAGTCTGCAAATGACAAATTATGAAGGTGTGTCCCAATGCAGAATTTTACTTCAACATTTCTACAGCTGCTGCTTTAGTAGTACTACTAAAAAATCGACTCCCCAATCCTTAGTATTCAATATGTACTTGAAAACATGTAGCAGCATGGTACGATTCATTTTTATAAATATTAGTACCTGTAATAAAATATAAAAAGAGAGTCTCCCTTTTTCAAATATCAAGTCTCTGAATGCTTCATTCATCCTTTGGTTTCAAACCCATACAATGCAGGCATATTACATTGTAGATTTAGCTTTGAGAAAGAATACTGTGCATCTGTTGGGGAGGGAGGGGTGCTAGGGAATACCAAAGCACTACAGTATAGAAAGGAAACATTGAAGCAAAAATACTTTCTGAATATATACTGTACATCATGTAAACAAACATTCATAAGAATCAACACAGGCCAAAATATTGTTTTCTGGGAATTCAGAATCTTCTTCCTTTTGAATCACACACACACTGAAGATGATTTTTGTTAAGAAAAATGGAGCCTGTTCCTATATTTGCTTATGTGCTTAAATATCTTGGAAACAATTATTACATTCATTTGCTAACGGTTTGTCCTCTTAGTTGGCTGGCTGTTGCAAACAAGGAATACAGAACTATTATTTCAGTACCTGTTTTCCATTTAATACTAGCTAAGTAATATATATATAATTAATTCATCTTTATCAGTCCATATTAGTAATATAAATAGATTAAGTGAAGCAGTGAATTTCAAAATTTGTGCAGGGGAAACTAGTTGATAATTTGTTTCCAATAAGGCTAGTAGCAAAATAATTACTACAAAGTCAGTCCAAGCTAGTAGTAAACCCCTGATTTAGCAAGCTGAATCCATGTTTGAAGTTAGGTCATTTAAATTCCTGTATATTACTGTGCAAATCTAGAATTTCCTATGTAAAAGAGAGTGCTGGTAGCATCAAAATCCTGTAATAAGAGAATGAAATACTGATTAGGTTTTGAAAGGCAGAGCTACTATATGAAGAAATCTGAATGTCTTAATGACAGTATCACAGCAATGGCCTCAGGATTCCCTTAACGAATCCAAAACTAAGAAAGACAATTCATTAGTCAGTAATGTTCTGAGGCAGAAGTCTAAATTTGAAGCAAGGAATGGACATAAAACCAAAAATGCGTTTTCTACTATGACCATATGCAAGTATTTCAAGCTTTATGTCAACATTTTGTACCAGCAGCAGCCCCCTCTAGAAGGAAAAAGCTTGGTCACGACTATCCATCCCTCTTCAAAGCTTCCAGTCTTTGAAGGAGTGCGTTTCCAAATGCTTCCCGGTAGGCAGGGCTGAGTGTATCCAGCAACGAGTAGACAGTTTCATGATAGGGAGTGTGTAAGTGATCATCCACTTGGTCAAAAGCATAACCTACCACCTACAAGAGAAATGCAACAGTGGATCAAATAACTAGATTTAACTTGGTACAGAAAGCAAAAATGTGTTTACTGGGGCCATTCTTCAATGACTCAATTTCTCAATCAATAGAATATGCATATTTCTTTCATTTTTTTAAAGATTTATTTATTTATTTATTTGATAGAGAGAGAGAAAGAGAGAGAGCTATCACAAGCAGGGGGAGTGGCAGAGGGAGAGGCAGGCCCCCATCTGAGCAGGAAGCCTGATGTGGGGCTCATGACCTGAGCCAAAGGCAGATGCTCAACCCACTGAGCCACCCAGGCACCCTGACTAAGTGTATTTCTAAGCAGTCTGAAACTTAAAGGAACATCACAAACAAAATGCCCTCTTTATCATCTTTTTCTCAAAATGTAAAAGGTTTAATTTACCTACTCCTGAACCTAAAAAGGGATGTCAGAAGAAATGTCACAAGGAATGTAAAAGCCTACACAGAACAGGTATTTCATTTTCATAGACTGAAACGTGCTTCTATTTATTCCCACACCTACTGAGGATCAACCATACAAAGGCACCAGAACAGATGCTATATTATCAGTCCATATTTTTATTATTTATTTAAACTCTTTTATAGAGCCCTAAAAACTGCTTATAGTTTCGATCCTGCTTTACAATTAGTTACATTACTAATTCAACATTACTAACACATCACTTATCTGACAGGGAAACAAATGCTCAACTCTGTGAGATCAAAGGGAATGCTGTTCTGTGTGTGTGTTTTCTCTAAACACCGTGAAAGCTTTTGTCCCCAACAAGATCTATCTTGGTTCACCAGCAGTGTTGGGCAAAATCAACTTAGCTTTTGTTGACTAAAGCTGGTGAATTCCCTATATAAACTAATTTTTTAAGACATCTATCCAAGAAGACTCACCTTTAAGTTACAAGTGGCTTTGCTGTTGTTTTAAATGAAAGCAGAGGCAGATGTGTCAGGATGATGAATCACAGCTCTTTGGAACCATGCTGTGTTGTAGCACTTTCTACACCACATACCACTGTTTGCCCCTCCTTTCCCTGCTAGCCTACAGTCTATTTTTTTTTTTTAAACTTTATTTTTTTAATTTTTTTTTTTAATTTTTATTTATTTATGATAGTCACAAAGAGAGAGAGAGTAGGGAGAGGCAGAGACACAGGCAGAGGGAGAAGCAGGCTCCATGCACCGGGAGCCCGATGTGGGATTCGATCCTGGGTCTCCAGGATTGCGCCCCAGGCCAAAGGCAGGCGCCAAAACGCTGCGCCACCCAAGGATCCCCCTACAGTCTATTTCTAATTTCCAACACAGGATAGTTGCTCAGTAAAAGCTAACTGAGTAAGACTGCAAAGACAAATATTGGAATATCTACGTGCCAGGTTTCTAACGGCTCTAGACCTTTCTGCAAACTATTCATATAAGCATCCTTCAAATCCTTTTTAGTTTTTTTTCCTGATCTCTAGGCTATAGATAAAGAAGCAGGGTGCAGACAGGTTGAATGACTCACCCAAGATTCCTCAAATTCACATGTTCGGCTTCTGACTCTGATCAGAATGCTTCCTACCTTCCACAGTCACCTCAGAACTAATCAGTGTAAGACTGAATGAATATACACAGGATGATTGATCTCTACTTTGGATTTGCCTATTTCTATTTAAGATGCACCCACTTCTAAGACTACCTGCTTTTAGCACAAGGTCAGGGATTTAGGAGGGAGAGCACAAAGACTGGTTAATCTAGGTACTACTCCCAAAGCAAAGGAGCTACCGGTGGGGCAGTTATGAGGAATTGGAAGTAGTGAAGATGCCAGATTGGCAATTTATTTCAGTGGAGGTGACTGCCAGTCAATGGATACATAGAACACATAGTTTGAGCAAACTGAATCTAGTGAAATAAAAAGATATTTGTGTGCTTAACATTGTCTGACATTCTTACCTACTCAGGCCTTGCCCTGTACCTTAGGATACTCTGCAACTTTGCAGGACTACCCTTAGGTATACTAACAAAAGTCAGAGATCTTTTGGCTAAGGTTGACAATTATTAAAGTCAAACTAAATTTTGGAATTTCTAATATCTATTCCTTTGTTCAGGTCAGAAATTTTCCTAACAGCAAGTTTTGGGTTGTTTATTTATTTATTTATTTACTATTTTTGAAGGATTTTATTCTCAAGCAATCACTATACCCAAAGTGGGGTTCCAACCTACAACCAGGAGATCAAGGTGCCCCAGTGAGTTTTGTTGTTTTAAATGATAAGTTGCTCTTGGCCAGGGATTTCTACTCTTCTAAATTCAAGATTCTGTTTCAAAGGTTGCAGAGGTGTCACTCTCTCTAGAAAAGCTCACACACAGGAAAAGACACTCTTGCAAATCTGGAGGCAGATATTCTGCTGTGACTTAATTCTGACCTAACAGCTGGAGGGCAGAGCAATCAGGTATGTTGTTTTAGTAGAAGAGACATTTTATAAAAAGTGGGAAAAGATCCTCTCAACATGATTGCAAAGCTCACCTAAGCACAGAATGCCTACTTCTGGTGGATATATTTAGCTATAGGCAAGAAATAAATTAATTTGGGGGGTTATGTTCAAAACAAAGTAACACTGTAAATCAAATGTTTTTCTTTTTCAAAAAACTCAAAGACTTTAGAATTAATAAGAATAACTAGAGAAAAAGAGCTTTTCTTACAAAGGTCTTGGACCTGAGGCACTTGGGTGGTGCAGTTGGTTGAGTGCCTCCTTCTTGGTTTTGGCTCAGGTTGTGATCTCAGAGCTGTGAGATGGAGCTCCCCTGCCGGGCTCCAGGCTCAGCAGGGAGTCTCCTTGAGATGTTCTCTCTCTCCCTCTCCCCCCAAACCTCTGCTCTCTTTAAAAATAAAAAAATAAATCTTAAAAAACTTTTTTGGATGTTGTGTTCTCAGTTAACAATCTTCTTGCCCCCCGACCCCTGCCCCCTAAAGTGGTAAAAATAACAATAAAAAGTTTTTTTTTTTTTTTCTATAAAGAAGTGACTTACCCTTAGCCCTGCTTCAGTGAGCTCGAGGCAGTATCTGTTCCTCTCTCTTGTTTCCACATTGATATAGGCAACATCATCAGCACAGCGCAGGTTTTTGGAGACAAACATGTTATTAACAGCAAAGAGAACGTCATTTACAACTGCTTCAGCTTCTAGCTTCATGTCTTTCATATCAGCTTCTTCAAAACCATTAAGCTCTGCATCTTCTTCAAACCCTGACATGCTGCTCAGCTCCATGGGATTACAGTCTGTTTCCATTCTGCAAAGGAGTAGATATAAAACATGTTTACAGAGAGACATTCCAAATACTGTTGTTTGATTAAGAGGAGCTATGCCTTAATATAAAACATTAACTAGCTAACAACTTTTAAGGAAAATACTGTCTAAAACCATTTCCAGGGGGATCCCTGGGTGGCTCAGCAGTTTGGCGCCTCCCTTTGGCCCAGGGCGCGATCCTGGAGTCCTGGGATCAGGTCCCGTGCCGGGCTCCCGGCATGTTATCCCTCTGCCTGTGTCTCTGCCTCTCTCTCTCTTTATGTCTATCATAAATTAAAAAACAAAAAACAAAAAAACAAAAAAACCCAAAACCATTTCCAAGTTGTTTTTCACAGACATGTATAGATTTTCAAAAAAAGAGGTTTTCTACTCTTCCCCTAAAGGTTAATTCCCATAGTGATATAATTCAGAATATTAGCTTTCACTTTTTTCCAATAATGCGTCAGTAAAAATCCTGGTACATAACTCTTTTTAATGTGTAATTATTTTTCTAGGGTAGATATTTAAAATTGGAATTGCTGAGTCAAAGTGTATGCTCATTTTAACTTTCAACAGATACTGCTGATTCACCTTCAAAAAAAGGGCTGTACTGATTTATCCTCCACAAATAGAATGAGAGACTATATTCTTTTTCATTACCCTCTTTACAATCCTTGTTAATATTTGTCAATCTGAGAGGCAAAGAATGATGCCTCATTGTCTGAATATGTATTTCTTTGATTAAACATCTTTTTGATATTTATAGGATATTCTTAGTTCCAAGATCATACAGCTGTAAAAAGCAGAAATGGAAATGAACTCAGATTGTTAAATCAGAATTGAAATCTTCACCTACTATAGTGCACAACTTCTCAATGGCTCTTTTTAGGACTTCTGGATTTGAGGTTTTGCATACAAGGGTCTTTTCCACCCCATGATTACATTTTAAAAACCTCTTAGGTTGTCTTCTAAGTTCCCATTCTCTACACGGATGGTTAACTTTCTGATCCACCTAGAATTTATTTTGTATAGCTTTGTTTTTGAAATGGATGGCTTACTGTCCCAACACCATTTATTAAATGACTCATGTTTTCACCACTTCTTTGAACTGATCCAAATACTATAATTGGAAAAATATCATTTCTCAGGCTAACTCAATCCAACGTTACTGCCAGGTTGCTATGGAGTTCTAGCTTCTCTTCTGTGATGTGGTAGCAGTGAGTATTGTTAAAATTCAAAATGTATGAATGAGAAAAGTTAATGAATGTCAAAATGCACTGGAATGCAGGAATTTTCAGAAGAAAACATGCTTTCTTTTTAGCTGCAGGCTTTAAAAGTAAATTCAGATTTCATTTCTCTGAACTGGATTAAGCATTCATTGTCCTGAATGTAGTAGGACTCTTCAACTTGTTATGAGCATTTATATAATTCTTTTAGTACCTTAAAAATTCCATCTCTTTTTCTATAGTACTGACTTGTGCCCTATTTGTAATTTTCAAAATCCTCTAAGTTAGTGGTTTTTACCATGGCCACTGACCCTACCTCAGAGAAACTGAATAAAAATCTCTGGGAGATTTTTCTGCATATTTTTTAGAGTTTAGAGATTCTACTGTATGGCCACTGCTCTAAAATTATTCGCAAAAATCTTAAGGAGTTAAAGAGTTTCTGTAGCTGTACATAGTTTGCCATCATAAAAGGCAAACTAGTTGCTAAAGGCAGTTTATGACAAACTATGTCTAACCATTTAAAAAAATGCATAGCAAATGTACTAGTAACATATTCTTCCAATCCTGTTCCAACTAATGATGTTTATGGTTCCTTTACCTTGAGTCCTATAGCACTCTACAGAATTAGTCCCTCATTCCTAGCAAGTTAATTTTATCAATTATTGCTGGGGCAATTTGTCAGATAACTGGAATCTAATATTGACTTATATATATGAAAGTGAAAACATTTTTCTTTTTCTTTAATTTTTTTAAAGATTTTATTTATTTATTCATAGACACAGAGAGAAAGAGGCAGAGACACAGGCAGAGGGAGAAGCAGGCTCCATGCAGGGAGCCCGATGTGGGACTCGATCCTGGGTCCCCAGGATCACACCCCAGGCTGCAGGCGGCGCCAAACCGCTGCGCCACCGGGGCTGCCCAACATTTGTTTTTCTAAAACTTTCTACCTTATCCTAAAAATAATCATTCTACTCATTATAATAATCGGTTTCATGTGTAAGAAAATAATCCATTTTATTATTTTACAGAGTCAGTGTTGAAGATTTTGAAATGGAACTGTCCATTATTGTCTCTTACTATCTCTTACTATCATGAATACCAAATATCTTTGTTTTGCTTAAGTGATCAAGTACTCAATTATGGATGTCAGGAATAATAATCACTACATTAAAAAGATGATGAGAAAGCTTGACAAGCTTTTAAAGCAAGAGTCTAATTCACTGCAATTAGGACCTTAATGATGGAGAAAGATGAAGAATCCAACATCAAAATGGAAGAAACCCTTACAGGTCCATGAAGTATGTCATCAAGTTGCTGCTGTGTAATAATTAGCACCAACGGGCATAAAAGAGAGACAACTTTCCTAACTGCAAAGTTTTAGAAGATTTTTTCTAAAATGTCTTGGGGCACCCTGGATGGCACAGTTAGTTGAGCGTCTGACTCTAGATTTTATGATCTCAGGGTCATAAAATTGAGCACTGTGTCAGGCTCTATGCTGGGCATGGGAGCTGCTTGGGATTCTCTCTCTCCTCCTCCCTCTTTACCCCCTCCTGCCCGCTGCCATGCTCACTCGCTTGCTCTCTCTCTCTCAAATAAATGACTTTACATGATGCATATAAAAGACACATTCAGAACTTCAGGTAATGATACATATACATGAAAATGATACATTTTAGTACTGAAGCATTATGTAAGCTAATATTTTACACTAGTGTTACTTCAAGATACTATAATTTATCTTTTATGCATTGTAACAAGCTCCTGATTATTACCAATATCCTTTTCCATTCCTAATAGCACCCTGATTTTCTTAGGGGAATCATAACACCTTCTTGCCTTACTGAGTAAAGCAACCAAGCAACATGAGGGAGACTGACTCCAATCCTGGCTAGAGACTATGCTGATAATCACCATATGAATTCCTCCCAGTCGCTCCAATCCAGAGCAGCTTCAGTACACAGCCCAGTTGTTCCTGGTAGCCATTCCGGATGGGGAAACTAGCCCAAGGATGCGGCTAACGGTGGGAAAGAAGAGAGCCGAGAGATTCACAGGGAAATGGAGCCACGGTCTTGACACCTGACCAATCTTCACATTTTTCAGTTACTGAATCCAACAAATTCCCATTCTTTTACTGGCAACTAAAAGCATCCCAATTGATTTAGAAGCCTACTCAAAATGAAAAGCAGTGATTGATCTAGCTCTTCAACAGCTTTATAAAAGTAAAGAGATTTTAAAAAATGGAACTCTGTATTTTTGTGCCGGTCATTCAGAAAATGCTTAATAAAAGCTCTGTAGAATGTGAATAATTATCAGTATGTGTCTGTATTAGTTTCCTCTTGCTGCTGTAACAAATTACCACAAACCTGTGGCTTAAAACAACACAAGTGAATTTTCTTTTAATTCTAGATGTGAGAAATCTAAAATCCAGGTAGCAGCAGGGATGTATTACTTCTGGAGCCTTCAGTGGATAATGTTTCCTTGCCTTTTCTGCTTCTAGACACTGACTGCATTTCTTGCCTCATGGTCCCCTCCTCCACCTTCAAAACACATCACTACATCCTCTGGATCGGTGGTTAACACCTCCTTTTTCTGAATCTTGACACGGGCACCCCTTTTACAAGGAGTCTCGTGCTTACATTGGGATATGTCCCTGTCTGAGGTCCTAAAGTTAATCAATAGGCAAAGTTCCTTTTATCATATAAGGTAATGCATTCAGTTTCTGGGACTAAAATACAGACATCTTTGGGGGCCTCTTCTGTCTACCACAGTGTCTGTAGCCTATTAGATAAGGAATACAAAGGTAGTCAAAGAGACTTCGTTTTCTGACCTTACTTTTAGGAAGCTGTAGTTTATTTTTAATAAACACATTGCACGGGCAGTGTAAAGTACTAGACAGTTTACAGTGCTCTCTTAAAAGAAGGCCCAGAGTACTTGCCAAGTTTAGTGCCTTCTTTGCAAAGATTCCTTGACAATAGTTTCATGCTTTGTATTCTGTAACTCCAGTACCATGATCACCACAAAATGTACCTGGGGTAGTGTTTCAATTAAAGGTAGCATCTCAAGGCTGACAAGGGGTTTATTAAGGATCCTAAATTAAGAGCTCTGTCCAGCTACTTGATTCTAAATTTTATTTTTATTTTTATTTTTTTATTTATGATAGTCACAGAGAGAGAGAGAGAGAGAGAGGCAGAGACACAGGCAGAGGGAGAAGCAGGCTCCATGCACCAGAAGCCCGATGTGGGATTCAATCCCCGGTCTCCAGGATCACACCCTGGGCCAAAGGCAGGCGCTAAACTGCTGCGCCACCCAGGGATCCCCCGCTACTTGATTCTAGATGGTGACTGGCCTATCCAATTAGATTCTCTCTTGAGGAGACTGAACACAGAGCCATGAAGGTCTCACCAACATGAAGGCAGTTGGTGGTGATGGTGCTAGAACTACGGCAGTCAGGATGGCTTGATCAATGGGACACTAAAGAAGTGGCATCTACATTTCTGATTATGCATCTCATTAACTAAAAATACTTTAAACAGATACTTGTTATATGTATATGTATTTACATACACATTCTACTATAATTAAAATATTAAAAACACATAAATATGAATTTAAACAGGAGAAGCTAAAATATGAACTATAAGCTTATTTTCTCTTACTTCTCAACGGATTATCTCATGTACTTGAGTGTGGAGGCCAGCACCACAGAGGAGGAGATGGGTGCCCATTTCAGGGAAGAGAAATTACTAAAATTACTACTCACACATTAGAGCTGCTGTCTGGTTACTGGAATGACTCTCTCATCAGTAGGAATCTGGTAAAAATCCTTGATTTCTCTCTTTCTGCAGGCAAAATAATTTATCATTGTACAGGAAATTCTAGACCAACAGAACTTTGTGCAATGAAAGAAACATTCTTTATCAGCGCTGTCAAAGACAGTAGCTACAGCTACTGGTTAAAGTGACTGAGGAACTCAATCTCAAATTTCAGTTAATTTTCATTCATCTAAGTTTAAATAGGTAATGGCTCTTGTATCAGTGTGGGTATAGACCTTTGGGAATACTTTTGGATACACGGTAATCAACTCCGTTTACATTACAGTTGGAAAAAAAATCAGTAGATATAAAGGAACTAAATTAAACTTATTTTATATATGAGTAGCAAGATTTGGAAATACATGTTAAAAAAAAATCTGAATCTCAGTACTCTATGGAGAGGAATTAACCATCTTGTTTCAAATGGCAAAAGGTAATGAATTACTTATGTTTTGTGATCTTGTCAATTTATACTCTAAGTTTATCATATATTGTAATTATTAAAAATAATCCACTGTACATCTACATATCCAGCATTTCTCTAAGCATCAGAATACTAATTAAAGAGGTCTACTGGTGGGGCGCCTGGGTGGCTCAGTTGGTTGGACGTCCAACTCTTGAATTCAGCTCAAGTCATTATCTTGGGAGCCTGAGACTGAGTCCTGAGTTGGGTTCTGCACCCAGTGGGGAGTCTGCTTGAGATGCTCTCTTTCTCTCCCCCACCCTTGGTGGCACTCTAATATAAATGAATCTTAAAAAAAAAAAAAAAAAAGGTGTCTATTGGTATTATAGCTTAATTTGGGAAGACAAGCTCATGAAATATGTACATAAATATTAATGCTACACACATGCATCATAATTATAACCTAAGAAGTGTACTTAATTTTGGGTGACAGGTAGTTAGAGAAAGCAATGGTATGTTTGGTCTTATTACAAACTTACCACTAAAGTTGTATGAGCCTGGGCTGGCCGCGTAACCTCACTGGACTCATGATTTTCTCAGCTATGAAATAAGGGGAACAGACAAGAAACTCTTTACTGTTCTTGAGAGCTCTGATATTTTGTGATCTATGACATAATTGTTAGTTATGATGGGGCTTGACTTTGACTCATGGAAGAAGTCAGTCAAAACTGGTCTTGAATGAGCACAGGTGAAATTATGGATGAAGCAGAAAGGACTTGAGAGTTGTAAAGAATTCTTCACAGGGAACAAAGCATAAGCAATAACCTGCATGGGGTGTGGCAGGAATTCTAAGGAGACTAGCCTAACTAGTCTAATGCAAGGACAATGTTAGGAGAGTAATCGAGGGGTGCCTGGGTGGCTCAGTGGTTGAGTGCCTGCTTTCAACTCAGGTTGCGATGGGGATTGGGTCCCTTATCAGGCTCCCTGTGGGGAGCCTGCTTCTCCCTCTGCTTCTGTCTCTGTGTCTCTCATGAATTAATAATTTTTTTTTTTTAAAAGGAGAGTAATAGCCCAATTTAAAGTGTGCTGATACCCAGAGAGAAGAATTTGATTTTGGTATAATAGCCTCTTTTAAACCCTTTGAGAATGGTTAACAGCAACAGTCTACATTTCAAGTGGGTTTCTTTCAGGCAGCATATGGTTTGGTCCTGCTTTTATATGCAATCTGGCAATTTCTACCTTTTAATTGTAGTGTTTAGGCCTTTTATATTTAACATGACTGCTATAATTACTGATGTGGTTCCTATCTATTTTGCTATTATCTATTTGTACCATCTGTATTCTCTTCGCTTTTCCTTATTTTTCTGCCTACTTTTGGACTGACCACTTTTTAGGATTCTATTTTACATCCTTTGGTGGCTTACGAACTCTGTTTTTAGTGGTTAGTTTACACGATACATCTGTAATTACACTATACATCTGTAATTATCACAGTCTACCTTTAACCTTGAAGTGATATGTACTTCATGTAGAGCATAAGAACTTTACAAGAGTATACTATATTGCCTTTTTAATATTTTTGTCATATTTTACTTCTACGTGCTACAAACTTCATAATACATACATACTTTTGTTTTAAACAGTATAATTTTTCAGCAATTTAGATAAGAAAGTGTTTTATATTCAACCACATAATTACTATTTCTGGTGCTCTGTGTTCCTTTGTGTTTACTTATACTCACATCTATGATCTGTATCACATCCTCTGCCTGATGGATTTCCTATAACATTTCCTGTAGTGCAGACCTGCTGTTAATGAATTCTTTCAGTTTTATTTATGAGAGAGAGAATGCACGTGCGCATGATGGGGTAGAGGGAGAGGGAGAAGCAGGCTCCTTCCTCAGCAGGGAGCCTGATGCGGGACCTGCGTCAAAGGCAGATGCTTAACAACTGAGCCACTCAGGTGTCTCTTTCGGCTTCTGTATATCTAAACAAGTCTTCTTTTCACCTTCAGTTTTGAAAGATATTTTTGCTGGGTATAGAATCCTGGGTTGACAGTCTCCCCACTCTAAGATTTTAAAACTCTCTCTCTACTATTATTTTGCTTACATTATTTCCCGTGAAAAATCTAATGTCATTGCTGTCTTTGTTCCTCTGGGTGTAGTTTTCCTGATTTCTTTTGCTTGGGGCTTTTCAAACATTAATTTGTCCCTCTTCTTTTTGGGGACTCCAATTTCATGAATATTAGGTTTAAGTGAAGTTGTCCTACTCTTCTTTTTTCATGTTCTTAGTTTCTTCTCTCTTTGTTTCACTTTGAATAGCTTCTATTGCTGTCTTTGAATTCACTAATCTTTTCTTCTGCAGTGTCTTATCTCTACTTGTCTTTTTAAAAAACATTTTCCATGTCTCTACTTAATTTGCTCAGTTTTTCCCTCTAGCTTTTTAAACATACGGGTTTTTAATGTCCTTGTCTACTAATTTCACTGTTATTTATGGGTAAATTTCAAATTACAGATTTTTCTTACTATTGGTTGTATACTGCTGCTTTGTATGCATGGTAATTTTTAATTGGATGCCAAACAATGTGTATTTTACCTTATACAGTCCTATTTTAATATGCCTATAAATATTATTGAGCATTCTTTTGGGATATAGTTATTGGAAATAGCTTGATCCTTTTGGTTTATTTATTTTTTAAAGGTTTTATTTATCTATTTATTCATGAGAGACACACAGAGAGAGGCAGAGACATATGCAGAGGGAAAAACAGGCTCACTGTGGGAAGCCTGATACAGGACTTGATCCCAGGACCCCAGGATCAGGACCTGAGCTGAAGGCAAATGGTCAACCACTGGGCCACCCAGGCACCCCACCTGATCCTTTTGAGTTTTGCTTTTAGACTTTTTAAGGCAGTATCAAACCTCCATTTAGTTTCTGGTTAATTCTGACCCACTATGGAGTCAATAACCTTTCTGAATATTCTGATATCCTAAGGATTATGAGGATTTTCCATTTTTGGTGATAGGAACAGGAACATCCCTGGTCCTGTACTTTTTTTGGGTAGTTTCTTCACACCTATGTGTTGATCAGTATTTATTCAGCTGCAGGCTGGAGGGGGATCCTCTGTACATTTCCACAGCTCTTGCTTTCTGTGAAGCTCTCTAATTTCTAGTACTCTGTCCTAGTTGACTTGGCCTTTCTGAACTTGAAGCTCCATATCCTTAATTCAGGGAGACTACTGGGCTCTACCTGGGTTTCTTTTTCCAGTGTCATGCCTAGAAATTCTCTCCAGGCAATAAACTGGGGCAACGGGCTCACCTCATTTGTATATCACAGCATTAAACAATGAAGAACGCTGATCGTTCAATGTCCCAGTGATCAGCGTCCTTCATTGTCTAATCCCCAACATTTTAAAAGCCTTTTCTCCCCAGATGTTTTTGCCCACTTTCTTATTGTTTCAGGTGGAAAGGTAATCTGGACCCTGTCCCTCTGTCTTTGCCAGGAATGCACAACCAAGTGCATTCCAGTTTTGAGCAAACCTTGTGATCTTATTTCATAAATTTTGGTCTCATATTACCTTTTTTTTTTTTTTTTTTTTTTTTTAAGATTTTAAGTAATCTCTACGCCCAACATGGGGCTCAAATTCACAATCCTGAGATCAAGAGTCACACATTCCACTGGCCAAGCCAGCTAGGGTGCCCCTCTCCCATATTACTTTGGAAAAACTTTACCACCTTGCCAATTCCTTCATTAATGGGTTAAATACGTTTCTTAAAAAGTTGAGTATAGTCAACACACAAAATTTAATTAGTTTCAGGTGTACAAATTAGTGATTTGACAAGTTCATACACTAGGCTGTTTTTTACCACAAGTGTAGCTACCATCTATCCTGTTACACCACTAAAACAATACCATTAACTGCATTCCTTAGGCTCTGCCTTTTATTCTCATGACTTATTCATTCCATAGAGTTAAATACATTTTTTACACATGCTTACTATGTTTGTATAAGACCTATGTTTCTAACTTAAAAAAAAAAATTGTACTTTGACATTACAGGTGACCCTTGAACAACAAGGGTTTGAACTGCATGGTTCCATTTATATGTAGATTTTTTTTTTTTAAGATTTCATTTATTCATGAGAGACACAGAGAGAGAGAGAGGCAGAGACACAGGCAGAGGGAGAAGCAGGCTCCTCATGGGGAGCCCAATGCGGGACTCGATCCTAGGACCCAGGGATCACGAACTGAGCCAAAGGCAGATGTTCAACCATTGAGCCACCTAGCTATCCCTATATGTAGATTTTTTTCAATACATACAGTATTGTACTGTAAATGTATTTTCTCTTCCTTATGATTCTCTTAAAAAAAAAAAAAGATTTATCTTAGAGACAGCATAGACAGGGGAAGGGAGGAGAGGCAGAATCTTAAGTAGAGCCTGAGTGCAGAGCCCCACATAGCTCCCAATCCCATAACCCAGAGATCACACCCTGAGCTGAAACCAAGAGCAGGAGGCTTAACAGACTGTGACACCCTGGCGCCCCTCCTCCTTATAATTTTCCGAATAATATCTTCTTTTCTTTATTGTTAAGAATACAGTACATAATGCATATAATATACACAATATCTGTTAATTAGCTGTTTATATAAGTGGTAAGGCTTCTGGTCAACAGTAGGCTATTAGTTAAGAGTTTGGGGAATCAAAATTTATACTTGGATTTTCAACTACACGGGAGTTGGTGACTGGAATGTCCAAAGCTCAGCTCTATTTTAGACTTTCAGTTCTTCAAAATTCAGCTTGACACATTTATTTCTGGATTCGGTATCTGATCTCAAGAAAGAGTTAATCACTACATCCTTCTTCCTTTGCATTAGTATTGCTGTAGATTTTCATACTTCTTTGGAAATCAGGGCCTGTGATGTCTACATCACCAGCACAGGGGCCCACCTAAGGCAGGTCTTCACTGAATATATGTTTTAAAGTTTATTTGTTTATAATCTATACATCCAACATGGAGCTAGAATTCCACTACGAGATCAAGAGTCGCATGAGCTCTACCGACTGAGCCAGCCAGGTGCTCCTTCACCAAATACTTTCTGAATGAATAAATCAAAGAAAAAATTCTAACTCACTGCTTCTCAACCTGTGATACTTGGCCCTGTGACAATGGGCATACAACTGGATAAATAAGAATATACACTGTAGACATTCTCCCCCAAATACACATCACTGTTATAGTAACAATATTATGAAAGTGTGATGTAAAATTGCCTAGAACTTTTTAAAAACAAATAGAGGTCTTTAGCTATGCCTTCTTCAGGTTATGCCTCTACACTCCTAGGATTTCCTTTGCCTCCGATAAAAAATTTGAGTGAGAAGTAAAAAGAGTACTGCACTTACCTAAGAAATTAACTCAGAAAGCTTAAAATTCTAGGCATTGGGCCTGGGGGTATGAGGTTAATGAGCAGAGGTGGAAGCTAGTAGAAGCGCGGCAGATTCATACTGAGTTAGACTAAGTCTTTATATTTCTTCCCACTTCAGTTAGGGTATTGTTTTTTGTAAAAAGTTAAGGAAATTCAATAGCTCTTATTCCATCTGTTGGTATGATTTAGCGGCTGTGGTAAGTGTTTTTGGAAGATTCATGAAACTGGTTATCAAGATATTGATTACTAAGTCCTTTATTCCTTGTCTCTTTATTTTTTATCTTCTAATTTTTCTATGGCAAAAAGAAAATGTATTGTTTGCAGGAAAACAAAAGTCTTTTGAAAATGTGATATATTAGAAAGTACGAGGGATAGAAGCAGAAACATTCTTCTAAAAGAAGCCAAGTTATTGAGATAGTTAAAATAACTGGGAGCTTCAGTTCCAAGTGGAATGAGAGGTTTGAATTTATCTGCATTTCAAACAAGAGTTTTGAAAGTAAAGATGAATCAAGTTGATTAATTATAATTAGCAACATTTAGAAATTATCCAAAGCTAAAGCTAGTTTAATCTTTATTTGCTGTTAACACGTAACATTTAATGTTTTCAATAGCTCTATGAAGTATGAATTTTGAAATTAAAAAAATTTTTTAAAAAATATTTATTTGAGAGAGAGAGAAGAGAGGGAGAGCATGAGCTGGGGTGGGGAGAGGCAGAGGCAGAGGCAGAGGGAGAAGCAGGCTCCCTGCCAAGCAGGGAGCCTGACTCAGGGTTCCATCCCAAGACCTTGAGGTTATTACCTGAGCCAAAGGCAGATGCTTAACCAACTGAGTCACCCCAAATTTTAAAATTTAAAATCAGAATCATCATATATTACAGTATTTGTAATTCAAATAAAATTGCATACTTTTTCCGTTTATACACTGATGTATAAAATTATTCTGCACCCTACTTGCAATGACAGAGACACATATAGATGACTAACAACAAATCAATTATAGGGGGAGCTAACAGTGAGGAAATATACAGATAGTGTTAATTTAACAAGCCTTGTAAACTGTAAATAAGCAGCAACACCACATCCCTGTAAACACCCTTTCCTTCAAAACCAGAAACTATAAATGAGATTTTAAGAAAAGACTCAAAATTTGAATGCTTAAAAAAAACCATCCAGGCATTAATTTTTTGTTTCCAAGTAATCCTCTAGGTTACACAGAGGATTGGGTACTATATTTAATATAAAGTACATTACGAGCAAAATAAGACAAATCAATATCTGAAGAATACAAAATAGAAAACCTCTCTGCTTTCCATTTTGACTCTAAATTGGCTCCCTACCAGGTTCTGAGTAATATTCCATTGCCAGTACCTTCAAAAAACTGGAATACCTTACGGGTGCTATTAGTTATTCTGGTCAGATGACTGTGTCATCTGGTAGAAAGTTTCCAAAATGATTCCTTATAACATCATACATCAATTATTTAGGAACCAGCTCTAACTTCATCTGTGGGTATAATTTTTGTGGTATGTTAGTGTTCTGGAGTCTTGATAAACTGGTTATCAAGGAATTTATCACTAAGTTCTTTATTCTCTACTTAATTTAATGGACTTTGTTGAGTTTCATCACAGATTTACAGCATCAAAGAGCTGAAAAAAGACTGTAGATTTGTCCTTAATGACAACAGTCATATATATATATATATAGCATGACAAAATAATAGAAGCACAGTGGCTCAGTGGTTAAGTGTCTGCCTTTGGCTCAGGTCATGATCTCAGGGTTCTGGGTTGAGCCCTCATCCAGCTTCCTGCTCAGTGCGGAGTCTGCTTCTTCCTCTTTCTCTGCTTCCCCCTGCCCGTACTCTCTCTCAAATACATAAAATCTTAAAAAAAAAAATAATAGAGGCAGAATGATTTCAAGAGCAGTATACAGATTTCCAATTTTCACTTTGAGAATCTGACAAGTGACATCCCAACAGTCAGCAGAGGGCTAGAACACGGTATCTTAATCAGGATGACTTTTTATTTGTATATCTCATAGCCTGAAAAATCCTCTCAATATGAACAAGTGGCCAGTAGGCTGCAGTTGGTTAAAGGGTCTTGAACACAGCAAGAATCTCTGCTCTAGCTATTCTGGGACTTGGGGCAGGATACTTGAATCTCTCTGGTCACACATTCCTCCTCTTTAAAATGAAGCTAACCATAGCATCACATAAAGGTACCACAAGTACATATGGAAAGTGCTCAGCACGGTGCTAACTAAGCTCAGAAAATAGTATGTTTATTATTATATACTGAAAAGATGGTTAAGGAAGAGCTGACCCTGAAACTCAAGCCATTTAACTTCGAGTTTGGTGCTTTTAACATCACGTGAAGTGCTGTGGCTGCTGCTGTCTTTTACAGCTCCCAGAATCATGAGATACGGGAGCCCTAAGGGAGCCCGAACATCATATTCCAGTTACGAGTGCAAGTCTTAAAAAGCCAAAAGTATGTCACGCACTTTTCTTTTGTTTCACACATTAGCATGGATTTCTTTGAAGGATGTATACAGCTCTGCTATGTAGCTTCTAACCCGTCACTTCAAAGCCTTTTACGGAATTCTTAAAAAGTTGACAATGTTTCTTCACCTTCCTCATTTAATTAACACTAGGTGTTAACATTTTGTGATAGTACTCTGTCTTTGATAAAACATAAAAATAGCACTGTGAGTTAAAATGAGTATCATATTCTAATCGAGCTCCAGGTATAAAAATGCTAGGTCCCAAGCCTGAACTTGCATGCTGACTTTCTCCTAGAAAGCATAACACATACGAGGCAACATTCGAAGGGAGCATGCCTGTTATCACAACAAAATCTTCTGATTTTTATTTTCCTTTCCCGATGGTTGAAATTTCAGGCATTTCGTGGACATCCTGTGCAATTCTCTATTCCAAAGGAAATCACTTAACATTTGCCCTTGAAAGAAGTCGACTGTATCCATTTGTCAAAAGTCCAGTTGGAACCTTCCAAGGCCTATGCTAATTCCCCGCCCAGATGAAATTCCGCCTTTTCGTCGCTTTGTTTATATTCCTTTTATTGATAACTGTAATCACTATTCACAAACATGTCTTACTTATATCTTCAAAATATATCCAGAACCTAACTGCTTCGCACCTCCTCGACCACGACTACTCTAAGTCCAAGCTACTGCCTTCTGCCACCTGGATTCCTACAATAATCTCTGTTCTGGCTTTTTCTCCTTTGGTCCTCCCACCTCCACACCGCAGTTAGCATGATTCTGTAGAAACTCAGGCCAGATTATGTCACTCCTCTCCTCGAACCCAGTCACCTACCCAAGTAAGAGCCCAAAGTCCTCACAGGGCCCTACAGGGCCTGTGCCCCCAAGCCCCCAGCTTCTCCTCCTCCTTAGTTCACTCTGCAACTCATCAATCCTGCCCTTGCTGTTCCCCTGCCACGGAAGTCAACATGCCTTGCTCCCTGGCTTTCTCCAAGACTCTGCTAAAACATCACCTTGTTAAATGAGAGAGGCCTTCTCTTACCCCTCTGTATACAAGCGGCAAATAACTTCCCTCTCCATTCGCTTTATATCACTTTACTTTTTTCAACAGCACGTACCAGCCCACGGCCTATGATATATTTAATTACTGTTGGTTTCCCTTCCCTTCAACAAGATGTAAGCTCCATGAGGCCAGAAACTTAACTCTGCTCCCTGCTGTATCCCCAGCACCCCAGCAGGCAACAACACAAATGCTTACTGAATAAAGGCGTAGCCCTTTCACCAGCGAACATAAACTCCCCGAGTTCTTTTCTACCTTCTCCACCTCTCCAACCGCGGAGACTTTCCTTTCACGGGCCCTTAACGAATATTTCTGAATGAGTGAAGAGCACGGGAACTGAGGTTACCGACAATGCTTCGGACAAGCCTACAAAGAACGGGGGGGTGGGGTGGGGAGGGGGGAGGACACAACAGTCCAAGCGACTACATACACACACGCGAGAGAGAGCGCACTGACTCTCAAAAGAGTGTGGCTGCGGAAAGGGGACCCGGAGCCTTCCTGGGTCAACATTTCCGGGCGGTCTTGGTGCGAGTTACCGACCTGCCAGTAACCCGCCGTCTTCACTGTGTATCCCTGGATGCAACCGTCTGTGCTCGGGGCTCGGTTTGGCTTCGTCCCCCACCGCAGCTCGGCAAGTCTCGGGGCGCCGAAGCCCGGCTCGCAGGCCTCTCAGGGCTGGCGGAGCTAGAGGGCGGCTCGGCCTCCGCTGGAGATGCCCTCCCCCCCCCCCCCCCCCAAAAAAAAAGGCAGCACTAGGATCGCGCAGCTTCCCGGAGCGGCACGAGCGCTTGGCTCAGGTTTCCGCGGGGTCCGGAGCCTCTGGCGTTGAGCACACAAAGCAGTTCTGCCCGCAGATGCCTCCAAGGCTCAAGTTTCCCGGAGCCGGGGCGGGGGGGCGGTGCAGCACGCCCCGCAGGAAGAAAGCGCCCTGCAAACTGCCAAGCCGCTGGGCAAACCGGAGCTTCGGAAACAATACCTCCGGGAGGCGGGGGGGCAAGAACTTGCCGGCAACGGGCGCCGGCCGCTGCCGGGGGACCGGGTGGGGGGGCGCGGTGGCGGGAAGGGCCAGGCGCTGCTGCAGCCCCCGCCCCCCCTCCCCCCCCGCGGCCGGCGCGCTCCGACAGCTCGTTTCCGGGGTCGGGGTCCCAGGTGGCCGCACGGCCCAGGCCAGCCGCGCCCGCGACCCCTGCCGGCCCCGGCCCCGGGCCCCTCCCGCCGTCGCCCGCCGCAGCCCCCCCCTCCCTCCGCCCCCCGGGCAGCCCCCGCCGGCTCACCTGCGCGCGCCCGGCGTCCTCCGCTTCCCCCCTCGGGAGGCGTCTGGAGCCGACCCGCGGCGCCGTCCCGCCTCCCGCGCCCGCCCCGCCCCCTCGGAGCCGGAACCGCGGGCTTCCGGGCGCTTCTCCCCGCCCCCCCGGCCCCTAGTGTGGCGTCACTTCCGCCAGCGCCCGGCCGCGCGCCGCGAGCGTGGGCGTCGCGCACGCGCCGGGAGCGCCCCAGAGTCGGGAGCGCGCCCCGCGGATGACAACAAATTCGTCGCGCGGCGGCGGCGGTGGAGGAGTCCGCCTCGGTACCTGCCGCGGGCCGTGCCGCGTGCGCCCCTGCATCCTGCCTGCGTGACGACTGGGGCCCTCGCGGAGGCCTCCCCACGCCCTCACATCCCCCCGGGCCTGGGGCGACGGGTCCCCGCCGGGCCTAGCGCGAGCCCCGCGGCGCGGGCCATGGGGTCGCCCTGAGGGACGCCCGGCGCCCAGCGGGCATGGAGGGGCCGTCCCGGGCTTAGGCCCCGCCGCCGGGACTCGAGCCGCCGCTGCTGCTGCCGCCGCCGCCGCGGCCTGGAGCCGGAGCCGGAGCCGGAGCCTGGGCCCCAGGGCCGGAGTCGCCGCCTGCAGCCCCCGCGGGCCCCGTGGCCGGCGCTCACCATGCCGTGGCCGTTCTCGGAGTCCATCAAGAAGAGGGCATGTCGGTACCTCCTGCAGAGATACCTGGGCCACTTCCTGCAGGAGAAGCTCAGCCTGGAGCAGCTCAGCCTGGACCTGTACCAGGGCACCGGCTCCCTCGCCCAAGTCCCCTTGGACAAATGGGTAAGAGCCGCCGGCGGCCGGCCGGGAGGGCCTCGCTCCCCCTCCTCGGGGGCCGGCGAGCGGGTATCACCCGTCCCCCGCGCTGGGTGACGTCCACCCCCCGTCCCCGTCCGCCTCCCGCTCCCCGGGGATTGTTTGGATCCCAGCGTGGCAGGGCTCACGGAAATGTGTTCTAGTGTTTATAGTCTGTTCTAGCGTGTTGCGCCCCCCCCCCCCCCCCATCACGTGCTTCGGAAACTTAACGGAGGGGTTGGTGTCTACACTGCGGGGAGCGGTTGCGTCGGGGGTTGGAGGGGGCCTGCGAGGAGGTGACCCGGCTGCCCCTTGGGTAGCGAGGGTCGCAGGGCTCCGCGGCGAACACGTCCTGTTTCATGACATGACAGTCCGGGAAGATTAAGGGTGGGGGAGGACGTTTGGGGATGTCAGGCTTCCTCGTCATCCCCTCACTTGGTTTGGGGGGGCTGCCCGTGCAGCGCCTGCCATCTGGAAGGAAGGAGGCGAAGGCCGCCGGCCGCTCTGCCTGTTTTGGCTTAATGAGAAGCCTACGAGGCCAACCTGTGAGCGCCTGTGTGTGGCCCTAGTAGGGCGCTTCGGTTTTGCTTATTGGCCTCACGTGACCGAGCGTGAAAGCAGGTGTTGCAAAAGCGCTGAAGCTGCGGCGTTGGAAAACCTGCTTTCTACTTGTCAGCGGGAGGCTGTGCGCGGCCTCGGGGTGTCTTACAGGTGCTTCGGCCCGGACGGTTGTACCTGCATTTGTAGGTGCGACGCGGAGCGCTTCACTTAAACTGTATTCAGCCGGGAGTTGAACAAGAACCGACCGGCTTTTTTTTTTTTTTTTTTTTTGACATTTCCTTTTTTTATTTTTTAAGATTTTATTTATTCATGAGAGACACAGGCAGAGGGAGAAGCAGGCTCCATGCGGGGAGCCTGATGTGGGACTCGATCCCCGGTCTCCAGGGCCACATCCTGGGCTGCAGGCAGCGCTAAACCGCTGGGCCACTCAGGGATCCCCCCCGACCAGCTTTTCTCCTGCCCCCAACCCTTCAGTTTTTGCGCTGGAGTTTGCTGCTGGCAGTTTGGATTGGTTTGTGGCATTTTAGAGTTTTACTATCCTAAATGCATTCGTACACAGGTTACGTTTAGGACGTTATAAACATAGGTGACTTTCCCGGTAGTGATAGTTGAGCAAAACAAAAGGAAACCTCCCCACACACCATGGGGAGGTGCTGTGTGAAAAGCTAAACTATTTTTTTTTAATATATATATATATATATAAAAGTGTTTGTTAACAGAGTAATGACTTCTTAGCCACAGAAACCTGGAAAACTCAAATTATGGTAACATCTTATTATGACCCTTCAATTAATTGCACTTGTATGAATAAACTTTTTTTTTTTTTAAATACGTGGATGACTTAACTAGGGAGAGTACACATAGTGGAAAGAGCTGTAGTTTGAGTAGATCCAGTCCCACATGAGGCTAGATCACACTAGCCCAGGCTGCCAGTTAGCTAAGTGACAGTGGGCAGGCATAGTAATTCACCTGAGATTAATAAACCTTAATGGAGTATACATTCCACGTGTCAGGATAGTGTGTTGCTGTAATTCTTCGCTGAAGATAAGGATTCTGATGGATATTTTTCAGTTCAGTGACCCATGAGTCTATACTTTTAGTATAGGTATGAAAAAGCTATCTTAGAGGAGGAGGATTGGAGACCTATTCATTGTCTTTTGTGGGTTGAATGATCTTATGCATTCTTTTTTTTTTAAGTTTTTTTTTTTTTTAATTTTTATTTATTTATGATAGTCACACACAGAGAGAGAGAGAGAGGCAGAGACACAGGCAGAGGGAGAAGCAGGCTCCATGCACCGGGAGCCTGATGTGGGATTCGATCCCGGGTCTCCAGTATCGCGCCCTGGGCCAAAGGCAGGCGCCAAACCGCTGCGCCACCCAGGGATCCCTTACGCATTATTTCTAAATGACTTTTCACATTAACCCTGTAACGACTACTATTTCTCTTTTAAAGTTGAAGTTAAATATGCCCCAAGTCACACAGCTAGCAAATGGTACTGTGAGAAATCAGACCTAATTTTTAAGCCCCTTGTTTCTTCATTAATCACATGGCTGCAAGCCAGGGAAATGGTTGTTACTGTTTATTGGGCATCTATTTCAGGTACTGTGCACACTAGGCATTCTTATTTGTGTTTTTAATTTAATCTTCATGGGAAATCAGGCAGCGATTTTTTTTTTTTAATGTTCTGTTTTGTTTTCTCATTTGTTTTTTTTGTTTTGTTTTGTTTTGTTTGTTTTTTGTTTTTTTTAGAGAGAGCGCGTGCGTATGCACACACGTGTGTGCAGGAGAGGGGAAGGGCAGAGGGAGACGGGGAGAGAGAAACTTAAGCGAACTCCACACAGCACAGAGCCTAATGTGGAGCCCGACCTCCATCTGAGGACCCTGAGATCATAACTTGAGCCGAAATCAAGAGTCAGGTGCCTGACTGAGCCACGTAGGTGCCTCAGGTGGTGGTGATTGAATTTACAACTTCAGGATTGTTAAGAAAACAATTTATGGTTAGACCTAATCTGAAGATTATGGTTCTGTTCCTCGAAGGCAAAGAATATGACCAAATGTCAAAGCATTCAGTAAATATTTGCTGTTGCTGATTATCTATTATAGTGTGCTGTGTTTGAACTAGTCTAAATTTTGATGTGACACTTAGCTATAACTCTTCAAAGCTCTGATTCCAAATTCAGTTGCTTTTGACTCTTGATTTTAATGATTTTCATGAGTGGGAAAAAAAAAGATACCTCAAGATGATTCATAGGTCCAAATGGAAGAATCACATCATTGACGACGTTAGTAACGGTTCAATTCTCAGCCATCAGTTATGCACAAGATTGTGTTGAAATTCCCTTCTTCCTTGATCTCATTCAGTTTTCTTGCTAATTAGAAGTTGTTGCATTTTTATATATTAATTAACTTTAAAACCTTTTTTAAAAAACTAAGACTTTTAGATTCACTTGGATAATCTTTTCATGTTTTCAGATCTTTTATAATGTATGTAGATGACTTTAAAAAATAGACAATATTTTTAACATGTTTCAGTAACAAAATCATGGATGAATGGAAACATTTCTAAATATAATTTTCCAAAATGTCTACTCTATAATGCAAATATCCTTTAGAAAACAGTTTTTCCTTTTTTTTTTTTTAAGATTTTATTTTTAAGTATTTTCTACACCCAACATGGGGTTCAAACTCAGAACCCTGAGATCAAAAGTCAGATGCTCTGCCGATTGAGTCAGCCAGGTGCCCTGAAAAGCAGTTATTTTCTCATTATTAAAGTGATACCTTTAACTAAGTCAGGGGAGGGCAAAGAGAAAGGGAGAGGGACCATCTCAGGGAGACTCCATGCTGAGCGTGGAGTCCAACAAAGGGCTCAATCTCATGACCCTGAGATCAGGACCTGATATCAAGAGTCAGATATTTAACCAGCTGAGCCACCCAGGCGCCCCTAAAGTGATATCTTTACTTTAGAAAAGTGAAATGTTTTGTTTTTTGGACTCTCCCTGCTAGGTAGCATATGCTACTGATAGCCCTGGATCATCACATAAATCTTTAGTATATTTGGAACTCTGTGTGTAGAAGAAAACTGTTTATCTTTAAATTCAACTCTTAAATATTTGGCCATAAGAAAACCAGGAAATCAGGAAGTTATTGTCACATTCTGTCTCTTTACAAAGGTTCTACTGTTTAAAGGTCTATTTTTATTATAATCTGTGCTCAAATAAGTTTCAGTATTCTGAAATGGAATATCCGAGTATATTTAACTCTTAACATTTCCCCAACGTGGAACTACTGTTCTTCCCTTTGTTCTAATCTGATGCATGGCCTGAGTGACCGTGCCAATGCCCATTTGTCTTCTAAATGTTAGTAGAACTTTTAAAGCTAAAAGTGAGAAAAATTGAATATAGAATGTCTAACTTCTCACATACCTATAGATCATCTGCTAAAACTCTCTGGGATGCATACACCTCACTTTGGAGATTACTACCTTGAGGGGCTTGAAGTGGGAGGGAGGAATAGAAGCAAGGGGCTTGAAACTACTCCACAACTGTAGTGGGTTCATACATTCATGAATTCTTTTCCCAAGGAAATGTTTGAAAATGCAAAATGTTGAAAGAAGGAAGTTCTACTGGGTAGGAGGTTGCATTTGATGACTTACCTTTTCTAGCTTTCTAAGACTATGACTTTATTCTTATTTTTTTAATTGAAGTTTTTTCATCAGTTGGTTTGTTACATTTATTGAGTTCTTAACATGTGCCACTATGAGGGGCTGGGGGGATATAGCAATGGGTGAAGACCCTTTCCTCACAGAGGTTCAGTATGTCCAGGAGGATAGACATTAAGACATTGAAGTCTTTTAATTTTTACTTAATAATCTTTCTACTGCTTTCTTGCTTACTGGTATATATAGTAAAAATCTTCAGTTTAAGGAATATTGATTACTAATTCTTTGCCAGATGGTGTATTAGACTAGAGTTACCTTTTTCTGTGTATATGTGAAACTCATTGATAACTGAAAGCAAAATGACCTTCAACATTAAAATTCTAAGGTAATCTAAAATAGGACACTTGCTGAGCACTTCAGGTGGCTCTGCTTTTAGGTTAAGAAGTACTCAATCACAAGGATATACTTCAGGCTAATGAGGAAAGTGTTGCCTAAGTAGATAACAGGGTATCAATTTAGCCAAGTAGGCTGAGATTTTGTCCTATTCATATACTGGCTGTAGTAGATCTTGGGATTTCTCAGAATGAGGGAATTTCTAAATACTTTATGATACTGGGTATAGGGAATTTTACCCAAGTGCATATAGGACTATATGTAAGTATGACCTATTTAAACATCTTATATAGAGCCATTATTTTGTACCTTAGTGGCACAGTGTAAATTCTCGAACTGTTGATTCTCTCCAGAACTATTTCCTTAACATTACCATATTATTTCTTTTTTTTGTATTAGTTCTTTTAATACTGTTCTTCAATGCCATAATAAAACTTTCTGAACTGTTACAGGTTTAAGGTAGCCACAAAATTGAGACAAATGAAAAGTTGATATTTATTGAGAAGGGAATTTTATCAAATCCATTTTCCTAGATAGTTGTCTAATATTGACAATCCCCATGGTACTGAAGCTGTCATTGCCTATATACAGTTTAAAACTTTGGTATGTTTTAGTTACTTTTATTATATGATCAACATACTCATTGCAAAAATTTCAAATGGTAAAGAGGAAACACAATATACACACACAAACATATAAAAAGAAATGTATTGAATATGAAGTAATAGCCCTTAATCCCTTCTGTTCCAAAGATATCAATATGGTACAAAAATTTAAGAAATAACCCATGAAATAAACTGTTCTGAACTTTTTTCCCCCTCTTATATGATGCATCCTTTCCTTTTTAAGAGTCAAACATTCTAATTTTTTCCTTTGAAATTGACTTGAAAATATGAAAAACAGGAGTAGAGGGATGAATCTTGAATGGCTGTAGCTTACTGCACTTGTTCTAGTTAGTTGGTTTAGTATGAAATACTAGAAATGGAGAAGGTTGTATTTGTTGTTTCCCTCCCCATCCCTCTAGGAGAGGAAAGGAGAGGATTGAGATGGGGAGGGGGGGAGGCTTAAGTTTCAACATGGATTTTTTTTTTTTTTTTTTTAAGGGGACTTTGGAACTTCCAGACAGAGATGCTCAGGAGGCAGTGAGAGCTATATATTGTTAACCTTAAAAATAAAACTGCCGGTTGCTTTCCTAGCAAAAATTGGTTTATTTGGGAATAGCAGAGAATTGCAATCTGGGACAAGTAAGCTACAGCAAAACCCGTAGAACAAAGAAGTAAGCTCTTTTATAGAGGAAAGGGAGAAGTTGGAAGGGCTGTCAGAGACAAAAAGTCCATTGGAGTAAACTGGGAGTTTGCAGTAGCGTGGCTCTTCATTGGCTGAGCTGTTACTGTCTTTCCCCCTCTGGGTGGTTGTGGGGGCCAGGGTGGGGGGCGGGTGCGGAGGAAACTTTCCTCCCTCTTGCTGGGATAAGAAGATAGTAGCTGAAGTAGGATGGACTTGCAAGTTAGGTATCTCCTTGTTAGGTCTGCAATCGACCGCCAGTGGTAGGGCCTGAGGTCTCTCCCTGCTGTCTTCCTGACTCCACTTTGTTTTATTTTTTTTATTTTTTATTTTTAAATATTTATTCATGATAGAGGCAGAGACACAGGCAGAAGCAGAAGCAGGCTCCATGCAGGCAGCCTGACGCAGGACTCGATCTCGGGACTCCAGGATCGCCCCCTGGGCCAAAGGCAGGTGCTAAACCACTGAGCCACCCAGGGATCCCGTTTTATTTTTTAACATTTATTTTTTATTTACTTAAGAGAGTGAGAGAGTGCC